>NC_135050.1:17529291-17834868 GCF_051014685.1 Ptiloglossa arizonensis
CGAACGATCGATTCCTAGAAGAGAAACACGATACTCGCGGCAAACGAATTCAAGTTACAACTTAATAGTTTGTATCGATCCTTAATATTTCGCGTTTCGAAACGTACGAAACGCAGCGTCGCGCGGTCGGCGACAAAGTGATACCGCGCAGCTACGTCGCGCAGCCGTCGAGAGCTTCGAGCCACGTACCCCTAACTCGGTGTTCATCTCGCCAGGTGTTCATCGTAATTTCTCGATCGCGAGGGTCTCGTCGAAATTAATCTTGCCGCGATAGATGGCTTCGTATAGAACATTTTCCACACTGCGAGTCCGTAGGTTAATTCTTCCTCGTCGAGATTCCAACCGGGTCGACTTTGTTCGAAAATCTTTACGCGTTGACGAAAGAATCGTATCTCTCCTCGATCGTTGCAACGAGCGGGTTGCATAATCGGGAACCGAGGTCCGTTAACCTTTCGCGTCCTAATGTCGGTGAAACAGGGGGAGACAGTGGGAGCGGAAGAAAAAGGGGCAAGGGAGGGACGGAGAGTGAACGTAATTAGAAATGTTCGCACCTTCGAGTCTTCGCGGTGTTACTCCGGTGCGTAGAGATAAAATGTCGGCGTTTAATGGTTCTCGATGGTCGGCCGCGCGGAGCTGGCGCGAGCAGAACGTGTGGGTCGAAGAGTATTTTAATGACGCGTGCATTACACGGACGTAATTTACGCCTTATTGTGCCAGTTCCTGGCCGGCGTGTATATTTACCGAGTAATGGTCAGACGTTCGTCCGACGCTCGATATTTTATTTCCGCGGAAATGGCTAAACACACGCTCGAACGGTCGGGTTGTGTTTCTAATAGAACGTTTTGATCCTTTTCGATCCGCGCGAAGTTTATTTCTGTCAGTCCTCCGCAGGCTGCAATTTACCGCGTTCTTTGCGCGTGTCGAAGGCGAACGATTTCCACGTTCTCCCGGTTCTAATGGGAATTTCCAACGCCTTCGCGTTTAACGTTCCATTTTTCCCCCGGTTGTTTATTCTTCTTATTTGTTTCTTTTCTTTCCTTCGAGGGACCCGCTTCGCTCGTTGAACGCACGGAACGTAACCCGAGATGTTTCATTTTTTAGAGATTCGGTACGGCGGACTAATTGTCCGCCATTATTCTCGCTCAACGACCCGGGCTAACGAAGAAAGGTAACGCGTGCGGCGAGGCAAAAAGAAAAAAAGAAAAAAGAAAGAGAAAAAAAAAACAGATATTGCGCAACGTACTGAAATTGATTTTGCGAGTAGTACGCAGCGGCACGTCGCGATATTTTCGATTCCATTTTACACGGGGATCGATAATAAGCGGTGTTCCGTTACGCGTAGAAATTGGTAGGCTCTCGTGCTCGGTCGGGTTGCGTGCAAACACTCGGATACTAGCCGTGTAAATTAGCGCAGTGTTATCGAACCTTTACCGGATCGGGAGAAGTGGATGCGTTCGACCTCTGTCAAATAGATACTAATTAAACACGCGGCTGTATTTTTCGCGAATACGCGCTCATTGCGATTATTTGCGTCGAATCTCGTAACGCGGCGCACGAATATCGAATCCGACTCGTTCGTTCTGCGTTACTATTTTTTCCGCGGATGTTGTTTCGCGATACCGTTGCAAAATTTCCGTAAAAAAAGAAAAAAAAGAAATAAACTTCAACGAACGTACACGTCGCTTTGAAAAACTCGGAGCGCGAATCGTTTCGATTCCGTTTTATCGGCCGGGGGTTGAAGTAGCGCTTCACAGGGTACGGTATCGCGAACGTCAAAACGCGGATGTGCAACTGCACCGATTCGTGGCTGAAATCGGCAACGGTCGGTCGCGCAAGATCGTTTCCCCTTTTCGCGAAGATACTTCGGAGCCTCTGGAGCTCCCTATCGATGCAATCTCGGTGCCGCGATAAAACGTTTACCTACGGCCGTTCGAGACCGAAACAAATGGCCGGTATAACTCAGTATTTCGTTCGGTTCGATAAACGACGTGTCCGCAAATACGATTTCAATGTGCATCCACGTATCTCCGAATGGGATAGGTAGACCAGCGACGGTAGACGTAAACAACGAACCACCCGTGTGCGGATAGACCTTTAAGGTGGGCCAGGTACGTTCCGCCGGCAATAAGACGCAACAACGGAACCGCGGTGCGCAATAATAACGCGATACGACGCGCAGTATCTGCATACAAACTCTGAGTAATGCAACGCGACGCGACGACGATGGAATATATCGAGGAACGTTCGCGCGTTGGTTCTCTTTCTTTTTTTTTTTCTTCTTTTTTTACGTTTCTTCTCTTTCTCTCGCTTTCTTAAAATGCAAATCGAGCCTCGAGTAACGCGAACACCACGAAACAATATTTCAACCCGAGAAGAGAAACCACGGGGCGAGGATGGTAGGAGATCTTGGGCCGAGCGAATAAAAATCGAACGCTCGATATTTCGAGGGTTCTTCGCTTCTTTATCGTTACGCGGTATAACATATTCGAGGTCGTATCGTCGATACGGTGAATCGATACGGTAAGGATCGTGTATGTACGTGTACGCGAGGCGACTCGAAGGAACACAAACGCAGCAGTGAGGATGATTCGGTTACGCGAATCCTGTGCTAAAATTTGATCTTCGAGGGAGGAATTATTACAGTCGCTTCGGAGCCAGCTGATACAGAAGGGAGAATTCTGGGCTAGGTTACACCGCCTTCGGAGATTACGAACTATAGTAATATCTCCCCTCTAGTATCCACCGCTATCGGAGAGTTCGACTCGGAGTAACGAGACCTCTCGTATTCGAATCGTCGAGGGCGGATACGAAGAACCTTAACTCCAGGCTTTAACAGTTGCAAGGAAGTTTACACTTGGGTCACTTTGTTGCTTGAGTTTCGCACAATTCCATCAAGGATAAGACGCTTTCTTGCCCCGGTCGGTGTACGCAAAGTTCTGCTCAATAGTGCTCATAGATTTAGAGGCTTGCGTCTGTAATCCTACCGGTCGAGAGACAACGAACTACAAAAGTATCTACCTCCTAGTGTTCACCAGGGGCTTTGACTCGGAGTAACGAAACCTCTTATCGCGTTCGAAGTATCGAAGACCGATACAGAGGACCTCGAACTTCAATTATCGACACTTGGAAGGATATTCACTCTCGGGTAATTTTTACCGAAGTTGGAACAATTTCACCTTGTTACACAAGACGATCGATTTGAATCCAGAGTCAAGAATGTTTCATAAGCGAAAACCAGAGAAACGATCGAAAATAGAAAGAAAGTCTTCGGTTCGAATGAATCGGTGCGCGGACGAATTCAGTTGCGCGAATTCCGTGCTGGAAAGTCGATCTTCGAGTTCTGTCGAATTATCGTACCAAGTACGGACCAAGCTGACAACCGCCCTCTTGTTCGCGCGAGCAGTGATTTGGTGAAATGGTTCTAGTCGGCGACTATCTCCGACGATCGAGAAGAAAGCGTAAGCCGCTCCACGGACGGATCACGAGAGATCACCGAGCGAGGAGCGGATCCTCTCTGTGCACGAGGTTCGGTATCGGTGAATCTGAAATTCCCGCGGAGGCTCCCTCGTTCCTCGTTTTTATTCGGCGCCGGTTTGCTCCGACTGGATCTAAGCGCGCCGAGTAAAAGAATCTTCCCGGATCGTGCGAGAAACCTTTCGGTTCAGCTGGAACGTCTCCTCTCGGGCTGCACGAGAATCCGACGAGATTGGAAGCTCGATTCTCGTTTCTCGCGTTCCCTTAGCTTTTAATGCCCTCGCTGTTTTCTCTTTTCGCCACGCTTCCGCGCCGAGAACCGCGCGGATCGTAATTCGGGATCGAGCACGCGATGGCTTGCACTCTGAATGCGAATTCGATCGTAGAACCGACACGACCGAACCGAACGACCAACGGAAGAGCCATCGATCGATCGATTTTTCAATGAATCGCAATCGCTCGAAACTTGCGAACTCGCGTCGATCGTTTTCCATCGGTCGTCGCGCGTACGAAGTCGTTCCCAACTTTCGACACGCTTGGATGTTAATTATTTACAAAGCCACGATCGAAAGTATTCGAACTCGAGTATCGATCGAATAAATTCGCGAGCGAGGAAAGTATCGAAATTCCGTAACCGTGCGGTACGAGAGCTCGCTCGAAATTGACGTTTCTTCGTCGGAGTGTGTTGCACGCGGTGTCGTAACTTACCCCGTATCTTTCTCGGCCGGTCGATCCTCGAAACTCTTGAGTAATTTTTTCTTCTGTTTCTTTTTTATTTTTATTTTTTTTTCAATCCCCTTCGAAGCGCGAGTTCGCGGAGAAAGTGGTCCCTGGCTCGTTCGGCTTCGTTTTCGACGTGCAGGGCCCGCGTGCGCGCGAACGGAGACACGAAGCCCGGAAACGGTGTCCGCGCGAGGATAAATCCTGTGACACGTTTCGAGTTCGATCTTAACGAGGAGGAACGCCGGGCGCAGGTTCTCGCCGTAAATCATTCGCGATTCACGCTTATCTGCCTTGTTATATCTGCTTAGCAGAAATGTTCTGTGCTCGGAGTGACCTTTACTCGAGCCTCGGGACCACGAACAGTGTCACACTGGACATCGCGGTGTTCGCCGGGATGAAGAACGAGCGGCGGGGGCCCCCGTCGTCGAGTACTCGCCGGTTCGTTCGTTCGTTCGTTCGTTCCCCATCGGAAACGGGACCGAACGTTAACGATTCTCGCCGCGAGAAACCGTGATGAATAATCTCGACGACAGGACCTTCGATCTCACGGCGATTCGTCTTTGCGATCGCTCGAACGTATCCGTGCCGAACTCGAATGCAATTCATCCGGGCCCGATTCTCCGTGGTTCCGAACGAGGATCGGATTAACCGTGCCTTTTGCCGCGCTCGATTCGTGCCCGCAGAGAGATCACCGCCATTGCCCCACACTCGCCAACTGAATTTCAATTTCTATCGCGACCCTACCGGAACATAGAAACGAAACGACCAACAATTATCGCGGATGACTCGGACAAACGTGATTTTTGTCGCGGAGCGAAGGTGGCATTGGATCGAACTATTCCTCCCTTAGGGTTTCGGTCTTAAGGAAGCACACCCTCGTGACTCGTACAAATAGGTAAATTTTTCATTTTTTTAGAGATCTTTTCAGTTTGTATCGGGCAAAGTTTCTACTTTGTTCTCGTGCAAGTTTCGTCGCTTGAAGTTACGAAAGGATTTGTAACGATGTTGTATCCAGAATTTAGCTAAAGTTTTTTTTAATTACTTTCGGAGTCGAGGAACGGGAAAATTTTAATTACTCGTGAATATGCCGCGAATCAAAGCATCGAAAACATGGCGAGCCGTTATCGTCGTATCGCGAAACAATTATTTCATCTCCTCGAGAAGTTCGCATCGAATATCGATACGCTAACGTCGAGGGACATTGTTCGAGAGATCGAGGAAATTGCCTCGTGTACCTCGAATTGTAATCCAAGAAGCAATTACTAGATACAATTGCGTACAATATCGATGGTAATTAACGAGACGAATTACGGCCGGTATAGATAAATAATTTCCGTGAGTCACTGTTAGGTTTCTCGGGACGCGAGGAACAATCGAAACGTGAAAATCACGCACCGTAAGATCGTGTTTCGGTTGCCCAATTAACAGCGTGTGGCCGGCCATTGTCGTGAAATAAAATGGCGGTTTCGCGTAGCTCTCCTCTACGTTTAACGAGAATAGTTAGGCCTCTGTACGTTAATTAGCGTTTCACGATCACGTGGGTTGTTGTCGGTCGTTGTTCCGTTCTCTGTACAGGATTCGTGCGCCTCGAACGCGAATACTCGGTTTAAAAATTATTGACAGGATAAGATGACGCGGAATCCGCGGAGAAAGTTTCGCGACGCGTTCGCTTAAAAGAGAAGCGTATTCCGTGTATATTTTAAACGTAAATCAAAAAAAAAAAAAAAAAAGAAAAAAAACGAACAAGAAGATTTCCGTGCGCTGTAAATATAAGAAACCGTGAAGAACATTTTCATACGTTTCAAGTGCGAGAAAACGTTCCCGAATATTTCGGTAAACAGCAAAGATTGCAAGAATGCGTTACATACGATCGTGGAAACGATTCTCCTCTCGCGAAACGCAATCTATTTAGGAATCAGAAAAACTTTCGCGCAAAAAAGCGACCAATTGATCGAGAGAGCGTGGAAAATACGTTCGAGCGTTTTAGAGTTTGTTGGCTTCGAAAACCGGCTGTTTCGTCGAATCTGGGATGAAAAAACTGTTTATCGGCGCGAGTGCGCGGATACGTGGCCATACACTTGGACCGTGTAAGAGATCGTTTCGGTATGAAATTTTGAAATATTAACGACGACGCGAAGGACCGATACGGCGACCCGATGCGTTCAATGGATTCGACGAAACGCGGGAATAAATCTTTGTTTCTGCTCGGTTGTTCGTTCTCCTCGGGGCTCATGCATGTATGTACATACGTATGATGCATATCGGGGCAGATGCACCGGCAGATAGGCGGATGCACATGCGGCGTAAATGCGGTGGGAGGTCGCGGCGATAAAAAGAGTGTATCGCGATCGCGATCGCGATCGCGAGGAGGCCGAAGAGGACAACGCCCACGCGGCGCTTTCCATTTTCGTGTCGAGTGTCTTTCGTTCGCGGCTCGAGGACCGATCGAGCGACTCGCGCGCTCGCGAAATTCGCTTCTGGGCGAACTCGACATCCTCGTTTCTCGCTTCGGAGCGTAACTTTCCCGTTTCATCGGCGCCTCGCGTCGAACGAGACGCGAACGTCGACGAACGATCGTTCGCACGATGAGAATCGATTCGAGAGATCGGTAACTCCAAGTACGAAACGCGTTTACTCGTTACAGAGTAACGTTATTCACGTTTTTCACCTTTCCAACGGAGACACAGTTAGAGAAACAGTTGCCCGTGATACAAAAACGCGATTACATTTTTAATCGAGCTCCAGAAGAGATTCGTTCCCATCGAAGAAACGGTTGCGCTCTTGAAAGCGCAATTAAACGGGAATAGAAAATGTTCAGCCTTTGGAACCGGTTCGCGGTGATTTCTACCGTACTTTGAAACATTTCGTGGATCAAAATACCGTCTACGTAACCGTTCGTTCAATCGTTGATAAATTTATCGTCCTTTCGAATATTATTTTTCATGAAAACACCGTTCGAGTAATTTACTCTTTCTCGTACAATTTTTTATATACCGTTGCGACTTAGTTACTTCGAACACGGCTCGAGAGAAACCTTCGATAAGGTACAAGTATAATAAATTGCGCGCAAGGATCGGTAATGGATTCGATGTTCCCCTGTAACAAGCCGAACACCTTCGAATAATATTTTTCTCCGCTGCACAATGCTCTCGAAGGCCGACGATCCCTGCGGAGTCGAGTTTCAATATCTAAAGCAGGGAGTAGTCGTATCCGTACACGAATTTCCTGTTGTACGCGACATCGAGGTCCGATCGATATTCGCGTCGAGAGGGAACGTCGTCCCTCGCAGTGGTTTTCGGGGTTTCTAGGCTGACGAGGTTCCGTTTCGAAGCTCATCGGGCCAATTACGACCGAATTCTGATCGACCCTTCCCATCGAAGGGTCTCCCGAGTTTCGAGGTACAAAAATGTTGTCTTTCCGCGTTTCCTCGAAGATTCGACTCCTCGAGACACCGAACCGTAACGATTGCGGTGAAATCGAACAATTGGCAATATTTTACGACTTTCGACCAAATCTATAAGCTCGAAAATTCTTCTCGCACGACTTTCGACCGAATCGATCCACAAGTTACAAGATTCTGAACCGAATCTATACTTTCCGAAATTTTCCAAGCTACTCCGCGTATTATTTCGAGAACCAACCCACCGACTGACCCGAAATCTCGCACTCACGAACTACCTTACCTGAAATCAACTCCACATCCGCAAAAGTTTCTTTTCTGACTAACAAAAATTTCAAAAATTGTCCGAAAAAATTCCACCTTTCGTACACCGCGATTTTTCCGTTCTTCGCGTATTTTTTATTCGTTCGCTGTTCGAAGGATAATCGGCTTCAAGCGCGATAAAAATCCTCGCTTTTCGTTTCGCACGATCGAAACGATCGCGTCGACCATAGGGTCGCGAGGCTGTTTCCGCGGGATGCAATTATCATCGATGTTGGAACAAATTTTCGCAGCTCGATCGAACATAAATCAACGCCCGAGTGACCGACTCGTGGAACGGTTTTTTCGGGGGGAAAAAAAAAATCTGGAATATCGTTAAATTTTTAGGGTCGCGAATCGAGCAGGCCCCTCGATCCCTGTCCGCGTAACGAAATAACACGTCGATCGAGTTGCGTCCAGGCGAGCCATACGCGGCGAAATAACGCATGGAATTGCCACGACGCAATTAATCCAACGTTTACAACCCCTCGTGTGATCACGGGGTCGAGTTCGCGTCGGTCTCGAGGCCGCGGGCGGATAGTCCACTGCAACGAGTCGAGTTTCTTTCGACATTCTCGTTCCTCGGGGCTACTCGTTTGCGATGACTCAGTTCGGCTTACGGTACGCTTTTATCGTCGAAACTCGATTTTCCATCGCGAACGGGGAACTCGCGATCGAACGTCATCGAGTCGCTCGAGGAAAATTGACGTAGAATTGGCTTCCTGTTTCGCAACGCGCGTGCGAATTGAGAATTACGGGCTTCGATTCCGCGGAGACGCGATTTTCGACCGAATTTATGCGCACCCAACCGAGAAATATGGAACTCGGTAAATTCTCTCGCGATGTATAGATTTTTTGGTTCATTTGGTAGTTATCGGAGAACCGCGACGCGAGATAGAAACGATTAGAATCGAAGGTACCTGGGAACCTTGGGTAGGATCAGTTGCGAATGGATCGTGGTTGGATATTTTTTAAGGTAATTTTTCTTTTCGTTTCAGGTAAGGAGAATGAAAATTTGTGGAAACTAATTTTAAGAGGCGGAGGAAGAAAAGTGTGAGTACAATTTTGTATTTGATACTTTCCAGTACTCTAAAACGAGTCGAAAACGTTATACGGTGTAATATCGATTCGTTTCGTTGAAAATACTTATCGTGCGCGTGAATTACAAATACGAAAGTATTTATCCGAGGATCTTGAAACGACGCGTTTCGAATTACGGTTTCTTTCTTTTTTTCGTTTAAGGAACAATTTTATATCCGCGTGGTATAAGGTTTGCGTAACAAGTGTCGGCGCAAATATTGAGTTATCCGTCGTCCGCGTTGTTGACTTATTTCGCTTCGGTGATCGAGACGAGCATCCGACGCCGTATCTCACTTTACCCGAATTTTGGTGAGCACGATCCATCGACGAGCGCGTATACTCGAAGTCGTTCATCGATCGTGATCGTGATGCTCGACATTGTGATCAAATATTGGAAGAATTTTTTTAATCGATGTTACGTTAAACATCGTAAACACAAACGGGGTGTGGCGCTCGCGATCTACTCGATTATATTTTAATTTATTAACTGTTTACGAATCGGGGGATCGACGGTTCGTGCGGCTTCTCGAACGATAATAAACCCGATAGCGTCTTGTTTCTTTTCTTATCCGTGATCTTGATCGGCCACGAGTAATTCCGATCGTTGAACCCGTTCCATCGCGAACCGAAATTACATACATTAAAAAGACAGTTCCGTTCGAAACACTTAACAATAATGAAACACTCTTGACATTTTCCTCTACGTAAAACTACACTTCTCAATAACATCTTTCGACATACCCGGAACGTTTAATTTTCCACAAATTCGTATCGCTGAAATAATTCCTGTACCGTGTAATCAACGGCGATCCAATAACTCGCACGTGCGCGAATGAAAATTTCGAAAAGCAAAAAAAAGAAAAAAAAGAACGTTCAAAATTATCGCCCACGCGCAATTGTTCCCTATACGATCGTTTCCGAAATATTTTCTCGTTTCGCGCGCCTCGCTCTGCACGTATCGCGAGGCCCAGGTTGTTCTCTTCGCACATCGGCCGATAATCGTGTCCCAGTTTTTTTCCATCGATTATAAATCAAATTGCCATTAGCATTCGCAATCGGTTGCACACGCGTTCGATATCGAGTGTACCGCCCCACCCCTCGTTCGACGAACCGTTATTTTTTCTGCCTCCGGGGGACTGGCAAAAAATTTATCGCCCGACTCGTCTGTCCTGCCGCGGTCCTCCATTTCTCCTCGCTTTCTTCCGATAAATCCAACGCCGCTACGGCAAAATACACCGTAATCGTCTTACAACCGCCGCGGGACATTTTCAGGGACCCCCCTTATCGCTGGATATTATCGAGTCTTTCGGCCGGGTTACGGCCGTGAATATATACGGGGGGCTTCCTTTCCGCGCGAAATCATCGAGGCACCGCGCGGATAATCTCGTTCGAGTGGTCATTTTGCACGCCGAAATTGGCCCGCCAGCGCGGTTCGTTCCTCTTTCATGAATTCGGAATCCGAACGAGACACCGGGACACTTCGACTCGCGTCGTTGAATCCGTGTTGCGAATAAACCCCGCGTTCACTCTTCTCGGGGGACATCGGGGAGGAAGAGTTCATTTCACCCGGTTACCGGTTACCCCGTTTCAATCGACTCGAAGTTCATTCTTCGTCGTGCGTTCGATACTACCGCACGTCTACGAGTCGCGTAACGTTTGTGAGAGACCCCTCTAATTCGACAGTTTCGCGAACATGATTTATTTTCGAAAGAGAGTCTCTCGGGTTTGTTCGATTTTACCCTTTGCGCGGCAGAGGTGTGTGAAATAGACCGGGAAAGATTTTCGAGAATTCGTAAATTTGATCATGGAAAATATATTGTATCGAGATGTATTTATATTGTTTTATAGGTTGAGTCGATGAGATTTGAAATATAGTGGAAAACAATTTGAAGGAATTCTAGAGAAAAAGTAAACATCGTTCGAAAAACTCGAGGTAACCTCGAGAGAAGACGCGTGTTCCATTTTCTTCGAACAAGACCACGTCTATCGTACTTGTCGCGGGACTTTCAAATTTTCACGTTACGAAGAAAAACTTCCGAGCAAACGCAAATAAGCATTCAACTTCGAACCGTGCAACGTTGATACTCTCGAATCTTACCTTCTCCGAAAAAATCCAAACGTCCCACCTTCCAGAAACTTTTACCCACTTTTAACGGACTTTCGACCTCGAAAGTCGTTACTACCTTCTGTCCATACGGAATTGATTCGTAATTCCGGGTGAAATTTTTCACTCGCTACATACCTTTACCCTACGCAAGTGTTGCGAGCCTGTGAAACACACTTATCGAAAAACAGAAGACTCTCGCGAAGTCTTTGTTCTCAATCTCGTTCCTCGCGATCGGAGCGAACGAGAAGCGAAGGGAGACGTTTCCATTAGGGTAATAAATTAATCGTCTTTGGTTGTCGAACTTCGTCCCGGTTCGGACGCGGTACAGCGCATTTTCGAATAGGATGTAGTCGTTCGATCCAGCGGTATCGAACAGGAGGGACACGTCGACGCAAACTCGGGAGGTGTCGGGGACGTTTTTTCCTTGGGCTGGATTAAACCCCCTATCGACTTGGCGATGCATCGCGTCCTTTGCATCCGAATGGACGGATAAGCCGCGCGGTCGGGGATACAGAGAGAGAAAGAGAGAAAGAAAGAGAGATAGAGGTAGGAGGAGGTGGAGGACGAGGAGTAAATTATCCGTGGACCGCGCGGCGAGGGTAGGGGTCGGGGGAGGGGCTTGGCTCCTTTCGGTCAATTATTCCGGATGAAACCCTAAGGGTACTCCCGAAACTTGTTTCGGTCTCCTTTCTCTCCGGCGGAGCTAAAAGGAGTGGCGATATCGGATGCTCTTCTTTCCGTCGTTTTGTTACTCAATTGGGGCCCGTTAAAGCGGAACGAACGGCGACGGTGCATTGTGCCGATCCTCCATACACCGTCCCCAGTCCCTTCTTCTACGCTTCTTATTTTCGATCCGGTTGTAGATGCGTAGGGTGCGCCGGGAATCGCAACTGCAACTGCAACCGCGCAGATTCTGCGGGAGACGATAGCTCGAAATCGAAACGATGTTTTCTCATCGAGTAGCGTCTACGCGCGCGCGAAAATTATGGAAATTACAGATTCGAATCGAAACAATCGCAATTCGAGCGGAATTGGACGTACACCCTTGCTGGAGAAGCGTCGAGGTATTGTATTTTTCGTGATCGAAGGGTTAGGACTGTCGGCGATAGGTGTAACGTGACACGTTTGTCGTTAATACGACGATTGGTATTAATTTTCTTCTTTTTCTAATTAGTATTAATTGGTTTTATCTATGGTGAAAGAAATCTCGATTTCTTTCCTATCGTAGATGCGACGTATAAATATTTACGCGATAATATTTAAAGTATAAGTGAAGACATTGTCGAGTTGACGAAATACACAGTACCTGTTACGATATCGTTATTTGTATCGATGCAGGGGCAATGCAGTCGGTTGCATATATCCGCATAGAAGTTACTCGTAGCGACGCCGCTTGAAAATTTTATCATCCAGTAAGAACCTTAAAGGGTTAAAGGGAACGTTTACTCGAGATGGTTAACGAGAACGAGCATAAGAGAGGAGATCGAGGATTCGGGACAACGAAGATAATGGTAAATCGGAAATTGCAAATCCTCGATGCTCCGAGACTGCAATACCCAATACTCGAGCACCTCTTCGTTCGATGCGCCCGGTTCTCCGATAGAGAAGTATTCGGATATCTCGGATACTCGAGAATCCTAAATCCTAATTATCTCGAAATCCCGATATTCCGATATCTCGTTTCACCGCGGAAACACTTCGTTTTCTGGTTTTCTCTTCCTTTCGTATAAACAGCTCTCGAGAACCGTAACGCTTCGATCTTCGTAATTTTCTAAATAGATTTCCAATTATCCCAACGGGTTCGGTTACCCGTTGTATAATAGCGCAGGCATAACACAATTGCGCAACCGTTTTCCGGCCAGTGCACATTTATTAATTATTATCCGGACTAAAAGGTAGGCTCGTTATCATCCTGAAAATTGTATGCAATCTGGCGGCATCCCGGGTTGAATAGATGCACGCACCATCGACACGCGGGATCGTGAGAGCGTGCACGTTCTCCTGCGCTATAAATAACAAAAATGATGACATCGAACGTCAACCGGTGGAATTGTTCGTTGGAAAAAATCACCGTTCGAGCGGTGGAATATTCTTCGATCGAGGGAGAAATCCTCGAATCTACGGACGCTCGGAGAAAATTTTCTATCAATTTTTCCAATTCGATTATTCGTTGCGAATATCGAATACTATTTAAACGCACAATTCTCCGTTTTAAAATACCACCAGTTAACCTTTCGCTAACCGATTTTACCGTGGACGTAAAATCTCGTTATCTTTTATCGGCGCGATAGAAAAATGAGCGTTTCGCACTATCGGCAGTCGTTGGATTTCAGTGGCGCGTTACAAGAATTTCTACATCAACGATCTATTAGATTGTTTTAATTTCACGCGCTAACGGAACTGGTATCTCTTTCGATCGATAGCGGTATTTTCCATTTTCTCGGTATCTTCTGGCTGCTCCGGTTGTTCGGACCCTGTCCCGTTCCATTGGTTTCGTCGTTGTATCGTTGGACAGTGAACCGTCTAACGCTACGTCGAGCGCGAAGCCACGAACAATCGTTTACGCGCGACAAAACATTGCCCGATTGTCTAACAATTCGCGCGGCGTTCGCGGCTGCAATTGGTCGCGACCTTAATTGCAACGATAAAGTTAATTTCCCATAAACACGCAATCGACATCGGGCGCACGTCAAATTGAACCGTTGCGGACCGTGGAACGCCAATGAAGAAAATAAACGCCCGGTAAAAACTCGTTACGCTTTATTATCGAACTGTTCGTGTTTACGCGAAATTAATGACCCGTCCGACGAAGCGTGTAACTTTATAACTCTATCGAGATAGAGAGAGGGACTCGCTTTATAATATTTATTACGTAGCCTAGTCTCGGCCCAGCGTGAGATCGATTGCAATAATCGATGGCCCGTTGGAAGACTTCTCGTCGGTGTGCTTCTTCCACTCCAAATACGATAACGAGTGTTCGTCGAGGAACAACCGTCGACTCGGCGTTGCTCGCGTAATCCGCGCGTTCGAACTGAATTATTACGGCTTCGAAGTTTACTTATCTTCGCGGACTACGATCGGTGAATCTACATTTATGACACCCAGGCGCAACACCGATGAATTTTTACGGATTATTCAGCTCCCGAGGTACGACCGCCTTTCGGATTGTCTCGTTAAAGCGGATCGAAACGGTTACGGAACTTTTTCAATAGGTTTCGCCTGAAACGGTTGAAATTGAACTTACGTAAGAAAAGTTCCCACGTTCCAACGAAATCCAAACGGACAGTCTCCTTGGCCGTTGTAAAAAGGTTCTCGATCGTTTAAAAAATTACTCGGATGTTATCTTCGACGAGTACGCTTTCCTGTTCAATATTTTCCTCAAAAATAATACGTTATCGTACTTTCGAAGAAAACTCTTGCCCGCGGTGTACCATAAATTTGGAATTATCTTCGTTTCGCGAAACTTTTTCCAATAAATGATTTCTCACAATCGAGAGAGTTTCACTCGGAACAACTCCTCCCGTCGTATTCGAATATCTCGAGAAAACGGAGAACTCTAAACTCCGGTCACCGTCGATTGTAAGTTTGTTTACTCTTCGGTCACTCTTCTTGCGACGAGTTCGCGACGTAATTCCATCGAAGAGCCTTTTTTTGCCCCCGTAAGAAGTACCGACTCGAGAGTGTCGGGGCACGTGCTCGAGAAAAACTCGTATCCCGGTTCTGGAATCGCTGTAACGCTCCTAGTCGCGCGGATCGAAGAATCACTGTTGATCGTTTCGTTCGTTCCCTGTACGAAACCAGTTCTCGGTGTTCCCTCGCGCCAAAAATCGCTCGCGTTCAGGCTCGGTATGCCGAAGCCGGCGCCAGCGATCCCGGTGTTCCGCCCGTTGAAATTACCGGCGTGTCTCAAAGTCGATCAGGCCTTGCACTCCCCCCGCGAACAGGGAACAGGGGACTATTGTTTCTTTTCGTGGAAGCAGGGTTTCCTCGCGCGGGCTGTGTCAACGCCAAGGACCACGGTCCAGCAACAATGTGGTCCGGTGCGGTAGCAAGCGGCAGCAGCCCGCACTTTCTATCGATCTTATCATATCTCACCGCGAACAAGGCGGCCAGTTATTGTAACACGAGCAATGAATAACGACTAATGCGAGGAGATTAGACAATGCTCGCGCAACCGTGGCCCGTTCGACGAGGTGCCCGGTGGACTCCCTCGTTCGGGGAAAAAATTTAATCGCTCTTACGTAACGGACGGAGCGGGCTGGAAATTATATAAAATCCGCCGGACGCGATACAACACCGGTCGAAACAAATTATTATCGGTGAAACTCGGCCGCGAATCGCGTTTAAATCAACGATTGTCGGCGACAGTTCGCGTCGTTGGCCCGCGACACGCCTGTTGGTAGTCGTCGATACGAGGAAGTGTGGCCGCTAGGGCTGATCGAAATACACCTCGGACGTAAATTACGAATATCGAAGACCCGCGCGAACCTACCGCCCCGTTCCGCGAATAGAAACGTTCCGACACGTACGTGTGGGGGTCACTCGTTTGACCGGCTTGTTCGCGCGCGACGCGACAATCGACTACCAAGATTTCTGTGTCGCTCGAGTCCGAACGGTCGAGCCTTTTAAACGCGATTGGACCGTGTTTCGAACGTCAATCGGACGAGATTTCACCGCTCGAATCGCGTACCGTTCTGGTCCGTGAAAGAGAGACGCTTTATCGGGGTATCGATATCATTTCTCGGTGAACGAAGATCTCCAGATTCGCGTAGATCGCCGAATCTTCGTGCTCGAGTGAAATCGATAGTTTTCAATATCGCGGTACGAGAGTCACTTGGAGACTTTAACGTTCGGGTGTTTCGATACCTCGGTCTGGTGACTCGACATCCGAGCGTGAAAATGACCCACTAGTCCACTAACTTTGCAGTTCGGTGTATCGATATCGATCCCGATACTTCGATTTCTTAGAATTCGAGTATTGTTCCAGTAGCCTGGTACCCTGGTAACTCGGTATCTCGATTCTTAGCGTGTTTGCTACCTCGGCAGAATTTCAGTAGCCTAGTACCTCTAACGTTGAATTCTTCGATACTCCGATACAGCTGGTAATTCCATATCTAGGTTTCTTCGGAGATTCTTCTGTCTCGAGTTTCGCAATTCCAAGGTCAGCCTTATCGAATCCTCGTCCAATCTCATCGATACAGATTCCTGTATCGTGTCGCGTAAGTTTCGGATCTTCTACGCGGAGTTCTCTGTATTCGAGGACGTTTAATCGATCAATTTTGATATTGTGCAACAACGATTCCATCTTTTCCCTAGAAACGAACGCAATCGCGATCGCAAACGGCGGTACGCGTTTCGTTCGGAAGTGTAAAACCGTTTAACGAAAAAATGTGTTCCCTCCACCTTCTTCTTTTTCGTTCAAAAACCTTTGACGTTCGACGAGTCGTGTTTTCTAACCGAATCGACGGATCAAACTTCCGTCGATCTCGAAGCAGGAAAAGCGAGCGGAGAATTCGGAAAAGCCTGGACTATCCGTGATCGATGATCCTTGCGCCAAGTAGTTTTGAGCGAAATGGCTCGAGCCAGGTTGAAAAGATCGGTCGGTGGTTTTTCCGAGTTTAAAAGCCTCGCAATTACAGCGGTCGGCGGTAGTCAGCGGCACGTAAATCGTTGCTTAGCCACGAGTTCCTGGTTAACGTCTAACCCCTCCCCCCACCCACCTGAACGCATCGTAAAAGAAATTCTCGAACAGTTAAGAGGCACGACGTCGTTTATATTGGACTCGACGCCAGTAAATCCAAGTCTTGCTCTCCGGTTAATGCCGTGCGTTACCTCAAACGACCGTAGACAATGTCCGCGTTGTTGCACACGGGTTTCGCGAATCGGAAATTGGAAATAATTTCCGTAGGCAAGGGACGGAAGGAAGAAACGATGAAACTCACGGTGGAAAACTAACGGTTCGATAAACATCTACGATCGTAGATATCCGGTCGAAGTGACGAATGGACGCGGACTCGCAGCCAAAGAATGGTAAAACGTTTCGTACGCTACCTCGAGCGACTAACAATGTAACATTAATAACGATTAATTACACTTCGGTAGGCTGCTCGAATAAAATTTATTCCCGGTTTATTCCTGTTTTCATTTTGTACTTTCTCTTTTCCGTTCAACGTTCGTACGCGATCGTTGCAAGTTTAGGAAAGACTCGACCGAAAGGTCGGAACGTTGCATCACTGTAATTTATACGAAAGATATTTGTACTCGAGGAGCAAATTTATACCGTCGAATACTGCATTCCAGTCGCGGGGAATTAGTCGATAAAGGAAATAAATGTACAGCGCCGTTCTACGTGCTACGGCTATCCTCGATTTACATCGAGCAATTTAAATTCGCTCGGGGCATATTTTCAATACGAATGTAAATATCGTTGAAACGTTACGAACGTGCACGCGCTACGGTTACAATGCAACCGATTTATGAATCGAGATTTTCAAGGGGGACTAATGGATATTGAATGTAAATAGGGCGGGAAAGTTTTAAAATTCGTGGCTGTGGACGCGGTAATAAGAATCGGCTCGTTGAATCGACCATCGAGCCGCGTGTTCTTCTTCCATTAGCAGTTTCATCGCGAACTTCCGTCCCGTTCGATTCGAATCCGTGGAAAAATACCTTTCCAGTGTTTTCACAGGGAGGAGTCCTCCTCGACGTTTCCATTTTCACGGTTGCGAGAGAAACGCGGTGATTTACGATCGGATCGAAGCTTCGTGGTCGCGATTAGCGCTAAGGCGCGAATCCTCGAGAAATTCCCGATTCGGTGAAAACACGTTGAACCGATTGCAACCAAGTTCGATAATTTACGATCGTACGTAACGAGTCGTGAAACCGAGCGACAAAAACTTCGAAGCGTTGATTTCCGATAGAACGTTGTTTAAAAAGTAGAGACACTCGAGATTCCTGGACGATCGAACATCACGCGCTCACCGGTTGCAATCACGGTGCCTAGCTTACGACCAAGTGTCGTCTTGCGATCTCGAGACACCAAAGAGGGGTTGACGTTTTCACCCTTTCGAGAATTATTACCAAACGACACACCCCTGTGAAAAATGAAACCGGATAGTCGACGACCGTTTTTAGAATTACGATAAATACTGCTCAAGAATGTGTTCTTTTACATTGTCCTCGATCCCAATATATATTTCTATGCATTATTCGAAAATAGCTAATTAACGTTTTCTCCCTTTCGAGAATTATTACCAAACGACACACTCCTGTGAAAAAAGAAACCGGATAGTCGACGACTGTTTCTAGAATTACGGTACATACTGCTCAATACTGTGTTCTCGATTTTAAATTGTCCTCGATCCCGATACATATTTCTACGCATTACTCGAAAATAGTTAATTTTGGATTTCTACTATTCGACTCAGCTCAAATGAATTGGATCACAGTTCCGCACCGTGAACAACGCGCGATGACACGGATCAGAAACAACTCGTATTTTAATTCAATAATCGCAGTGCTGCGTAATTTAAACGTAACAATTGCGTTCTCAAATATAATAAGTGATATCGACCCGTGTGATCCGAATTGAAAGCACGTTATCCCGCAACAACAAAAGGCAACCTCTGCTGCGTTAATTGGACGCGAAGGGGAGGGACGCCGATAATTCGTCGATTGTCCAGGTGATCAACATTTTGTCCTTCCTCGCCGCATTGGACATTTTCACGGCTTCGTCCGGACCTGGCTCCCTGCTCGACGAGTATAGCGCGCAAACGCGTTGCAAACTGCAAACGCCGCCCTTCTATGCGATTGCGCGTTCAATATTAATATTCGCGCAATCTTCATTCGCAGCTTCGCTCCGTATTTTCTTGGAGATAATGAAAGTGGGTGCATTACAATTTTTCCCTGTCGTTGTCACGGCGGTGAAACAAATACGTCGATGTGTTTCAAGTCGCAGCCAAGCTCTTCTGATATTAAAATTTCTTTGAATGTCTCGCGTTTACCGAGAACCCCGGGCAAGTTCTTTCTTCCGCTCCCCTCTTCCATCCCTTTTTAATATCCTTCGGTGCATAATAAAATTCATACCTACACGTTGTACGCGCGTGGCCGCGTTGTCTCGTTGTCCAACGCTGCAACATCCTAGGTTATTCGTATCACGAATTTTCCTATTGCTTCGATACTCTCGGCAAACTGTAACCGAGAATTATCGCCAACCGTGGAAACCAGTTTCCGTTCCTAATTCGCGCGCGATAAAAATTTCAGAATCCGTAATACGTTTTCGTTGTACCGAGATTCTACGGAACAGTTATAACTCATTTTGCAACGATACTTTTTCGCGACTCGCTCGGAATAAATATTCGAAAAGGAAGAGGAAGTCGGGTACAAAGTATCGCTTCGTTGCTCAACAATTTTCGTTCAATTCACTTTGTTAATTAATGTACAATATTATCGTTGTTCGTTGATCAGGTACGATGTAAAATTCTGTCAACGAACATTTAAACCGTTCTCTCATTTCAATTCTCGACGTAGGAAATTAACTCGCGACAGTGGTTCAACGTTTCGGAAACTTCCGAAAATTTGTAACGCACTGGTCGCAAATTAAAATCAATTCGGAGTCGAGGCTGCGCGATATATCGTTATTGAAGGCTACGAGCGGGTCTCTGGAATATTGTGATTTTTATGGTACGCGTTAGGCGTGTTTTACGCGCAGCGAACGAACGAGATTGTCGTTCGCGGCGAGTAAAGCGAGACTTTTCGTCGTGACATCCGGTGTCTCGTCCGCGTGCGTTAAATCCGTCGCACGGTCGCGGTTCCTTCGCGGAACTTTACAGCGACCGCGGTGCGGTCGCCGCTGTCAGCTCGTAAAGACGGTTTACTGCGCGATGACCGATTTTGTGGTCGACGTCTCGATTTGCTACGCGTTGTTAATGGCCGCCGTTAAATCGAACGTAATACGGCTTCGCGATTAAGCCCGGGGACGCCAGATACATTTACATTGTGGCGAAACGGTGCAGACTCCGCTCCGACGCTCGTCTTGAACTTGAATCGTTCCGACGTCTCGCGGTACAAATCCGACGCCTTCGTTTCCATTCGTTTATCTCGCCGATAGAAAGTATTCTTTCCTCTGACTCGTTTCACTCCCGATAAAAATATCCAAAGTTTTCCACGAAAGTTCGTAATCAACGTTCCGAGTAGTTTTTAGCTCGGATACCGTCCACGATTCGTGGACTACCAAGTAGAAATTGAATCTTGGTGTATTCGTTCGATGTTATATTCTTGGATTTTCCCTTGTAGAGGTTCCGATACAACGTTTGGAATGTTCAAAATTTTTGTAACGGTAACGTTAAATCGTAAGTGAAATATTTTAATTTCAAATTTAAAGGAACATTTCTCGACGATTGTTCTCCGTCTGTGTAATATTTTAATTTCTCTTCGTTTTTTATTTTCCTAATACCCATTCTCGAAGGTGGAATAAACATCGTAGTAGGTAATTGCTCTTTTAACGTTTGTTTGTAAAGGTAGAATAAAATTGTGAAACGAATCGATAACGAAGGAAGAAATCTTTCATCGAATTCGTAATAATCGTGTCGATAAAATATATCGAAAGGGTGGTTGACCGGGGTCAGCGTCGAAAGAAGGTACGCTCACCTTACCGATCGAATTCGAATCGGATCGTAAATGCGATCCAATGAAACGCTACCGACGCGAAAACTATTCTAATAGGAAAGAAGGTCGGTGAAACTTACGCGATAGGTTTAACATATGTATACCCGAGAAACAGAATCGAGAATTGGATTCGAATCGTATAAACGCGCGATGGAGAATTCGCAAGAACGATTTTCGTATCGCGATGCTGTATCTCGGGTCTCGTTGGATATTTTACCGATTTCGAAGCCGATCGCGTTGCGCAACGTTTCACGCGGTTAGCGATAGGAATGTAAATTTCAATCGACACCCGAAAGATTAGGAAAAACGTTGGCACATTGATTAAGATAAATGGCTCTATCGGATCGGTTTCACTTAGGCCAGTCGCGCGCCATTAATTTATAACTCCCGGTCGCTGGAATTTGTCTCCATCGGATAGAACCTCGGCTTTTCTCGCCCGTTTTTCTAGAACGGAAAAGGTATTTTCTACGAAAGGTTGCGGCGAGCATGGTTCTCACGCCACAGGTCGGATAAAATATTGCCGAAGAGGCGGCAAATAACTATTGCTTCCCGCGAAATTACATAAAATAATGCTCGTCCCTGGGTGTCTTTGCCTCGTGTAACTATCCACGATGTTTATGGGCTACAAGTATCCTGGAACTAAAATCTCCAGTCGCACTTTATATTTCTAATCGTTCTTTCCTAACGGTAGGATAATTAAATACTTTCTTTGTACCGGTTGCAAATTAAATTTTATCCGCTGATCAATTAACCGGGATCGCTCGCGGTATATTGAGAGAGTATCCTCTACGACGTATCTAGAAATTTTAACGAAACTGTAAACCAATTCGTACAAGTTTTCCAACGAGAATCTATTTCTCGATTCTAGGATTCTATCTTTTCTTTTCTTTCGATATACATGGACGTTCGTTAAAATATTTTATACGATACTTTTATACCGTAAATTACTTTTTCAAATTTATCTTTGCCCGTTGAACAAAGGTATCGTTATTAGTAGTATGTAAACTTATCCTGAACGTTTTCTCTCACCTCTGTCCAGATACTTTCCAAAACGAATTCTTCGTTACACCGGGATAGAGTCATTCGAACGATCCAATTTCGCGGTTCGTTTACAAACATTTTTGGACACCGTCGATGTCACTCCGCGGAAACATTCTTCGGTGCTTTTAATCGACCGTACCGCGAGTAAAACACTGTTGAATTCTCGTGCCAGCGTCCCCGTTCCAAAATGGTCGTCGCGGGGATTACAAAGTACGGTAAATTCTGGTACGATTGCCAGATTTTATTCGTTCTATGATCATCGCTCTCCCCTTGATCGGGAATCGACACGAACCGGTACCTATATTTACGAGAAGCCAACCTTTTGCATTCGATCACCATGGATTTAATATACAATGGAATTTAAATATTTTTCTTTTTATTTTCTCACATCTTCGAGTCTCCGTAGATCGAAAGATCGACGTTGCTCGCGTCCAATGAACACGGTGAACGACACGGTCTGTTACGTGTTCTCGAAACGGAAGTGCGAGCGAGCCTCTCGATCGAGACGATCGAGTCAGTTCGAACCTAAACGCTGTTCAGAAATCACCACGGTCGAAGATACCGTGTCCAGGAACGAACGAGTTCACGGTTCCGTCGCGAACAATAAAGCGACGTTATTACGAAGCGTGCACCGATAAGACGCAATCGCGAGACGGAAACGCGAACGTGCCGATAAGTCGCCGCGGTCACGAATTGCGCACAAGTTGCTCCACTTGCGTAAACCAGACGCGGTTTGCTCGAGTTTTTCCCGACAAATCGAACGAGCAGTGTCGGTCGACTGTCCTTGATTCGAATCTCGGGAAAATTGAAACCGAGTCGATAACAGTACGCGAGATTTCGAGACCGAAGATTCAAATCGTCGCAGAATTCACAAGAGTGGATAACCGACAGGGATCGCGATTTCTCGCGAAAAATTAAATAGAAAGTACAGAGTACAGTTGTTTTGCGCGAGGTTCCTCTTTCGAGGAAATAAATTTTGAAAATTCATCCGTTCCTTCGATCAACACGGAATAAAATAAGTAAAATAAAAACGAACAAAGAACAGTTGCGAGAATCAAAAGTCTAAAGTGGAATTTTAGTTCTTGGAAATTTCAAATTGATCCTTCTAAATGTTATTCTTGAAAATTGTAACGGATACAAGGAACGAAGAATATTTTTCACGGAGTGTAACACTTCGGTAACGGAAAGTCGAAAAATCGTTTCATCACCTTGTCGTTTCTTCGTAGTACGATGAATTCGTCGAACCCTTTGATCAGTTGCATCAACGTATCGCGTTCCACGGAAAAATGAACGTACTTCGAAAGATTCTACGTAGAGGTCATTGAACCACTTGCTCGCGGTGTACTAAATTTAGCACAACTCGTGGCTAGCGGACGGGGCAACGCAGAAACTTGAACCCGACGTCACAAAAATTTGAAATAATTCAACGCGCCCCGGTGTATCTAAAATTACATTTTTTCTTTCGGAAAACGAAGAGTTAAGAAGGCCGAGTACTCGTTACCGGGTCTACTTGACGATTAGCGAGGTGGAACCAACGTAAATCGAGTTATTTGTACGAGCTCGGTGGTATCGATTCGAACGTAGGGCCAAAGGTTCGAACTCTCCGATAACCGTGCTTGTAACAACGGTAGCAAGAATTGAAACACTGTCTTGCCAATTGTCTTAAACTTCGATTAAAAAAAAAAATGAAGTTTGGTCGCAACGATCGAGAATCGAATAAATTTGTAGAAAACCAGTCGGTTGGAGGTAAGTTGCACGGCACGACTCTCTGTCGCGACCTTGATAGAATGCTGCCTACGAAAATAGTCTCGCGCTTGACCCTAATGCGCTCTTCCGTTCGACTGTGCGTTCAGTCATTGGACAAAAAGTGTCCGGAATTTATGGAACTCGTGTTTTTAACTTTAGAATACAGCGAGGAGACTAATGAAATATATCCGGTCGTATCTGTTACAGTATCTTCGATTATAAAGATACAATCTACCGTAAGAACAAGATGGTCGCACATTTGTCAACGTTGAGAAACCCCTCGAAAACAGTCGCTTTACACGCCAGCCTAGAGACCCACCTGACCCAACCGATCGTAAATCCTCGTCGTTTCCCTCTTTTTTTTCCCTCCCTTCGTACGACCCTTCCTCGAGTTTCCTTCCGCTTTCCTACAGCCCCATAAAGCAATTTTCGAACGTTCAATTCTGTCCTGACCGTGGCCAATATTTCCCTACTTTTCCTCAAATCGATTCGATCCGACCTCGCGAAACGAGGAAACCAGCCGCGATACGTTTCACAACGGTAGATTTATCTCGCGGGTAATTAAGCGTAATTTATTATCGACTCGCTATATTGATCTACATATTGCGTTATATTCGTTCGATCGAATACGTCGTTAAGGTTGAGTTCTCGATTATCGTCGTTGGTGAACGAGGTTTCCTCGTGATGAAATTCTCAGGAGTCGTGAGATACTCTTTCGCATCGTTTCCTTCCCGAATGGTCGAAGATACTTTCCGTAGCGTAGTCGAGCGTGTACAGACTTGCGACAATGGGTCTTCGACGAAGAGTGAGCGCGATACGAAGGTAGGTACACGTCGGAGGAGAAGGTTTAACGCTGAAAGTTCTCTACCACGGCTTTAGGCGTTCGTGTACAAAATTACTTTTACGCTCCAAGTCCCGAAACAGCATCGGCCAAGTTTCTCGGCCACGTCGCGAAGATTGGAACGCGAAGCTCGAAAACGCTTCGGCGATACGTACACCGCGGTCGCGAATAATCCCGATAACAATGCGAGGGTTTCAGCTAGGAGGGACGCGCGTATCGTATGCAACGCCGCGGTTAGCAGCGAGCGGGCAGGTTGCTCGGTCTCTCTGTAATTTGTAACGTCGGCCATTCGAGCGTGTAACTCCGTAATGACGCGTAATGATCCCGCCGCGAGTCTCGAGCTTCGTGGCAGCTGCACGCTGCATATGCGGGCCCGTTTCGTGCCAGAAGAGTCCGCGCTTGCGTTCCCTGGTGTCTTCGTGACCGTTCGGCCGCTTTGGACGAGGTCTCGTGCCCCGCGAGCCTCGAGGATTCTCCGCGTGTTCGCCATCGCGCCGCGCGAGCACGAGATTACGCGCGGAACCTACTCGTGGATCGAACGTTTCTTTCGTTTCGGGGTTTCGCAGCGTTCTTATCGGCGAAAACTAGAGGGAATTGCCCGAAACGGTGTCGAATTGCGGATCGTTCAGAATTCGAACACGAAGCTTGAAACAACGGGATCTCAATGGTCATTGAGACTGTGTATTTCTGTTTTTAGTATTTCCTAAGAAGGATATTTGATTATTCCACAAAATATTCAAGAGATTCGATGCATTCGAGAACCTCGACAATATCTGAAATAATTTTTGTAAAAACCGCTGCTCGTTGACGAACAATATCTCGGTTCTCGGATACAGAGTGTACGTGTATATTCGATGGAGCTATTTTTGAACAATTCGATTACCTTTAATTACACCCGGAAGATATTCTTCACGGGTCAGTCCGCGGGATCTCGTCCGAGTCAACGAGTCCCGTTTATCTCCGCGAGAACTCCTCGATCTTTTAGATTGGGACTCGAGTTCTCAACGGTTAAAAATCCCCGGCGCGGGGAAACAGATTTAGAGATCGAAGAAACGCTCGAGAGGTTGTTCCAGCAATTTACTTCGTGCTCCTCCGGGGCCGGGTTATAAACGAGACACCGTCGATCGGAATCTTCGACAGTCTTAGCGGTAGGTGAAACACCGGCGACAAGTAGAATACACTTAATTGATCCTATCAGCGAATGCTAATTTCATTTAAATTCAGCTTCCCGTTCCCTTTGGGGGCTCGTTTAAGTGTGAACTTATGTAAATGCATATTTCGCAAAGACCCCTTTTGTTCTCCGTGCTTGTCACGCTTCGCGTACGAAACGTTACCAGCGCGCGGTGGTATACGGCGTCGAGACGGAAACTCTATATCTCTCTCTCTCTCTCTCTCGAAGGCTTGTAGCCTTAACGAAGACGGTTATGAGAGGTTGTAAAAAATTTCGCGAACAGGAGAATTAGCGTCGCGGAGGCGACGAACGACCGAGTGATCGCGGCCCCGAGAAGAGACGAAGAAATCGCAGCGGTTCGACGCGTTTCGTAACGCGGCCGATCGTAAATCGGCACGCGTTTACCTGGATATTACGTCGTTAACCCCTCGCGTACGGGAGTCGTACCTCGCGTGGACTACGGTTTCTTCGCACGCAGCCGGGATTTATACCTCGTATGGACCGTGATTTGTTTACAAGCGGTCGGGATCCATATGTCGCGCCGACTTCGTATCCGACTTCTCATAACGCGTACAAAAACACCTGCTCGAAACTGCATTTCTCGTACTAGCCGCGGATCGATGCGCGCGAGAATATCATCGGTGATAAACCGAAACGAAAGCGACAAACTTCAAATTCGATCTTCTCGAGAACGAACGGACGGAAAACCGATCGAGGTTCCCTTATTATAGGGGGCCGATAAGTCGACGAACGAGACGTCACGGAAGGGTTTCAGGGCACCGGTTTCCGATAAAAGCACAGACGCGACATCGGAGTAGCTCAAGGAAACATCGGAATCACAGTTCCCGAAAATCGTGAACACGTAGAATTTCATCCCGCTGGAAATTGAATCTAATCGACTCTTAGACGACGTGGACCACCTGGGGCGCGCGATGCTTTTTGAATTTCGATCTCCGCGGTGTTCCGTGGCCGATTTCGCGCGCAACGCGTTCGCGCACCGATATCCGCGGGAATTAATTCCAAGCGCGTCGCGGGACGAGAACGAGTGCTAGAAACGCGACGAGCCGTGCCTCGCGACACGCGCACTTCGGAACACACGGGTGTGTAAACACGGGAACTTATGTCCACGGAAGCGTTTAAAATTATGCTTTATAACGCGGATAAAGAAAGAGAAATCGCGAGAGATGGGCAGAGAGAAACCGTTCCCGGTGCCGATTCCTCGTTGACAATTTACAGAAGACCATGGTTAATTAACGCGTTTCTTTACGAGGCTCGCGTCACGTCTTGCGTTTCGAACACCGTGAAAGTAACACGCGTGTGTCGAACCACCGTCGACGGTATTTTACGCGCCAACGTTTACGCGATTATTTTTAACGCGTACACGCGAGGAATCCGTATTTTTTTTCGTGCCCGTTGTACGTTAATTGACTCGACTCGACTCGACTCGACTCGGTTTCGTCCGTGTAACGTTCGAGAATTCGAAGTCGAGCACGTTGCCTTTTGACAACGATTAATACACGTTTCTTTATCTCGCGGAGATGTTTATCGTCGGTCCGTATACGCCCGAGAAATTGTTACACTTCGACGATACTACGAGTCTCTCTCTCGTTAACGACCGTCGAAATTCATCGATCCGGTTAATAAGGGGATCGTTACGGGGAAATTACGGGACGAGGATATTTCGATGGTAATACCATCGACCATCGAATCGGGAAGCTCGCGTATTCCTCTCTCGACGGTGATTTCCATGCTCGCGAGTCACAATGTGCCGACACGCGCGTCCTTCCGAGAACAACTTTTCCTTCGACAATCGTACGACAAATTTATGGTCGTTGAACGCTCGCTCGCGTTAACCTCTTTTCGTTGGAAGTGCGCGCCGATCGTGGACGCCAATAATCTTAACGTTTTATTCAACAATTAAACCTTCCTCGACGAGAACGCGACTTCTGATTAAAATTCCGCACGGTGTGTTTCGGCGTGTAACGAAAAAGCGAAAGAAATAAACCGTGGTAAAATAAATACCTCGCGTGAGATTTTTCTTCTTCCGGTCGTGTCGTTCGAGGAAAAAGGAAGTTCGGTGTCGCGCGACACGGTGTTTTTCCGTGTTTTTTTTTCTTTTTTCTTGGCTTTTCGGCCACCGTGACCGAATATTCGTCGGATAGACGAACGAAATCGAGACACGAGGCTGGCTCGTGAAAGCGTGTCTCGATTCCGTTCGAGGAAAGACGTGTCGTTCGCTTTCACGATTTCTGTCTTCGTTTCGTATCGTATCGATGCGATTTATGCGTAACTCGATATTTGATTGGGCACGAACGTGTTCGAATTTTCGAGGCGAACGCGTTTCCGGTGGAACCAGTTCTCCGACGTGTCGGAGATTTGTTTTCTTTTTTTTTTCATTTTTTTCGGTTCTCTCGAGTATGGGAACACACGGGGTGGTTTCTCGAGTATCTTCCATTCGTGAAAAGGTTGGCTGGAAAATGCTGCGAGGTTCTCGGAAAAATTGTCTACTCGATAATTAAAAGAAATTAAACATTTTTTGTAATAACAACGATAATAATAATAGTCCCCTTATTCTTTACGAACGATTCATTTGTTTCTCAAGTCCAGTATACAAGTGTAGGTATCAATGAATGTGTGGAGTTAAAGAATACAAAAGTAAGTGTTACAACAAAGTGTTACAACGATAAGATAGAACAGAGTGTAGCAATAACGGGGGAACAAAATCGTTCGAATCACCATGCGTTTATAGCTCTTGAAACTGCATTCTATAATCGACAATGCAACCCGAAGATCTGCCCTTGTTTTTAAATTTAACGCCGCGAAAGACCGATGTATTTCTGAAATGATCAATACCGACTCTTCGAATCGTAAAAAGCGTAATGTTCGTTTACACTCCGTGTTAGAAAACAGATACGAGTTTCTCATTTTTCCTGTAGACGTGAATAAAAATTCAATGCAGTTTCTACTTGCTTTCACAACTTTTTCGCGCGCTACGTGGTTCCCTGCGATCGATCGAAAGTCATTTCACGAAACAGAAGTCCGTCCAAAAACGTTTATTCCTTAAGTACGGTATAAACGTTCAATCTCGTACACGTTTCTTCGTAACAGTACTCAGATAAGAACGTAATCGACGCTCGCGTACGCGATTACGATCCGATTTACTAATCACTGCTGTCGTCCTTCTTTGACCGACGTCGATAAAATACATTTTTACCGATTACTCTTACTTTCTCCGGCTTCTTACGATCCTCGTCGAGTTACTAAATTTCAAGAAATTTCAACAAAAACGTTTTACTTTCTCGATAATAATTTTCACAGTTTCTCTATCCGTTCTATTCTTCTCCGAAATAATAAATATTCCACATTCGTCCGACATCGTGCGCGAATTAATCTCGCTTCGAATTAATATTTTCTACCCTGTCCTTTTACGATTCTCTTCGAAAGATGCACTTCCGTTCAAAAGTTTGACGCATCCCTCGTAGAAACAACGATACTACGAATTATTCGGATGGCAATTCGCGAACGCGAAACGTCCACCGTTGTTCTCCAAGGTTCCGCGTTCTTTTGTCTCGCGATTACGTTCGTCCTACGCGATTCGCGATCGCTGCCAGGGAATCGTTGGAAGTTCACCGCGGACTGGATTCTCGGTCGCGATCGAACGACGCTCCACTTTCCGGCGTCCCCTGATCGCCGAGAACCGACGCGTCCGTTCGATCCTGGTACGGATAAATATTCAAATAGGGGCTAGCGGATGCGTGGGAGCTCACCCACGCGACCACGGCTCTCTCACGCATCTATAATCTCCTACGAAGTGTATCCGTGTACCGCGTGTTTTATACGCCGTGGAAATTCTGTTCGATAAATTTCGGTGACTGGGTCTGTTCTCGATCGAAGGTAGATCCGGGCCGCGTTCGTTCCCGATCATCGAGGAAACATCGACCGATCATAGGTGAAACGAACGGGGATCCACGCCCACGCGGAATACGTATCTACTCCACGATTCTTTTCTCTGGATTTCTTCACTCCCGTCCCCGTTTTTCTCTCCACGAAAGAACCGACGCGAAGCATCCTCCGTACGAAAGGTACACCGCGGTGCCCGATACAAACTCCGTGGTCGAGTGTTACCGCGTCGAGTAACGAGAGCTTGGATTTCGAGGACTTCTGGAAGCGCGGCGTAACGCTCCTAAGAGATGATTTATATTTATACGTTCCGAGAATTCTTGCTCGCTGTGTCGCCTCTAAATACGAGGAGTGTCTATATTCTCTCGTACGTCCTCTCGTGTATTCTCGGACCTTTGTGTATCGCTTGCTTTTAATTTTTCGCGAGTAGTCGAGCTGGAGTGGTCAAACGGAACGGAAATTCGCAAATCGTTGCTTTGAAATACCTTTGAAAAGTTTTACGAAATGTACATTTGCTGTAGAAGTGCTACATTTAAGATACTTAAATGTTCTACCGATAATTTCTCTCGAACTTTTTACGGTTCGCTATACTTTGCATCCGGAGAGGAAGAAAAGCGACGCAGACGATCCGCGAAGGTTTCGCGCGAGTATTCGTTTTCGTAAAAGTAAATGGACTTTCGATGCGTTGCTCGGCGCTTTTACACCCACTACGTGGTTCGCCGTAGATCGGTATTAAGCGCGACGTAACGCGTTACTCGTCGCGAGTCGTTTAATTCAATCGTTCGTTTGGACATGCGCGAGCGAGCCGACTTTCACGGCGTTCGATCCTCCTCGAAGGCGAGCCGCGTCTGCGCGCGCAGACGCGGAAACCGTACGCGGTACCGGAAACCTGGCCGACCCGCGATTCCGAAATGCTTCTACGGGCAGGAAGAGCGGACCGACCACGCAAATTCGCGTTGGAAATGACACCAGCGATAACGTTTTCGAGACTCAATGTTCTTTTTCATCCGCAATGTCGAACCGACTCGACGAATAGAGCGACGTTTTGTCAGTCAATTTTACTTAAACTTATCCATCGATCTCGAGAACGAAGAAATTACCGAAACTTCGATCGAAATTACTGTTGCAACGAACACCCGAATTTAAGTATCTCAAAGGTACCATTTTTCAACAGCGAACACAGCTTCTGCAAAATGTCCCGACGATCGAGTTTAATGTTTCGTTTCTTCTTGTCGCGAATTTTATTTTTTCTTAGACAATGACTCCAGCATGCTGCACGGTAGTCAGATTTAAAGAAAGTAGTAAAAATTCTTTACAATCGACAAAGAGTATCGTTCGAGTTGGAAATAGTCTTGCACTTTCAAAAGGGAACATTTCCCTTTGTACGATCGCGCGATAATTATTTCCTGTTCTTTTTGTTTTTCGAATTATAACCGATTAAAGCTCTGTGTCGCGTCGTGTCGCGCGATTATACGAATAGCCACTATCCGAAGGAAGTCCTCGTGAACGTATGAAGAGATAAATCGTAACGCGCGCGGGCAGGTCCCTCTAGGAAGAAAAGCCGCGTGGATACGCGTCGGTTTTAGGATTTACGGTCCACGACGAGCGAGCGCGGTGCTCGTACGCGGGGTAATTATTTAGAATTTTCATCTTTCATCTCGCATACGCGAATCGCAAGCGAACCGGCTTCGCGCCGCACCGTGAACGAATTCTTCGCGGAGGCGATTACTCGTCGAGTGGATTTTCGAGACTTTAAATTTTTGGCGAATCAAAGACTCGAGGAAATTTTCGAATCTCGGTACACTCACGGTGCGCGATGAAATTGCAAACGTTAAATTCGCGGTGAATTGTAAATTTGATGTTAGAGTCACTTTTAGGGAAATTGGTCGATCAACGAGCCTGGAAGGACACCACAAGGGTTTCATTTTATGGAGAACAATCTCCAAAATTATGAAATTCCATTCGAGAAATTGTAGCGCATCGTCGGTTCGAAGGTATTCGTTGCGCACGGATAATTGAAATATTTAATCATTAATACGTGAATATGTGTACACTGCGTAACTCGAGATGTTACGTATCGTCGAATATACACGATAAATGTACACGGTTCCCTATTTTTCGACTTTATTGAAAAACGAATGGTGACTTCTTTGAAAAGGAACCTACGGAACGAAATTAATATACTTCTTCTTCTGCTATTCATCCGCGAGCTTTTCATTTTCCAACGGTACGTAAATATTGAAAAACATTCCAGGAACGTACGATACGCGCGTACAAAGGGAGGATATTGAAATTGCGCGTGCGTCTTCGTCGATACACGCGTGTACACGTAGATGCCGGTAAGCGGATTAACAAAACTTTCATCGTCCTGTTTCGAAATGAACATCGGTCTGTTTTGCCAGGAGATCAAAGCCGATCGTTGGGTTCGCAAAAGGACCAGTATCGCTCGTCGTGGAGCGTCGTAAACACTTGTTCCTTGTCTATGCGGAATTCGTTCTTGCGACTTTGGTGGACGACGCGATTAATCAGCGCGCGGTTCCGTTCCGTTCGCGGAGAACACGTGGAAAGGAGGTTTCCAGTCGAAAGCAATGATATTTAATCTTGCCAGAAGCACCGAGACGAATGTAGCCCAGACCCGCTGGGAGCTTCGAATTAATGGAACCGACCAAAAGTGTTGGAATTTCAATTCTGTCCGCGAATCGCGTCCGACCGACGCGCGTTCACCTCGTTTCGGAATTAATAAAACTGAAATTTTTCCAACGAGATTAAAATCTTCTCAAACAACGAGGAAAAGTAGACACGAATTACTTGCGCTCGTCATCGGTAATTTTCTCCGTTCACTTTTCTCGGTTCTTCGAATTCACATTCGGTGATACGAAACGTAGAAAATAATTTGTCTACATTTATCCCGGAATCGATAAACTTTTCTCTCGGTCGCGATCAATCAGGTTTTCACTGGCCGCTGATCGTTAATAAAACAAGGAGTGTAATCGTTGACCCGATGAATCGTTTACGTAGAAAATTGAACTTTTCGCGCGGTACTGGACATTTTTATAGACACATCGTACAAAATTTCTGTTACTGAGCTCTTTCGGTTGTTTCGAGTCGTTTACCGTTCTAAATCTTCAATTCTGAGAACTAACGATAGGTCGTACCGTAGACCGACGAATAAATAAAAATAGAGTGCTCGATGATCGATTACCCTTTGAAAAAATGACGATTTCAAACGGACGAAACTTGGAGATAAATTAATCGAACGAGATCGCTACTCGCGGCAAATGATCGGGTACGCTTAATTGCCCCGTGTAATCCCGAGGAGATTCCGAGCTTTCGCGATGGATTTATGGACCGAACCGGCGCGGAACGGAACTCCTTCGTTCGGTGTCGGTGTTCCCATAAACGACCGTACTACTATCGATTTCCAAAAACATTTATCGTCCTCACGGACGAATCGGTGCGCGCGATTAGCGCAGAAGAGGAGAAATGAAATTCAACATCGACATCGGTTTATTCTCCTTTGGCGAGGATGGCGATACTTCGTTATCGTTTGATGGATTTAATGTTCTTCCGCGGCGAGCCTAATGCATCGTTAAAATAACATACAAGATCGATCAAAGAGGACAGAACTATTAATAAACACGGACAGGGTCTATTAATACGGAAAACGGAGGATTAGACGTTTCTTACGGCGTTCTGAAAGGCTATTTTGCACCGCCGTCCAGGCACAGAGTAGACTCTGTCAACGATGCAATGACTCACGTCGCCCGCCACCGCGAAAACTAACTCAAACCCTGGGGTACGATTCGTTGAAGTTACAGTAGGAACTAGCGTATGATTCAGCTGGTAATTACATTCCACGGTGGCCGGGGCGAGCACCGCCGTATCAGAAATAGATTTTCTGGAACACGGAAGAATGCGGTGGTCACTCGCGTCTTTCTTCCCGCGGTAATTATAGGGTGTGTCCTATTTCTCGCGAAATTTTCGCGTCGTACCGCGAATCCGCTCAACGTTGCGTTTCATCGGTGCCTTCGTAATTACTACCCGAAAGATACGCGAAATAGACGCGAAAGAATTTCATCATTTGGTCATTATTTCGTAAGCTATTTCTTCGTTTCTACGATAAAATAATTATCACAGAGGTAGGTAAGCACGTTGGTGAGGATACAAACGAAGACGAAATTCAAAGTTGGTTGTATCGTTATTATTTTGTTCGTTATTCTTCCTGGTAGTTTGTTCGAAGAAATATGTATCAAAAAGGTACGTAGAGAACGTTGGTGAAGTTATAGTTTCCGTCAAGGATGAAATACCGAAGAATTTCAATAGCGACTTCATTTAATATCCGTATAATCGAATTAAGAACGTGATTACGTTCCGGCATTTTATTGGAATAGTTTACGAGTCCTCGTTGGATCTTGGTACGTCGTAGTAATATAGTACATTGATGCACGTAATTGGTAACTTTTGTTTCTTGGCAATTCTATTCGGACTTGCACGTTTCTTTAAAGGAAAATGTCTCGCGATACTTTTACGGGAGAAGAGTTTTGTCTTCGGAACTTTTTCATAAACTCTTCTCGTGGAGCGGATATTTTAGAACTTTTATGATAAAAGTTTCTTTATTGGAAAACATTTCGTAAAATAAACAAAATTTCAAGTTGGTAGTAAATTGCGGGTAATAGTTTCCTTTGACTTGTTTATTTCGAGTAAAAGATACGGTGTAACGAGTGAACTTGGCAACGAAAAAGAACATCTGAATAATTTTTTAAAGGATCGAGAACCGAGTGACACCGGAACTTTTATTTGTATTTTTTGTAAGCTTTATTCCAAATAGAACTGTTATTTGTCCGCTCTTATCGGAACTTACAACGCGAAAACTTTTATTATATAAATTCAATTTCGAAAGATGTTTCAACGGAACCTATTGAAACTTTTCCATAACCGTTTCGATCCCTGAGAGAAAAAATGGTAAAAACATTCGATGAAAGAAACATTACGAAAAAGAAACAACCGAGAAAAGAGAATTGGAATACGATAATTCTGTGGAGAGGAGCTTGCTTAGTTTACACGGTATTTCGTTGTTCGAAGAGACGTCTTGTTATAGAAATGATAAGTCGAGAGAAGGGTACGGTTTGAAAGTTTCACAGAGACTGGAATATGAACAAGTACCAACAAGGTACTCTGGGGTACTTATCAAGGGATACTCAAGATCCCTGTCGTCATCGACGATGCACGTGACGCGAGGGAAAAGCAACAAAATTACAAAGACGTCGAGTAAAACGAAACGTGTAGAAAATGAACACCGAGTAAACGTTTTCTTAAATAATGTAGCGCGTATGGGAAAACTTCTCGACAAAGAGACTGGGTTAATTTACCGTAAGGAAAACAATGGATGTTTAGAAACGTGTTCAATTTACTAATTCACCATAAGAAAAGTAATCGACGATTAGGTCGGTGCGTGAAAGAGTTCGAAACCGTTTCGTGTCGCGAAATTTGCATCGCTGCACCTATTTCAATTCCGCGCACGAATGAGAAACGGTTCTGGAGATTGAAGTTTTTGGTCGAGTTAGAGTACTGTTTTTGCATCGTGCACGAGACGTCGAAGGTCGAGACGGTACGAGGGATCGTTTCGAAGACGAATCTGGAGGATAGATCTGTATCGTGGAACGCGAAACTTGGCCGAGCACTTTCCTGCGCGTAAAACGTCAGCCGTTCGTTTTTATGAGCCGCGAAGAAATAGAATTTAACGAAAGTAACCGTCGAATGAAACAATTTGTCCGCATCTTTCGACGCCCGGAGGGAACTTTTATCGCGGCGACGAAAGCCAGAGACGTAGTGTTTTATTTTTTATTTTTTTTTTTTTTATTATTTCTTTTCATTTTCTGCTTTTTGAGTTATTCCGTATACTGGTTCACCGAGAGCGTATTATCCAGCGCGGAAGGGTACTTTCGGTGAAACGTAATAAAAAATAAATGCTTCAAAATCTTTGCACCTTGTATTTTTCTCCAGAGAGTATTCCTTATGGTTGTACAACACCGTATATTTTCCAAACGAGTGTAAAGCTTCTGCGAAGAAAACTATCGAAGTGTGGAGTCCTTCGATTTCTGTTCCGCATTTCCATTTCTTCCTTCAAATGTATCTAGAAAAATATTTTCTAGATAAAATCCAGATCGAGAAGAATATTAGCAAGGTACATACATTTTTTTCCCTAAGAGATTCATACTTTAAATAGGAAAGTGCACCCGATATAAATTTTCTCCCATCCAATGAAAAGATGAAACGTTTCGATCGAAATCGCTACCACTCTCGACGCGAACGGTGGTTTATTAGTTAAATCGCACCGTCTCGTGCTTCATCTCGGTAAAGCCACATTTTTGTGCACCGATCGGACGTTTCGTAAAATTCTGCGCAAGGGTAAAAAAAAAACCCGGTACAAATCAGATTACGAGGCGGTGAGATTTTTCGCGGGCGCAACCACCCACGATTTTAATCTCGCGATCCCGACGTCCGTGTTGCAAGGGCGTGGATTATATTTAACTCGGAGGCTCGTATCCGTAAAGCAGCCGTAAACGTCGTAGAAATAACGCGATCTCGTTGTAACTCCGAAGCTGTCACATTGTTACGCTTTAGCCGAGAAGTTGTATTTCTGGTTCTATGAATTGCTCGGTAACGCGTACGTACGTGCGAACCAAGTGTCGCGGTCCGCGTATTCCCCCGTGATAATATTATTTACGAATCGCGGGGGACTTGATACGTTAAGTATGTTAAACGCGACGGGCAATTAACCGCGGGCGCGATACCGACTTATCTTCGAGTTATTCGTGTCAGTCGTTCAACGATTCGCTCGAAGTGTGTCGCGGAAGAGAGATCGTCGAGGTGTACTTGGCGCGCTGGTCCCCCGATTGTTTATCGAAAGGACGAACGCGCGCTGGTCATTGTTGTCACGATACGAGCGGGGCTCTTTAATTTCACCTACCGTGAACGATTATTTACATAATCCGAAACGCGATATAGCAGCCATTCACCTCGCTCGGCCGTCGACTCGCCCATTGTAATTTGCGAGTTACCGTGTCGCACCGCGCTAATAATTATCCATCGATGTGTGCACGGCTTTTCCCTTTTGTTTCTATCGAACGATTGGATAAACGGTTAATAATAATAATAATCGTCTCTGCAATGTCTCGTGACCTTTCGTGCGGTCATTCCGCCGCGATCTTTCTTCTCGCGCGACGATCTTTATCGGTTAATTCGTCGACTACCGTGCGACCAGCTGGTAAATCGATTTTTTACAATAAAAATTCGCAAAATTGTATCACGAGACTATTCGAAGGTACAATCGTCTCGTTTGGGTAAGTAGAACCGACGAAGATTCGATATTAAAATTTCGAGAATCGTAAGAATCCTGAGATTCCTCCGATAGACACTTCATCTCTGTAAATCGTAGCAGTTTATTCGCGCGAACTACTCACGCGATTCTACCGTTTTACTTTCTTCCTCCGGTCGTGAGTAACCGTTATCGTGGAACGATCTTACGAACGGGCAAACAAACTCGTCGCTGAAAGACAAAGAAATCGAGCGATTTTCGCAAGAGTAACCGTACGACGAAATCGTTTACGTATTTCCCGCGGCTGTAACAATGCATCGGTCATAGTTTCCGTGCCACGGTAACAAAGACACAAAGCAAAGGAAGGAACTCTGCTCTCGGGAGAGATACTGGGTCAGGACTCTCAAGTAGGTGGTAAGAGGTCGGTTAGGTACGTTCGACCAAACGCAAAACTATCGTTATTCGCTTACACCTTGTCCGTTACTAGTCTTCGTCGTTGAAATTGTGAATCGTCCTCTCGTACATCGTGCTTCTCGTCCCGCGACTCGTTCATTCGTCCGTTTCGACTTTCATCGGTCGTACATCGATCTCGAGATACGCGCGAGAAGCGTACGCGACCTACGATCGAGGAGTTCGTCGATCGTCGGGTATATTACATCGGATTATCGGGTTCCAAAGTATTCACCTATCTGTCGCAAATCGTCGATCCGTAAATTTCGCTCGATCGCGAAAATGAAATAAAATTGTCATAGTAGCGACACGTCCGAGGTCGAAGACCCTGAGTGCGTCGAGCTCGAGGTTGGCTCGCCTACCGAAATTACGGCACTCGCACGCACTCGCGCTTCGCAACACTTGGCAGACAGAGCCACCGACCCAAATCGATCCAGACATCGACTATACTTTTTGCATGTTTATACCCGCGGTCGCTAAGACTACCGACACGGACGGATGACAAACGATAACGCCCGATCTTCGAACGCTCCTACACCTGGATCGGTGTTCCCCTAAGTGAATTAATTGCAAACTATTTACGATCTCTATTGTTCGCTCTATCGTTGTTGCAAACTATTCACCGATTTGTACTTTTCACCCGATCGTTGTTAAAAACTGTGTACCGATTTGTACTTTTCAACCGATCGTTATTGCAAATTTACTCATCTGTACTTTTCACTCGATCGTTACTGCAAATTTACCCATCTGTACTTTTCACTCGATCGTGAAAATAAAATAAAATCATCGCAGTTCCACTCGTTCGTACATTCCAATATTTCTTCGTTCAGTTATCCAAAGTGTACTTGTATCGTTATATCAAAAGAAATCATTCCTCGCAAGTCTTTGCGTATTTAATACAGGTATTGTATTCTCTCTATAAGACGTGTAATCGTCCATTAGTCGATCGCATTGAAAATCCGAATTGCGTCACGTTTAAAGTGACGTTGCATTCGCGCACGAAAAAGTATACGCGTTTCCGCGAGAGGCGTGCAAAAGGAAGACGTTCAAGTGCAGGGGTTAATTGTATTTACGAACGATTTCAATGGTAACCAGTTTGCGAAACGTTGCTCCTAAAGTTACGCTCGTAACGTAGACGATATACGGCGGTCGGGGTCTCGTAGATCATTTCCAGCGACGTCGCTTGCGTAATTCCGCGACACCGACGCGGAAAGCGATGGATCGCTCGGATAGAACCAGTTCCTCGACTTTTTTCTGCCCGTTCTGTTCCGCCGATGTCGATTTACAGAACGCTCCCGCCATTGTGTCGAGTTCGCGGCTAGAATCGTTGGAGTAATTTCGTGTGGGCCCGTGGAATCGCTTCGTGAGTCCCTCGCGTCGTCGACTTTCGTAATTCGTAATCAGGACGCGAAACCGGGGAACGAAATCGATTTTTATCGTCCGCTCCATTGTTGCTCCGTGGATGTTAACCGGCCTATCGAGACGTACGCACGACCGAATACACGTGTACTCTGCGAACGATTCGTTTCACGTGCTTCGTACCGTGTACGTGTCCTGGATGGTTAATTATTAGAGTTCCCAGGGGTGGACTTTTATGAATCGGTGTCGCTCGAACGTTATTAGTTCCGTTGGGTCGGCATTGTCGTCGAGTTTATCGGAAAAAACGACACGTTTATTCGTATTTCTCACCTTTACGTGTGTACGCAATTATAGAATTTAAATCGAAACTCTTGTACCTTGTACGGAGTTTCGTGATTCCGTAAGAATTGAAATATATTCGTAATATATGATATATTCGATGTTTCAATTTTGGAAATAGATTATACAATTTCTTTGTCTGTAGATCGTCGTTTTTATCTGCTTGATTTTTATTTCGCGAATTCATCGTCGATCCACGTTTTCAGTTGACGTTTTAAGATATCGGATATTCGTGTTTGACACAGATAAGTCTCTAAAGATTTAATACACCGATCCTTACGAGAGATTCTCCGACCGTTTAACGCACTCGACGATTGGTACACGAAAAATTGTCCAAATTTCTTCGTATTACCGCGCAGTGGCTCGGAAATCGGTGTACGCGCAAACCGTAGACGCCTCGGACGATTCCTATCGGGCGAAAAAAGAAGAAAAAGAATTTCCCGGGTTGTTCGTACGAGGTCGTTCGTCATTTTAGAAATTTCATTTCGAGGCGAACTAACGCGATAAGCCGCGTTTCGGTATTGGTTCTCGAACTCCGAGACGTTCGGTCGGATCGCGATTGGATCTCGATGGATCGAGGGGAAATAAAATCGAAAGTCACGAAGGGAAAGGAGAACCGTGCCGGAGAAAGGAGGATTCGTGAGTGGCGTATCCGGCGGAAGTAGTTATCGCAGTTACCCGGGGAGTGTTTTTCCAAGCGTTCCGCTCTTCTTCGTGACATTATACGACTTCTCGTTTCGCTGGTTTGCCGGTTCCTACGCCCGCCTTTTTCCTTTCGGGAGTCGCTGGATCGTGTCGTGGAATTGCTGCTCGCGTTGCTTCGTTGCTCCGTAAATATGCGAACGTCTTCTCTGCTCGCGTTTTTCATTCTCACGCGAGTTATTACAAAATTGCGCGAGATACCTTCGATTCGATACGATTGATTTTGCGCACCGAGGATAACGATGTATTTTTCATTTATATTTTACACTGGTCGACGAGTGCGTTTATCTTAACGTAATTGCTGATACAGAGCGTAACTTGGTACGTTGAATAACTTTTCCTGTAACTTTCACGTTTTTTCGTGAAAAATATACATTTCGTTCGATCGATCGAAATGAATTTTTTGCAGGTTCGAGATCGCGATACCACTACGGATAAATGGAATTGTTCTGTGCGGAAAATTATCGCGCGAAAAATATCGTCTCCCGTTTGGTACAGTCGGGACCTTGACATTTAAAAAACTATGAAACCCACGAGCCATTAATTTCAATTATTCGGTGCACTCCATTAAACGCTTACTCCGTATAATGTAACGGGGCTCGCCGAAAGAGCGGACACAGAGGGAACACGGAAAGGCGCAATGCGGGTGCTTTCGTTTTCACGAGCCGTCAGCTTTTACGTTCGTACTTCTTTTCCCGTCGCGGTGCCAAGAACCGGCAAACCGAATTACGTGTTTCCACAATCGAATTGTACTCGAGTTATTTCCGATGGAGATCTCCGACCAATTATCGGCGAACGATTCATCGCGCTTTAAGGTTTCGTGCGATGAAATTCGTTCATAAAAATTTGAGAAAACGTAGCAGCGATACTCGTTCCAAGAAACGTTGCACCGACGATGCATCGGATTGTTTCGAAGCCAGACAACGACAGTCGAGTAACTTTGTGTCAGTACGCTCCCCAATTACAGTAATAATGGAAGTCGAAGGGTATTATTGACCTCGATTCGCGAAAAATACGCGGTGCTGGGTTTCTAGTCGGCTGTAAGTCGAGCGATCGGGAAAATGCGAAGTTGACGCGTTAACGAGAAACGAATGTCACCTTCGAATGAACGCGACCGAAAGAGACGAGAAAACGATACAAAGTTGCTAAGAATTTTAGACGAGCGAGATTTATATTGCAAGGAAGAAATGCAAGATTTTGGCGCATAGAGTCATCATTTACGATGTCTCGTAAGGGTAGTTGGCAGAAGATCGCGAGCACGCGACGCGACGAACGTGTTACTCTCGCGTTCCAAAACGCATCGACTTCGATTCCTCGTCTGTCCGCGGGGGTTCAATGGTTTCCGGTTTCTAGTGCAGCGTGTGAAGCTTGCAACGTCCACTTCCGTTTCTCGTTGCGTTCCTCTTCCACGGAATCCTTCGTTGATCAAGGATTGCGAGTATGCGACGCAACAAACGTTACCCTCGCGTTCCCAAAAGCGAGTAACGCGTCAACTTCGATTCCTCTAATGTCCACGGGGGTTCAATGGTCTCCGGTTTCTAGTGCAGCGCGAGAAGCTTGCGACGTCCACTTCCTCGTTGCGTTCCTCTTCCACGGAATCCTTCGTTGATCAAAGATCATGAGCACGCGACGCGAGAAACGTTACCCTCGCGTTTCCAAAAGCGAGTAACGCGTCGACTTCGATTCCTCTAGTGTCCGCGGGGGTACAATGGTCTCCAGTTTCTAGTACAGCGCGTGAAGCCATCAACATCCACTTCCGTTTCTCGTTGCGTTCCTCGTCCACGGAATCCTTCGTTGATGAAGGATCGCGAGTATGCAATGCAACAAACGTTACCCTCGCGTTCCCAAAAGCGAGTAACGCGTCGACTTCGATTCCTCTAGTGTCCGCGAGGATTGAACGGTCTCCGGTTTGTAGTGTAGCGCGAGTAGCTGGCGAGGTCCACTTCTGTTTCTCGCGAGCCACTTGTTTCGCGTTTCGAGCCTCTTTCTTCCGCCGCCGGCCGCGGAGACTTTTGACCCAGAACGAGGAGTAGCTGCGGAACGTCTCGAGTACGAGGAAGCGGTAAATATAACGCCGTTTCAGCGCCCGCGTGAACAGCCACAAGCGAGTGACATCGGCCGACCAGAAATAGCGGCGAGTCGTGCAGGTGCCCTCCGTGGGAAGCGGCTCGTTTCACCGAGGGATGCGCGCGGTCTCTCCTATCGGTTTCTACTCGCTTTTGTTGTCGGCCACCTTCCGCACGGCGATCCGCTCGTGCGACCTCCTTTGGATCCCCGCGAACAAGGAGAACCGATCGGCCCGGCTGCGGAAACGAAACCTCTATTTAGGTTCCAACGTGCCTCGACCCCGTCGATTCATCTTCCGCTTCGCGGAACTAACATTTCTCGCGCTCGAAGATCGTTCTTCGGTTGCCCGTGACGCGACTGCGCCGAGTCTCTGCGAATCGCGTTCCTTCGACCCGCCAAATATCGCCAACTTTGAAACGTTCGATCGAAACCTTTAACGAGAGGGACGATAGCTCGTTATTTTTATCAAACGTATTCTCGTAGACGCGTCTCGTTACAAGGTATAACCCTTCGTAAAGGTGGTATTCTTCGTGGAATTATTTATCGAACTGCAACAACGAAAGTGACCTACCGGAATCTAAGGTCATCCGTATTTGTTCTCTATGATTCTTACACGAGAAGAGTTTTCGTTACTCCGAGTGAGACTCTCCGGTGGTGGATACCAAGGGATAGATACTTTCGTGATTTTTCGATCAATGAAGTTACTAGCGAAAGTTTCGGTACCCATAGTCGCTACGACAGGGAACTCGTACTCGGTAAGACCACTCTCCGAGAAGGAAACTTCTGTCCTAATAGTTCTCTCTCCTCGAGTCTCGAAAGTAGCTCGATCCGCGCAGAAATCGTCCTCGCGCGTTACCCGAAAAGGCACCGAAAGTTTAAACGCCCTAAATTCGCGAGTCGTTCTCATCTTTCCTTGGAACACTTTCGCCAGACCTAATCCGAAATTCGCGAGTTCGTTGGTTCTTCTCTCGCTTTGGAATATTTTCGCGACTGCGGCAAAGTCGAGATGCGCACCATCGTCGAAGGGGAAAACCTTCCGTTTGGCGCGTTCGCGAAGCTCTCCGAGGAAAGTTTCGTTAGGTTGGACGAGGTCAACGTTACCACCTCGCCGGTATGCGCCAAGATGCGATTTGGGAAGCGCAACGCGAACGATAGCGTCTGTTTACGCGACGCTCTGCGGCAACGTTCCGCAACGGGTTCTTCTTTTTCCCTTAACCCGCCATTCTCGGCTGCAGCTCACTTCCGCTCGCAAATCCTCGAACGGACGCGTTGCGTTTCGGGGCACTTGGCAGCCGCTCAGACGTTCGAGATGAAATATCTAGCACGGCCGACTTTGATCTTCCGTGGCGCGACCCAAACGACCTGGAAGTCCTGGACGCAACGAAAATCCCGCACGAGACAACGGGAGAACCGCGTACACATTCCTACGGGAACCAGGAAGTCTGTGAACGCGCACCCGATTTCACCGAGTATTCGACACGCTCCGATAATTAACGCTACTCGTGGTCCTTTGGATTTTTTTCACTTTGGATTTTCCTGGGGAGTGATCTCCGACGAAAGTCTGGGTCGTCGGTTCTTATCGAACGATAGTTTTATCGTTGTAGAGGTGTCTGTTTTAGTTTTACAAAACATCGAAACTCTGCGTTTTTAGATTCATTTTTTAGATTCGTTCGTCTATGAAAATGAATCCGAGTGTTTCCTTTTTTTTTTAAATTAGTAAGTTCTGTCCTTTAGATTTCATTTGGTAGATATTTTAGAACTTCTCTAGCGTCTATTACAGGGTATTAATACCTTTCCTTCCGTTTAGAGTTCCCGAATTGAAAGTGTATCGATAACGAACAATGTCACAGGGATACTTATCAATATTTGTCACGCATCGTGAGCAAATTTTTGAAAGAGTTCTTTTTCCATTTAAATACTCGATATTTTCTCGCAAGTGTAGTGAAATATGTGAAAACGATCGAGTGCTCGCAATTGGTCGAAATTGAGTACGTAGCCCCGTGCAAATGAGATCCAGGAACGCGGTACGAGGTTGTTTGACGCAAACCGCTATCGCAAAGGCGCTATCGGTAGTTGGCATTGAACGAATCAGTGGCACGGCATTTGTTTCGAATGCGAATGTCACGCGCTCGCCGCGCGTTTCGAGCTCGCGTTCCGAACAAATACCGTACCATATGCCGGTATTGTTTGTTATTCGGTCGTCGAATAGTTTGAATAGCGAGTCGCCCCGCGTATTGTTTTAAATCGAGTACGCGTGATCCGACACTCGCGGTCTTCGCGCGTATTTATACGAAAGGGCGACACGCGCGAACGATTTTCTCGTCGCTCCACGAACACGCGAAGGAAACCTTGAAATATCGCGATCTCGTCGCAATTACGTAATTTTAATCCTCCGAATATTCTTTCCCCGCGGAGAAAAGTATCCAAATTACAATTAATACGCGATAAATACGAGACACGCTTCCGATCGACCGGAAAAAGAAACAATAATTCCTCGTCTTGAACCACCGTTGAAGCGTTGATTTCAATTTATCGCTGGACTTAATTCGCGTCGAACAACCTTCGTAATACGCGTTAAATTAGGATAAAGATCCACCGAAAAGCAATTCTTCCCTGTTGGTTGATTTCGATGTATCGCTCGATGTAACTTATTTCGAATAAACTCGGTAATGCGCGATAAATTAAGATGAAGCTTCGATTCGTTAAAAAGCGATGGTACTCCGCATCGGTTCACGCTCGAGGTTCGATCGATTTAATTTGTTCCGAATAATCTCGAATTCCGTCGACAGCTACGAATCACTCGCGAACCGGAGCCCTTGTCGACACACGGTTAGCAATATTTTTTCGATGATTTGAATTCGTAAAAGTATCCCTGAGGAAATAGGTCCGTTATTTCGCGGCGAACGACTCGACGAGGAACGAGGGGATTTATCGTGGAAATCGATCGTAAGAGGAAACGAGGTATCAAAGGACGAGGGCCGTTCTCGACGCGCGGCGTCTCGCGTATCCCGTGTCCCGTGTCCGGGCGTCACGCATACTAAACTTAACCAATTACCGAAATTGCTGACAGGGCCGGGCTACGCGGAGGCGCGAGGAGGATCTCGGTGTGCCAGCAGCGGGTTACACGGGGCCGACAGCTGCACGCATACGGAATCGCGACCGAAATCTTGCTTGACCCCCTTCTTCTTCTTCTTCTTCTTCTTCTTCCTCCGTCGCATTCTCACGTGGAGGGGTGAATCACCACCCTCGGTGAAATTCTAAAAGCGCCTGTTTCCCGAAAGTCTATTACGAACCACTTAGAATCATACGGCTCGGTATTCCCGCGGCGTGCGAACGGCCCTTTAAAACGGTGTCGTGGCCACTGAACTCAAAGAGAGTCGCGGAGCCAGCCACCGTCGCTTTTAGGTTCGTTAGTAATGGGAACCGCTTCGGCCGTTGTTTGATGGTTTTTCCGCGGCCCTTGTCGCTCCCGTGGCCTACACGGCCGTCGCTATCGCCGAGATTTACGACCTTCGCGGCCATTTTATGCCCCCGTTCGAGAAGCGTTACTTTAATAAGGTACTTCGGTCGCGATACCACGCTCTCGCCTGGAAAGATACTCGACGATTTTCCAACGACTTTTTACACTTTCTTTCTTTGCGATTTTCTTGGGTATTGTCATTCTATGGGGCACGCGAGTTCGATTATAGAAGCGTACGTTGAGCGCCGTGCAGATTACCCGGTACGACGGTACAGAACGTAAGAGATAATTTCTCGGTGATACGGAAGATAGAGATTTTGAAATCTCGAAATGAGAACAATTCGACGGAATTATTGCGTTAGCGTCCCATGATCGAAATGTAAGTAGGTTGAGTACCGCGTGGATCGACGATTAACTTTTCATTCGGGTCGCGTCGGTTGTCGGGTACAGAATACAGGAGACGGTATCTCGGTGATAAAAAAAAAAAGAAATTTTGAAATGACGAAATAATGAAAACGTCATTGAAAGAAAAGAAACACGGTCGTTACTTTTGTCGCGAAACGTTGCGAGTTTCGCGGCGCAGGATCCCAGAGTCTTCGACATCGTCGAGAAACGAAGCCACCTTTACTCCACTTTGTTGTTCCCTACTTCTTGTTTCGACGCCGTTATCGCATTAGGCGGTCGTTAAAAAATTTATGCGCGTTTCGCAGTTCCTTTTGCCGTGCTTACATCGGGAAGTAGCAGCGCCGCGGGAAATCAGTTTCGAAGCTTCTTTGATGCGAGGTCGGAGTATTATACCTTCTTTTTTTCGTCGGCTCGCTCGTAAGAGGCTTTAAGCGGATTTCCAACGAAATAAATACCAAGGTCTCGAACGGGGTAAACCTACGGGTCTTTGAAACGGCGGAAGTAACCCGGAAGCGGATCAACCATCCCGGGTAAAAATCTCGGATATTTCCAGGCGAACGTAACAACGCTAACGACTAATTCCGGCGCGATTTCGCGTCAGCTCGACGACTCCGCGCGATCACTTCGACTCGAAGGAAAATTAGATGGTCGTTCCGGGGCTTGGTTTCACGGTCGAATTGATACCACTCCGGTTGTCCCTTGCAGGGCGTACGAGGTCGTAAAACGGCGCGCGGCTACCGGATAGCAATAAACGCGCGATATTTGCACGGAACGCGCACACGGAGCGCGTCGGGTGGCATTATCATTAAGGCTGGCGACAACGTTCGGCCCGAGGGTCTTCGCGAATACCGCGGTTCTCGGTCGAGGAGCCGACCGGATAATATTTAATCCGACCGGCGGAACATTTTACGCCCAACGGGGCTGTGTTTCATTTTAAACGCGGTTGACCCTTCGCTGTGGAACATCGAGCCCCGGACTCCGCGTTACGAGTCCAACCGTGATAAACGCGAATCGCGATACAAATTACGCCTCCCGAGAAACTACTTACCTACCTGCTAAAGCTAATTGCGTATTCTATTTACTCGGAGAAATTTTTTTAACGAATTTTCTTCTTCTCTACTCTTAAAAGAGGAAAATCTGTTACCGTAGCCCCTCCGTAATTTTTATATTTACCACGAAAAATTGTGGTAAACTGTTGGTTCCGCGAGTAAAGAAGTTTACGTTAGGTGGAGCACCATTGTGGCTAGTAGTGATCGCGAACGATTTATTGTGAGTTCGTTTAAATCGCGTTTACATTGGACGGAGGACAATTGTTGCTCGGTGATGACTCAACGTGCGTAAGATTATTTAATAAATTACACTTTCGTATACAGGGGTAGCAGGTTGTTGTATTATTCGACGATCTTCGTTTGTTCGATGTATTTAAACAGGTCGTGTATCTTATCGTTTTCGACGTGATCTTTTAGCGCGGGTCCTATTTTGTATTTATCGCGAAGTACGTTACACTTCGGACAGCTTGAGATAAGGTGATCCGTTGAAGTTGGTACGTGACACGTTTAGCAAATTGGTGCTGGTTTCTCAGGCGGCAGGTACAAGCGAGAGACTTTGCGACACCGCTTCGTATGTACCAATTCGAGTCACGACAACTCGATCGCTGCGATTTAAGGAGGGAATTATATTTTTTGCTTCTCGTGGGTCGTTAATGCTCTTTGCACGGAGCGGTATCGATTGTTCGAGATGTTTCTTACGAGAGTCGCGCGCCATCGTATCTTTTCGTCTCGTCGTTCGTTCGTTTCGTTGCATCGCGTATCGATGAACCGTCGACGGTGATTTGTGTAAATTTTTGAAAAGCTAGAACGATCGGTAACTTCGTGTACGATTGATTTTCAAATCGAACTTTTCATTCGCGAGTACAAGAATATCATTTTTCTGCTTTGTTTCTTTACGATTACGATTGGATTCTTTTCAAAAAATCTTTTCCATTTTACTTCAAACTAACGTTAAAACGAATAAACGTTTCGTAAGAAGGACGACGATTCGGTCACAAATCGTTCACAGAATGAATTCATTTTCGAAACTTTCGACTCGCGGTTTCGATGGCTTTGGCTCGATCCGTACGTTCGTTCCGACGAAAAATTCGGTGCTCGATTACACGGCGTTTATCGGAAATGGATGAAATTTTAATCGAAAAAAAGACGACGAACGAACGACCAACGTATTCGATGACGCGCGGTTAAATTTCCATTCGTTCGCAACGATACATTCCACGTTACCGGTTGAAAATTTTTATTCTCCCTGAACGAGCAACGCGCACAAAGTTGTTCATCTTTTATTCCTCGCACGAAACTTTGATCCCGAATAAAAATATTCCTCGTCCGTGGTACCCGGTTGCGAAATTAAATCGCAGGGCAAGGGGGTTAACGATGTTTCTACGGACCGGTTGTAAACCATGCTCGCTATTGGAGTCGAGCTGAACGAAAATGGCACCGCGAGATAGCGGAGAAATATTGTTCGCGGTCCCCGGGACTTTTACTGGCCCGTTGAAGATGGTGCTGGTTGGAAAATGGCTCGGATAATATAGGTCTGTGGACCGCGTCTCTCTCCGCTGGAAAGATGCACTCGGTCTTGGTGGAACGTTTTCCACTTTTATGTGATATTTTTTTTCCTCCGTTTTCCCCGGGACATCAGCCAGGATGAAAAGCAGGGAAGGTAGCCTCGCGACGGAAGCTCGAGAGTTCGAGTTGGGATTTACGAAGTCGTTGAACACCTGCGACGATTTTATTTCCTTGTCGCGTTCGATGGAAGGTTGCGAAGCACGAAGCTGCAAAATGGTGTAGACTCGCGTTGCAAAGGAAATTGGGACATGCACGGGATGCGTGTAAATTTGTGCTCCCGATATTTCGAGCAGAAGTCTCTCGATGTTTCTTCCCGGTGGAAAATGGCCAACTCGTTTTCCACGGTCGTTCGAGCTCCCGCGCGAAAATAAAGGCGTGCGCGCAGTTAAATTCCTTTCTGGAACATTGATTTTAAAAGTGCTCCTCTAACGTAATCTCGCGATCGTTTTGTTTCGGGTGAGACGAAACCGACCATTGAGCTTCTCGCGTCTGCCTTCGCGGAGAAAACAGAGATCGTGACTATAACCGTTTCATGAGCGCGAGTTTCAGAATTATTTCTACGGTTCCAATGCTACGAATCTCGATTACCGCGAAGACCGTGCGCAAGGAAACTCGTTATAGTACTATTCGAGCTTTCGAGAATCTGTAAAACACAGCGCACACGTACAGATAAATATATCTAATATCTTTTTAAAAAATTCCTCTAACTCGATCGTTATCGGTGCAATCACAATCGTTGCGATTCGATTGCTCCGAAAACTGAAAAAACTATTTTTTATCGTTATTATTATTATTATTATTGCGCGACTCGTAAAATGGTGCAACCTCAGCGTTCGTTGTTTCCTGTTACCTTTGACAGAAAATAAAGTGCTTCGGTGTGCTTGTGTTTTCGACGAATCGTCTCGTCCGTTTCGTATCGAATGTTTGCAAAACCGACGGATATCGAACCGTTGCAACGCGAACAATGATTCTGCCAAAAAACCTAGCGAAGCGTACCCGTCGAGGATCGTTCGGTCGCGTCGTGGAAGGACAAACGTCTCCGGGCGAATTCTATAATAAAAGAGGATTAACCGCGTGAAACGGCACGGAAGCGGGATTCGAGAAAGCAGCGGAACGAAAATCTCATTCCCGTGGTCGCGAAAGCTAATTTGTCGGGTGCCGTGGCTTCGTGTTCTCGTCGTAAAAAATGCAACGGGAACGTCTCGCCGGACGAAAAATCATGGCGGAGGAAAGAGTGGCCACCAAGAAGGCGAGTTATTTCGCACTCGGGATCCGTCCGGTGGTAACTTAAACCGCGGTAGCCGGCCACTTTGATGAGACTCGGGAGAAAGAAATATCACCGGGGGGGAAAAATGTTTGCCAGATGACGATCCGACGACGCGAGCCGAAGAAAAAAAATATCTCCGATTCGCGTTAACGACGAGCGCGATTCCACGGTATAATAAGCCGCGGGAAGTGCATCCAGCACCGTGACCGTCGAGTCGAATTCGTACGAATTTTCCCTGGATGCTGGTCCAAAATTTTCATTCGATTCTATAGTTTTCATTCAATAGTCGTAGAACGTCTATTTTCTCTCGACAAGGTGGAGTGTCTCGCGAACAACCGAACGGTGTCGAAATTATATTCTTAGGAATGTGTTCGTTACAGAGAAAGGACGGAAAAATTATGTATACCTTACAATGCAAGTTTATACCTTTTCGTATAAAATAATTTTTAAAAAATTCATTTTTCATATCTTCGATTCTCCGTACGGTATTCCACCGTATCGAGACCGAACGGATACTCTGTACTTGCGAATCGCTCGATGAAAAGTTTCTAAACTTTCGAACGTTCACTTCGGTCCTCTGGTTGTACGATAAAATTCGAAACACGAGGTTCCACGCGCGCGGGACATTTCTCGACCGCAAACTTCGAGCGTTACGGTCGAACGAAAGAACGCTTTAAGCGGCACGCGAGAATGTAAAAAAATAAAGAACGAGAAACCATCCGCGCGCGTTCTCGCGTCCAATTTTCGAAAATTATCAAAATTGTTCCCGAGTTGATTCTACGATCGATCGTCGAGCAACGTTCCCGCGACTTTCTTGCAACGATGAGGAAGTCGGTAAACGAGGCGGCTCGAATCTAAATCCAAGCGGAACGAAAGATCGGTTCGCGAGGAGGATTCACGGTACGCGTGTTAGTTTCCTGAAAAATTCGTAACAATTTCATTTTCTGGTACTCGGTGTCGTTTGTGCGCGGAATCGCGCGCCGTGTAATACGAGAGAACGCGATTTAATTAACAAAGGAAAGAGACGAAGCGTCTTTTCCTGTTCATTTTGTATTGCGTAATCTGCGAGAGCGAAGCGGCTCGACCGGTAACGGTACACCCTCGATGCATATTTCTCGAACGAAGCCGGTGTCGGATGCTGGTGCATTAACAGCTTCGGATCTCGTCCCCGTGATGTAACGCAATATCCTTCTGAAAGAACCACAGCTTCCACTTGCGTCGCCGGTGAGCTTTCCGTTAACGAGAGACAGCTTCGAATTATCATTGTTGACGCTCGAATCGATGCTGGCACCGAGAGGTGTCCTTTCCGCTTCTCGATAACGGCCATTGTACAATTATCGACGAACGGAAGTCCTACAACGTTGTAAAAATTGTAACGATCGTACTTGATATCGATTTCGTTTGGCGAGTTTCACGAAATTCTCGAAAAGAATTCTCGAAAACGTTCGAAAGACTGTAAAAATATCCTTGAGATATTTTCAACGAAGAATGTTCGATGCATCGTTCGCGACGAATAAGACCCTGTAATTTTCGCTGGAAGAACGAATTCTCGAGAACGTAGCGTAGGTCTTTAAAAAGAAGAAGATTCGATAGAGAGGGTTCGATACTTCGTTCGCGAACTTCGTACTTCGTGCACGAAGTATCGAAGATAATCAACTTTCCGAAGTTTCGTGGAACTACGTGCGAAGGGCTCGGATAGGATCTAGCTCCGTCTGGAACTTTCCAACCTCGTGGAATTTGCAAGAATGTTTTTTAATTACGCTACGAATTCCTCGGGTTTCGAAAACTTGAAGAATCGATAAAACGAAGCCACGGTTACGGCGACGCGAAACTTTCGTCCAGGAGCCAGCCATCTTGGAGAACCGTCGAGAGTCGTGGAAAGTTAACAAAGAGGCGTGGCTACTCGCGGGGGTGTAGATCACCGTTCGCGGAACTTCCCTCAAAATCGGAGTAATCTGTAATAAATAATTCACCGTAAGACGAAGTACGCGCGCGTATCGTTGCTCGCGGAAAACTCGTGGCGGCAGGAACGAAGAGCGTTGGTTGGATTCGCTCGGTACGGCGTTCTACGTCACGGAAGCGAAGTTTATGGCTTCGAAGCTAATAGGAGTCTCGCGAGGTAGCGATAACGTAGCGAAAATATTCAACGAACGAGAACGAGTTCGTTTCCGAGCGCGTCTTCATTCCCTTTCTCGCGAACAAAAAATAAAAAAGAAACGAAAGGATCGGTTTACGATCGACCGTGCGTGGACCTACGACCTCCTACACATTAGGAGTACCTTCGTTCCGCTGGGTGAACGTCTGATGGACGTAAAAGCGGGCCACTCCCGTTCATCGGCCGTGGAAGGTAAACTCACGGACTGTGCCAGGAAGCCAAGATGTGCCTCGTGAATTACGATTCGTTGTCCATGTCCGACCGGTTAAAGACGGAAGAGATTAATACGCTCGGTTTTCTTCCCGTGCCGAACCAGCCTCGAGCGCTTCCTTTCGACGGAAATTGCTTCCGATGTGCAATTCCCAGAGCCGCTTTAACGTGTTAATAACGAGACACCTCACCGTGTCACGATGTCAAAGATAATGTCGCGTCGCGGGAACCACCAAGAACGACCATTTTTCACGGAAATGCAAAACCGCGGCTCGGGGGCGTGAAACGTCTCCCGATCCGAGGATAATCGATCAAATTGAAATGAAAATTCTCGGGATTGTCGTTACTTTCGTATTTCATCGAAAATACGTAAACACGATCGTAACGAACTTTCGAAAATAAAAAAAATAAAAGTTCTCTCGGACGTAAAAGTTCATGGTACTTTTTCCGGACAGCGTTCAAATTTACCTCTCGCTTAAAAAATCGTTCCTTCCGCGACGATTTTTCAAAGAAGTAACTTTTCCTTCGAGCGAGATGTTCGCGAGTAAATTTATTTTAATCGAACATCGACGTACCTTCGTTGCACGTAAACGGTGTCTCGTGGAAAGCAACCGCAGTCCCTCGTCGTAGCCACAGGGTGTAGTTCACTCGTTCTACGTCTTACATCTACGATGTGTTCGTAGGAACTGTAGATAAGCGATGATATTACACTTACCCTGCCGTGAAACGGGGTACAAACAGAATTCATTGCGCGGTATCAGCAGTCGCAAAGTCTTGGAAAGTAATCACGAGCGACGATTACACGTGGAGGAAAATATCGTTCGGAGTATTGAGCTTTACGAAATATTTAAAATTTGTCGAAATTGGGGAGGAAACGATACATCGAGTGCTCGATCGATACAGATTTTCAGAGTACATTTCACGTTACAGTGATCAGAACCTGGAGACTTTTTAATCGCGATGGAACAGCTTCAAAATCTTCAAGAGCAACCGTTACCGATTTCTTCGATTTCCCAACGGAATCGAACGCGAAGAATCTTCGACTCGGGTGTGTTTTCACAAGACCCACGGTCCTTCGTGCCGCAAACATCCCCGTTCGTAGCGTTTCAGACACCCTTCTCCATAGAATACGCGTTCAAAGACGAAACGTTGACAAACTTCGCGTACCGCGTTCTTTCCGGCCGGCGGCTTATTAAACCGGCACAGGAAGACGCTGTCAAAGACGGTCCCCGGGCACAAAGGGCCACGGTGGTTCGGATGAAGAGTCTTTCGCGGATTCTTGCCGCTAATGCACGTTTTGTACGAATTCAACGTCGTCGTCTAGGTTTCCTAGAACGGCAAATGCTTCACGGAACGGGGAGTGGATCGCGCGATAAAACGTGCCACGTTAAAACGCCCCCCGGCTTCGAATCTCGTGCACAAAAGGGAGTCAGTAGCTTCTTTCCTTCCTTTGCCCTTCCGTGGCCGCTTCTTCGTCCCTCGAGCCATCCACCTTCGCCGAATAACCGCGAGAAACGCCGCGCGCGGTTTTGCGAACGTACGCGCCGAGTGTCGACCGTGGGTACACAAACTACGAGGGTTGATACGATTCATCAGAAAATAGAATTAACAGAGACGAGATCCTGTACTTTACGAACGAAAATATACGCTTCGAGTGTGCAACGAATGAGATTTCGTTTCATTTTTTCGTTGTCGGAGAAATTGGAGAACATTTCGTAGAATTGCGTAGAATCGAATCCTCTTTGAACCTTATTCGAAAGAATTTTTATCGCGTTGTACGCGTTTTGGAAAAAGTAATAAACAAGGGGTAATTATCTTCTTCGAATTAGTAAACGAGAAAACACACAATTGATGCTTGAATGCGTTATCTTCTTGGAAAGAAAATAAATATGAAAGTCACAAATACAATAAACTTCTTTATTTTTTTTTTGTCCGTGTGTTTATTGATTACCATTTCTAAGATCGACCGTATTGTACTCGAAAATTTGTCGCGCAAATACTACCGGTAAAGCAGCCCTCCTTTCGAAGCAAATTAATCAATCGTCTGTATGCGGAATACGCGTTCGAAACTTCGATAGCATCGAGAGCAATCTCAGTGCAGTTTCGCCGCGATAATCCAAGGAACGATACATCGATCGATCGGTCAACGGTCACAGTAATCGGTTACGCGTACCCCGCTATTTAATCCGCTCTCCGGAGCTTCCAACTCGTCGTTCAATATTGGTGTTAAGGCTTCGGGTGAATCCACCAGGTTCGTGACACGACCTGAAACCAATACAGTTTGCTCGACTTTCTTTGTTCAACGGTTGTGACTTTCTCCAAAAATTATTCCTTTCCATTTCGAATCGTCGTAGTCGTACAAATTTGCATACTCTCGAATATCTTGCTTTTTCTATTTCGATCACCTTTGAACAATTCTTCTAAAAGCTCTATTCTTCTCGACTAAATAAAAGAGTCTAACAAATTAACAGACAGATCGAGTGAAAAGCTGACTAGAATCGACCAAATGGACTAAGAACTATCGAATCGGTGCTCGAGCGGAATTTATCGTACAATTTCCACTATCGAGTTCGAGAAACAAAAATCGAGAAATGTGATAAACAAATGTAGAAAAATTAACCGTGATTCGTCAGTCCCCAGTCGAGAATCTTAATCGGTGCATGGCGCGCGAATACACTATGGTGTTCCATCGAGAAACGCGGAACAGAGATATCGATTCGCGCGATCGATCGTTCAAGTCAAGGTGTGTCGTGCAACGAATTTTGTACGAAGAGCTTTCGCTCTTTCGGAGAGCTCGAAGATTTCCAACTGGGAACCCCTCTCTCCGTTATACAGGTTTAATTAACAGGGAACGATAAAATTTAGCGAACCGTAAGTTCATAACGTTCCGGAATTCCAGTTTAATTAAAAGGACTTTAACGTGTTTCACATTTGATCGCAACCGGGATATTGAAAAAGCTGGAAAGGTACGTCTGATGAAAGTGCTCCGGGCGGTCTGTCAGTTGCTCTTGTAAACGGATGGACGGGGGCTGTCTGCTACCCTCGCCCAACCCCATCCCTCTTTTTCCACGGGATTCTTTTTCCCCGGTTCGCTTGGTTTGCGAATCAATTGCTCGCGATCGTTCTCACGTGAAAATTGTGGGATCTCGCGTGCGCGACGCGAGCGAAAACCTCGGGACGCGAAATTGTTCGCGGTTCGTAGGTATCTTGGATTTCGAGCAGAAATTATACGGCGTTTCAACGGGACTTTATTAATATTACAAAATGAAATTCTACGGCGAAACGGGGTTTCCGTTTTTTGTCTCGGTTGGACGTTCACTGCTCCGAACTTTCTTCAACGCTGTTCATTTTCGAACTTCCGTAACTTCGTGAAAAATAATCGTGCGATAATCTTCGTGGAGTTATTATAAAGTTTGAACCGTCCACTTTCGTATCTCCGAGATGAATTTTCGCGAAAATAGTCTTACACCGAGAAACGATTGAAAAAATGGAGATGGTTTCCTCGGAAAACGTCGACAAATTTCAAACATCTTCCAATTATTTAAAAAATTGTTCACGCGTGTAAAAATACCGTGGAATTAAAGATCGAATCCTCTTCTTTGCAACGATACTCCAAAAATTGGTATATGTTGTTTTTACACTCTGTTATTTTATCTCGAACGAAAACGATCCCGTCGGTATCGAGGTATTGTTTGGTCTACCACTTCCATTGTGGTACGTAAAGGTATTTGTGAGTCATTTTCGCGACACAAGTGTGCGAATTAATAGAAATATGTTACCTTCTTCGTAAAAGGGAGCAATTACAAAAAAAATCAACCCATCGGGTTTCGTAACGAGCAAACGTATACACGTACAAACTTTGTTTTTGTCTCTTCGTTTGGTTTCGTGCCACGAACGTGTTTTTGTTATGACTAGACGTGCACGCGCAATATTTTTTTCGACAATGATAAAAAGTTACGATCGCAACATCGATGGAAATTGATGAGCATACTCGATGGAGCCTATCGACTTCCCCGTGATTCGCTAGTTTATTTACTTTGCGTGCGAATTCGATGCGTGGCGAAGTACACTTCGTGCGAAACCGACATCTGTTTGCACGAAGTGCAAATATTCTGGGGCGATATTTTCACGTTTGAAAAGTACGCGAAATCGATGCCAGAACGCTGAAGTAAGTTGTCGTTGAAGCGACACGGAATCGTCCAACGAATATCGTCGAAATTGATAAAAATTGTCGCGTAACGTTCGAAAGAAAAATAATCGCTTCTTCCTTTCAGGGACGAATCGAGAAGCTGGTAGACCTCTGAGATAAATAATATACGTTCGCGAATCAGCATTGTTTTATTTCTTTTAAAAGTTACTCAAAGAATCAAATATTCGATCAATTTTAGAAACGACGAATTTTCAAAATTCGAGAGACACAGCTGGTCGTTTTAGAATAAATTCGCTCGGTTTATCGCTACAGAAACAATTAGAGAAAATTATACCGGCAACCGTTATGAAAAATAATTGTGCGCTTTCGTTACAAAATGAACGATGCGTGACGGTGCATTTTACCGTGCACTGTCCGCGATAACGTCCATCTCGCGCGAGTGGTTGAATTAATTGAATATCTCTTTCGTGAAATGCATACCCTGAAATTTCATGCCCGGGATCCACTCTCCGGTACCTACACGCGAAATCGATCCATTGTTTGCTCCTTTCATCTTCGTGTAGCACTCTCGTTGCGAAATAAAATCCGTACGAAACCCTTCGGTACACGGTACGAACATTGCCCGTAAAAACAATGATGCGCGAATCTGTAAAAATATTCAAACTGACCGAGTCCTGGACCTCCATCTTACCGTTCACGCAGAAACGATCCAGAAACTGATCCGTTTGTATGTTTTCCATTATTTTCTTTTTTTTTGCGTTATTTTTATCGTCACCTTTAGTTTCTAACCGAAACATCGACTCTAGTATCTACTATCGTATAATAACTCGTTTAACAATATCTAGAAAAAATATGTACACAAAATTCGAGTTCGAGAGAATTATTCTAATCGAGATTTCAATTTTTCCGTCATTAAATTTATGAAAAAATAAGTAGCGAAGAAACGTAACGCAAAGTATTTTCGAAAAGCAAGAATAGTATCCTCGGTATCGGGAAACGATAAAAATAATATTTAACCATCGAGCGCGGTAAATGGACGTTCAAAACGCTCACCGTGTACGAGCGATTCGAACGAAATACTACTTATGGAAATTAATGAACGATATTATTCCGCGAAGAGTTACAATTTTGCCACGAAACAGTACTTCTTGACGTATCTACGCAGGCGTGGCCAATTAATTAAATGAAATAAACATCGACGGTTATAATGCGCGCCATGATGCATCATAGCCAAGGAAACGGGTTCCTTAGCGTTCGCGAAATCGATCGGACAGCCGCTCGCGCTCGAGGATCTAATTACAAACATCCTCTCGCGGCTCCTCCTAATTGATGAATGACAGATCTAGCGGTCTACAAGCAATCGTGGACGTTTTCAGAACGAACCGGCATTTTAATTGAGATAAATACGTGTTAACGTAGCGCCCGGATCGCTACTTCTCAGCGCAAACGTAATTACAAGCGACTACTTCGCCTGAAACTCGCGATAATATACAGGCTTTATCACGGGTAGCGATCCGCGGATGATTATTATTAATTAGCCACAAGCTCGTAATTACACGTTTCCTGGCTGGAAATCCACTCGTAGCGCGCGTCCCTCCCCCCCCCTCCCCCCCCCCCTCGTCCCTCGTTACGTTGAAATATATTTACTTTGCTACGAGTATTAATCATGGAAATAAGTGTCTTCGGATCTTGAAACCGAGAAACGAATCGTATCTCCGGTTGTATTTGATCAGCGGCTCGCGTTTGACTAATCCTCTCGCAACCATTAGGTGGATTGCGATAGATGTAATACGATATCGTGTAAATATTTAAATCGAATACGTACCTGGGAACAGGATATTACGCGGAACGTTGTAACTGAAATTAACAGACAGCGAATACGTCACGGTACATTCCGACGCGTCGTTCCCGTCCTATTTTTATCGAAGAAAATGCGGTTTCGAAGTTACCGACAAGATTTCATTTAACTTTGTCCTTGTTAACGGAGACATGGAATAAGCCACTGGAAGTTTTTCGCGGAAAAATTGAATTCTCTGTAGGATTTTGAAACGATATTTTTATAAAGGTTTACAGCTAACGAATATAATGGTTACCACCTACAAGAGGTAACTAGTGTTATCCATTGATAGATTTTTTTTTCAATAATTAGAACGTGATCGTGATAAAAAAAATTTGTCAATTTTACTCTATTACAGTACTTTCTTTGTAGATCGGTAAAGAAAAAGTAATCTTGTTATCCGCAGGGATAACAATTTATATGCTAAATGGAAGTGTAATTTTGATGAAAAAATTGTCGATCGTGAAATAAAATAATCAAGAATAGTGAATATAACTTTTGTTGGAAATTCTTTTTGATTCTCGATGAAGAGGTACTTCGAATAGACACGGTCGAGAGTTTTTGCGATTCAAAGGTATCTTCTAGCAAACGTCTAGCTCGAGCTTCACGAAATAGTGATTAATCGTGGTCTTTGGATCAAGAGGGCCATGGTCCGCTTGCAAAACAGTGAAGTAATTACCGGCGTAATTTCTCTCGGCGTCGAGTACAGTTTCAGCCGGATTAGGGATGAGACAGCGAAACGGTGGCTTCGGGTGTCAGTCAATCGGGTTAAACTTCTTAGCCTGTGTCCAAACTACCTCAAACCACGCATTAATCACAGCATTAGAAAGTTCAAGCACCGTGATAATACACTTGTTGCCGGAATAAACGTTAATATCTTTCCAAACGTTGGATCAAACTTGCGCGAAATGTCTACAAATTGTATATATAATTTACGTACACGTAACAATCGTATACGTGATTTACATAAAATTACAATTGTAACTTTCGAACCCAATCGCGACGAATGAAAGACGTTTTTCGTGACGTATACAGAGAACGAAATATCCAGGTTTGAATTCCGAGCATTTCGATAGCCCGATTCTTTTCCATCTTGAAAGCTACGGAAATGGAATTCACCATCCCTTACCTTCGATTCCTTTGTTATTTCCAATTTCGAGCCGAGAACGAACGCATCGTCGCGTTTACCGTCTTCTAGTAACCATTTTCGAACGTCAAATTTCTCAAACGGAGAAATATGCATAATTCGATGGTTCGTTGATTCAATCGATGCATCCAGATCCACAAGACTGTGATAATTCTTATTCTGTAATATTTCTCTGACTTGGAAATTTTAAAGAAACGAGAAAAGAATAAAATTAAAATTGACTCGATCGCTCGATCCCGACATTAAACCCGAACCGGCTAGACGCTCGGCATTGGATTTTTCTACGGTATTTATGGTTATGGTCGCACAGTCGTTTCGTGGGTCCGTGTGAATTGTCGCGATACGAAAACCGTTAATTCTACGATCGCGCGTAAATGGTTCGAGTGTGTCGCGTTTATTCGTCGAACTTATTAATTTCTGTCGGTGAGGCGGGCGCCAGATGTTGAATTACGCTCGGTTCGCGCGATAACGCGCTTTCGATACCGAGTCCTCGTTGCCGCGGATCGAAATATAAATATTGTATCGTAATACGGGAGAAACGCGAAACGAATCGCGATTGCGTAATCGGGAGTACGGGTTATTCCCGACGTCGTCTTGCCGATATGCGGGCAACAAGACGAGTTTGCGAACAACGAAAATAGATTCGCTCGAGGTGTGGCCGATGGGAACGAATTTTGCATTAACATCGATCCGCGCGACACACCGACCGGTTATTTACCGATCGATTCGCAAAAGTAACGCAATCGTTCTCGATTCTTGCGCAAGCACAACGAACGACGACATTCGTAAATAAAAGAAATTCCTCGGGACGCGGTATTTACTTTTCTTTTCTTTCTTTTTTTAATTTTTCATCCGAATCGTGAGATACATCGCGCGTCACGGAAATGATTCACACGCCCGTGACGCGTGTGTTCATTTTCCAACGCGATTTTAACCACGCAACGCGTAATTTACGATCGGTCGAAGAGATTTTATTTTCGTAACGCGGGCACGTAGAAAGTGTGCTCGCTCCCATCCGAAATCGAGTTAGTTCTCGGTAAGATTCTTACCCGGTCGATTATCTAAGAGCTTCTAATGCTCTTAAACATCGAGGTAACATTGTAAGAGCGAGCTAAACGACGTGTATACAGTTCGTACAGTGCCGCGCAGCCGCAGTGGATTTTTCACATCGCCGCGCGACATCGATTTCTCGATCGTGGACAGTCGGGTAGAAAGGAACGAAACCGTTTGGAAATATCATTTTACTTTTCTTAATATCTAATCGTGAAGTTAACGACCTTACGTTCGTAAGAAACGGGGATCGCAACTACATCTTCACAGTATGCATAATGCAACGATAATTTTGATTTTCTCTCGTTAATTTGTACAATTGCATCGTTACAATGTATTTTTGAATACGAAAGTCTAGTAGGATTCTCGAGCAGTCCAATAGGAAGATAAATTAGATAATATATTCCAAGTATAGAAATGTATAGATCGTCCACTTAGAAAAGATTCTTGTGATGGGAGAAACTTGGTCCAGCCCTCTTCTCCCACCAAGCATCGCCACAGACTCTAGCCCCTCGATGGCGCCTCATACTACACTAATTCGTTCGATCGATCGTTACTTCCGTTCATTACTTATCAATTTCAAACAATTCATCCACTCACCGGCAACGTGGACGGAGAAGTGAGCTGAATTTCACGCGTAAGGAGTGGGGCAAGGCTACATGGGCGGGGTGGGAAAAGTAACGGATGTACCTATTGTATTGTAGTTAGGTATACCGTGTTGTACCTTACACCTGGTGTACCGATACAATAGAAGCACTTGTTACTTTTCCCATTCTTCGCGCTTAGAAATCAGCTTATTTTTCAATCTACGTTGCTAGCTACGGTGCAATAAAGATCTTCCGGTAGCCGAACATTTCGTCGTCCAATCTCATTCCCAACACCCCCACTCCTTCAGACGCGCCCACTTCTTCGGACACGTCCACTTCTTCGGACACACCCATTCCCGCAGACACGCCTACCCCTCCAAACACGCCCACTTTACCCGACGAGTTCTGCATTATCGATCCGTAACGAAGAATATTTTACCAATTGAAAATTTGATAAAATACAGAAAATATAAATATACAGGGTGGACTATCTAACGCGACCAACTCAACTGTTTTCGCAACTAACGAACGAATCAAACGTTTCAATCACGAATGATACGGTATCGAAGGAAAATTCGAAGCAGTGATATTTGATGTTCCATTTTTTCTTTTCTCTACGCCCTATAATTTGTGTCGGCAATTGTAAGACTATAAGTACAAAAATTTTCGCTCGTAAACTCGGTTAAAGGAACCGACGTTCGAAAAATCAAATATCGTCGCATCGAACATCTTTCGAAATCGTATAATCCGCGATGAAAAAACGTTGGCTCGTCCATTGATCGCGAAAAGAGCAGGTGGTTCACCCTGTGCGTAAAAGTCTACGTTTCTGGTGCGCGCGAACTTCTTATTTCGATTACGTCGATCGTCGATCGCAATTGAGAGCGACTGGTTCGCTTCGTTGAGCACCGAGCTCCGATATGCAGACGTAAGACGGCCCGCGATGGGTCACTGGCTTCCGAATGCTAATCGAACTAACGATATATCTGTTTGCATAGGGCTTCCAGCGTCCGCGGACCCGATTCGCCCCTCAGCTCGGACCTGGCGCTTGATAAGCCTCGCCCCATACCATCGCCCAGGTAAGCCTCTTCGTGCATCCAACCCTTTCTCACCTTTACGCTCGAATGGAAAAAAACCTCGACCTCAATCTCGCGTGTAATAAACTCCGGTTAATTGGAAAACTTGGTGGAAGGTATCGAAGGACTCCTCACGGCCGAGGCTTTTCATCCTCTGAAGGACTTCGACCTATATCCGAGGTACGCGCTGGTATCTCGATAGTGAGTACTAATTGAAAGCGTGTGTAGACAAAGAGCGCAATACCGTGGATATCGCGTTTGGAAACAAACGCGAAACGATCGTTGGACGTTAACGATCTTCCCGATCGCATCGACGGGTACCCACTGTACTCGAGCAGAACTTATATTTAGATGTCGTAATTCACGATTTTTAACTCGTGCAAATTGTCCGATAAAGTTGAATAAAACGTAACAGTAGTATCGAGGCTCGAGTTTCTCTTCGCGGTTACTTTTAAATATCCCGCTGTACCGTGCTCGATATGCAATATTTACGCTCCGTTCGTTGTACGATAAAGTTTGGATTCGTTTCGATATCGCAAGTTTATAGGAACTCGTTACGCGCGTTTTATCTTTCTTGTGGATTATTCGCGCGAATTCTCTGCTTGAATTTAAAACGGTCCCGTTATTACAAAATACGATAAAAGAACTGTCTCGCGTTTCTCTTTCGAACTTTCGTTACGCGACAAGATCGCGCGTACACGGTTTTTTCTTTCTTCGAAAATGAAATTTAACGTTTTCTTGACAAAAAACGAAGAAATTGGTGTTATCGGTGCGACGGAGAACGGTGGAACTCGGATGCGCAAAGTCGATGTGCCGTGAGAAATTGCGTCTCGGTAATTGAACGACTCGATTACGCGCGACGCGAACCATTCTTTTCTGAAATAATATCTCCCTGTTCGCGTACGAAGTGTTAATAAACCGTGCTTCCCGTGGCACGCTCAGGAAGTTTTATTTTTAACCGTGCCCGCACGTTCCACCCTACCTGACGAGATTCACCCCTCGATGGAGTCTTGACGTTCGATAAGCCTGGCAACACAATAACCATTCGCCGTGCGCACTCAAACGCCTATTTTATTTCTTCGTCGACACGTGGTATTTCGAGACCCCCCTTCCACGACGACGAACCGAACCCCTGTGAACTCGGCCTCGCCACCTGTCGAGATCCACCCTATCGCGGGTAAAAAAACCACTCGCTATCGAGTATCCCCGCGTTTTCCTTTATCTCCCGCGTTCGCTCGCTCGCGTTTCACGTTGTCTGGGCCGCACTCCGGGAAACGAACTCCGCCGCGAACACGAAAATTACGAGGTCAAAACGCGAAGTGAACCGTGACTCGAGAGCCATCGCTTTCCGACGTCTCGTAGAAACCTACTAATGATTTCGGGATATGTGTTTCCGTCCACGAGCTTCTTTAACGGGAAACGAACAATGTGCGAATTTTTCGGAATTTTCTTTTAACAATAGGAAATGTTCCATACAAAAGTTTCGCGCGTTTATTATTTTCATTGAAAAATGTTAACGCGAATAGAAAATAGAAACGTTCTTGTACCGCCTTATTTTCTAATCGTGTAGTTTTTTTTTTTTATTCCTATGGCCGGAATTTAATAGAATTAATTTAGGAATTAAATATGCGTTGCTACGGTTGGTAAAATTTGGAAAAAGTATGAATGTTTGGAAATGGGAACGGTGAAATGATTTGTAGTATTTTAATCGCGATACGCAAATTTGTTAACTTGCGTTCGCATTGGAATCAAAATACAGTTGGATGAAAGGTTTGTAACTTTTATTCGATACTGTTGGAAAGTAGGGCACACGGTCGTGTCCGATCTGCCCCCTTTTTTTTACCAACACACGGCCGTGTCGAGCTACCCTTTGAATCGCTCTAAAATCGGGGCGCGGATTTTCAATTATTTTTTATTGCCTTTCGTTGGTAGCCGCGTGCACCGGAGGCACGAGACTACCACAGGTAGAATCACTTAGTTAATTAAATATATTACGTAAATACGTACCACTTTTCCCAATGTACGTTCCCGTGTAACCTCGCTCCGATTTCTACGCTCGTTCCGTCGTGACGGTAAACGTTGTGCATAATAGTATTCGATGCTCTAACAAATTAATAATCGGTGCATGGAAATAATAGTTTCTTGGTATATAGTAGTAACCGGGTGGTTGATAAAATATCATCGACGCATTGCTCGGAGTCCTCTTCGGTGTACGATCAATTTTGATAGGAATTTTAAAAAGAAATTATATTTACAAACTTAACCTAAATTATTGTTCAAACATCTTCATTCGTTTCTATACATATTATACGAAAATTCAAATGTAATTTACATACGTGAAAAATCGTTTTCGTTAACTTTCCAAAGTAACGAGTTCTCTTTTCTTTTTCATCATATATTTATTTAATATAAAATCAAAAATATTTTCTCAGATTCGTATCAAAGTTTATTGTTTACCAAAGAAGATCTGAGTTTGATTAAAACACAATTAATCTTTTAATATCGAACGGTGTAAAATGAATGCAGTGACTCGCGTAGAATCGATTGGTAAACGTTTCCGTTCTTCGTTTCTAATTCTCTTTGTTATCATCGCGTAGCTTGGTATCGCGTTCGTGTAACGAGTCACTCTCCAGGACAGGTCGTCCTGTGTTCTGTTTCGCAGTGGTAAATCACTTCGCGATCAAATCGTCCTCGCCGCTTACCGAAACTCGACCTCTGTTTCCATACACTTGACAACACGAAATCAGTCAGTCGTGCGACAGACCTTGTGCCAGCACTACCGCTGAAATTCTCCTCGAAATACTTGCGCGATCATTCTGCCGCGTGCTCGCATCGTTTGCGTGCTCGGCCAGCTATTTGTGTTCATCGGTTGAATTACTCGTGTAGTGTCGAATCAGTTGAGTTACTCGTCAAATAGTTCGGTCGAGTGTTGCCATTCGGTGCTTTTAAAATTAGGGAACCCTTGAGTAACCTAAATATTCTCACTTCCGTAATTTAGCCTTAATTGTTGTGACATTTTTGCGACGAAGTCGCTACGTTGCGAGTAGATAGAAATTTTGCTAAAATCGGTCTTTTCCTCGTGCATTTTTATTGAATTTTGACCGCAGTGACTTATCGATGAAGTTACTCTCCTTTAAAGAATAGATTCGTAAACGTTTGAATAAAAATTTTGTCGAAGTTACGATCACTGATCGGAGCAAATAAGTTTGAATTTTATTCTCCAATTTAAATATGTATATTGCTACGTATCGTTTCTCCATTTTTATATTTTCCTCCACTCTTTATTGCGATACTTCACCGACGAAGTTACCGTCTGGTGAAAGATTGATGTATAAACGTTCGAATACAAATTTTGCTAAATTTATTATCACCGATCGAATAAAACAAGTTCGCTTGCATTTCGGAATTTTAATCGAATCTCAATTTTCGTAAGGGTCGTTTCGTAGAATCGTTTCTCACAAAATTGTTAACCGATGCGAAGAAATTATATTACATCGAATAAGGACCCTTGTATGTTCGTATACCGTAAAAGTCGGCAATATAAAAGCACATTTCGTATTGTCTAATAAACGTAAAGTTTATAGGCACCCTTCAATCCACCGTAGCTTTACTACGACCCAGAAACCACGATTTATTTCATCGCATTAACTTTTACGTGGGATCGAAGTTGACGCAGGCTTTTACGACAATTCTCTGTAAATGATAAAAAGTATTTTACGTGCTCCGAAGCAAAAAATAATCGACCCTGAAAAGCCTCCGTTTATTTACACCGTATAAATCGATTTAGAAATGTCTCCCTATCGAATCGAAATTGAATGTAGAAAATTGTTAGATTCTCGACGATCGATGTCGATGGTCCATTGCTTCGTCGTTTCGCGATTGGTTAAAAATTTGTTCTCAGGAAGCCGCACCTTCGTGAGATTCTTGCTATCGATGCGCAAATGCGTTTCCTAGGAAATCGGTTGTCGTTAGCGCGTACGAAGAATCGGCACAGTCTTTGTCATCGTTTGTGTCGCTAAGTCGGTCAGTTTTCCGGTTGCTCAACAACGTCTCGGTGCCATTGAGACGCGCGTCTAACGCGTGTAACGCGTCACGTGACATCAGAGTGACATTATCGAACGTCGAGCGTGTTCACGCGAATCGAAGCTCTCGAATCGATCGGTGGTGGAAAATTTCGGGGCGAAACATCCGAAACGTTCGAGGAGGGAAAGTAACTTTCGAGCGTGGAAGTTCAAGGCAACGATCACGCTCACCTGTCACAAGGTAGAGGTAGCTAACGCGTGAAAACAACGTGTCCGAAAACAAGCTCGTGGAGTGAAAATAAGTTCGATCAATGGAGTTAGGGGTGCTCGACACGTAAGAAGGGAGAACTTGACCCGAATGTAACGTTGTTTTTTTTTTCGAATTATCCGAAACAATTGACAATGGAGGGGTTTGTTTATGAAGAATTTAAGAAATGGAATAGTAAAGATTAGAACAATGAATTCGAACCGAAAAGTAAAGATTCGAAGAGTACTGTAGTTCAATGCGTTTCTCGAACAATCGATCGACAAAGTAGTTAAATGTGTTTAAAAAATTACGATATTTTGCGCGAGCGAAACATTCGGTGTAGACATTATTGCAACAAATTTCAAACGGTGTAGTTTATATAACGAAATACGTGATCGTACGTTTACAACGGATGAAATTACGAAATTCGAGAAACGACGAAGTCCGTGTAAATGTTTCCAACGAATAAAACATCGGAGTAGCATTGTTAAGTAATTCGAGTTTAACACCCGAGCGCTAGTATGAAATACTTGTTACGTAACCGGTAGGGTGGAGTTAGTTTGACCCCGATCTGAAAAGTAGATTAAATACGCTCTATGCTGAATTAAAAATATCACCGTACTCGCGTTAAACGTTGGATCGACTTGTTGCAAAATCGGCGGAGGGAATTTATCGGATTCTTACCGCAAATAATTATACTCGGGCAATATTGCGAGCACCCTGTAGATAATTTTGGTCACGTTGTAAAGCTCGAGTACAAATAAAACGAGAATAGAAAACAACTTTCGATAAAACGTCCAATTTGATTACAACATTGTAAAACGTTTTACTAAACTCGATTAAGGGAAAATTCGGTCAGACTTTGAAGCAACAGCGACGATCGACTCCATTTTATCGATCGAGGATCGATGGTAATAACAGTGAAAAAACTTTAACAAGAGTTCAAAAGAAACGGTCGGTTTGAAAATTGTTACGGAACAATTTACGAAGTAATCGCAACGAACGAGTCGAAGCTCTGAAAGGTTATTAATTGGCCGTGGAATGGACATTATCCGTTAATCGCAATTTGGCAACTTTGCGCGCCAGCCGGATCCAAAGTTATGAAATTTTTGCCGCGTCGGGCTCGTGTTACAAAGGGGACGAAACCGGTGGCAATTGCGTGCTCTCTTTTTAATCCTAATGGCCCGAGCGCCGCTCGTCGCGAAAATTTAACTAGCGTTAATGCAATTTCCCCGGCATCGTTTTTACTTCATCGGACACCGTCGGTTTTAATTCGTTTCGGCCGCGTCAAGAAGCCCCGGTTATCATTTTAATGGAACTCCCCGACCCTATATTTTCTTCCGCACTTGTATTTATTAATTCAGAGCCACACGCTGAATTTCTCTCGTCTTGTTCGTTTCTGTTCCACCCTTTCTTTTTCAATACACTGAACGGAGTATCGATGAATCGAGAGAATATTCAAGACGAGTTCTCGTTAAACGCGAACGCCTCGTTTTCGGTTTTCTTTTATTTTCAAAATTGATTTCAATTATCTTTCAACAGTGTGCATCAATTAGCTTCCTGATAATTGCGAACTTTGCATAAACGATTCGACCCGACCGCCCCTTTAATTGTTGGCTGCAACGAGCATCCGAGATAGGAAACACTTTGTGCCGTTTGTTCGAAAATAATTAAATTTACATTTTTATTCGTGTTTTCTTTTCTTTTTTTTTCTCGAAGTAAATGTGTTTTCTTTTGCGAATAAAATCTTGTTTCCGAGTTGCATTTGCGACGTTGTAAATACAACGTACTATTAAATTGTCGGTACGGAATAAATAATTCGACATGTGCGCTTCTTTTCCGTGGAAACAATTTGATACCGTTGAAATTACACGTACAGATTGATCTCTGAACTCGTCCATTGGCGCAAATCCGTTGATAAAGTACCCTACAAAGAATTTATCAGCGAACCGGTTAAAGGTAAATCGCTTTTTAACTTCGTTCCGTCGTAACGAGTTCCATCGATACATTTCCTGGTCAAAAGCTGTTTTCGATTCGCGTACAGCATATACGATAGACTCGTTCAGCACACATATTATTCGTTTCCATTAAGAGCTACTTTTGCGGCGCAAAGAAGGTCGAAGTTTTTTTCCTGGAAAATTATAACTCGAACCCTTAAGAATAGTACTAAACAGGTATCACTGAAAAATTCATAGTAATAAAAAAAATATCAATTCGGATAACTATTATAGATAATACATGTAACACTAATACTTTTAATCGCGTTGCTTATACTATAACGTACAATTTTTTTATTTTCAATTAGTTTCGGAAATGTAAGGAAAACGTGTCTGGTAAAACGGTCCGTTTTCTTCCAAACGTCACAATCGTCTTTGATCTTTCCGATAGTGAGTACATTAAAAACTAATAATATTTCACGATTTTGTATCTTCGAACACAGTCTCTGTGCCTGAATGGCCAACGTCTACGTACCGCGCGCCCCGTGATTGAAATCGTCGCCATTTTGTTCGTTCGCGTCGGAGGTGCGCGGAAAAAATTTCATTTCAAAGTTCATTCCGCGCAAAAAATTCGCAAAAATACCCTCTGCATGGTCGACGTCGAGATAGCGCCACCTCGTCGGCGCATCCCTCAATCATGAGAAATTCGCGGTAGTTTCGAGACTCGCGTTACTCGCGATTCGATTTCGATCTCGTGGACGACAACGAACGTTGTTATCCGTTGTGAGAACGAGCGTTTCGAGAAGTTTCTCGATGGAGACTCGACGTGGTATTGCAATTTACAACCCTCGGTAACAGCAATGTGCCTTTACCGACTGTTGCAGACAAATTCACCCCCTGTACGGCGAGAAGGCCGGTCTGTTGGGGTACTGCGACCCGGTCGGTAACGCGGAGAATTTTCCACCAGCCCCCAACATCGTCGTCGAGGGTGGTAGAATCGAATTCGTGCGCCCCTCGCAGGATGGCACCACCACACCCCGTAGGAACACCATGTCCAGAGGCTCGCAGACCTTCAACGACGAGCCGGAGAAGTCCGATCCCGCGAAGGTAAGTCGGCTCCTCCCTTTTCCATCGGTCGTTCAACTCCGAAATTGTTTGCACGGTCCGTGTTTACGAACGGTGACCGAATCTACGAGTGCCTCGTGCCTCGTCCTGGGAACAGAACCGCCTCCGTATTAACTTCTTTCGTGTAAATAAAACGAAGACGACGGAATCTCGGTTGGACAAACAGAGGTCTAGCTCGGGGTGCGGATCACGTTCGTTCTCTCGGCGAAAGGGTTTAAAGCTGGAGCTCCTCGAATATTCGGACAAAGCGAGTAAAGCCGAGCAAGATTACAGTTACGAGGAAACACCGAGCGGTTTGAATCTAGGGTAGTTGTCCCGATTATTGGCCAATTAATCTTATCGCGCAACTTCGTTCAATTATTTTGGAAATTGTTTCACCTTAAATCAAAATATAAATTTTGATTGAATATTTATGAATTGTTTGTGGAAATTTGTTTATGCTTCGAATACGATAAATCGACTACTGACTGATCGAAAATGTACAAGGTCCAACGTCCCCACTACTGTCACTTGAGTGGAAACGATTCTTAGATATTAACAAGTTTTGTAACAGATTTATCACGAATAGTAGAATTATTTCTTTTGCTACATTCTGACAATTCCCATACTTTCTGGTTAAATCGGTTGCATTTTTTATGCTCAAACGGCACATACATTTCTGAATGTTTATTTATAAGTACTAAGTATAAACAAATATATATCCATTGTTACGTAAAAACAAAGTTCAAATTTGATATATAAATTATACCGTTATTAAACAAAATAATTGAAACGGCAGTTACATGGACACTAATTGAAACGTCTGCCCTAATTATGCTCGATGCAGCTTCTTTAGATATTTCTAATTATTCTCCAGAATATTTGACCAGTGTTGAGTCGATTTGTTCGCAAGATATTAAAATTCTCATTATCCAAACCGAGTTCCTTGTTGCGTTGCACGTACGTACCGTGGAACGCAGAGTTCGAAGTATAGATGACTTACTATACGCGACCTCGACATGTATTACACTAGCGCGTGTCGTAAGAAATGGTCACCGGTTCGAACATCTACTTTAAGCACACCCGTCCTTCTCCTATGCGCTCGATGTTACGAAGAATGGTAGCTCAGAAAGTGGAAAACCGGCTAAGTTCAAACACGGACGAGATTCGTTTTAAAATAAATTTATCTGACAAATATTTCCACCTCCAACGATTTCTGATCGGTTTAAGGAGTATATTAAAAATCGAATACACGAGAACGCAACACGCATTGGTAAAGAAAGCGGGAAATCTTGAACGATGTACTAAAAAAATACGAAACGAGAAGAAGATCGAAACGAAACTTCCCTCGATCGATGTATCAAAAGTCTATGGTAATTTCACGGAGTCACGACGTTGACAATACTCGGACGAACAATTGCTCGGACGATGTTCGACCCGATAAAGTTTATTCAAATGATTCCCGCGTTCCATCCATCAGCCCCTGTCTCACGTATTCGCGATAAGCCTTCGTCCCTCTTGTAACGTTTAATTGACGGCGCACGAGGTTTCTTAATGCAATCCTCCGCTGTTTGCATTTTGACTTGGAATCGCGCAGTACCTTCGACCCACTCGACCGTGAATTCGGTTACTCGGGTTTTCGATGGGGCGAAAGCGCGCGGTGATTTTTCTCGAACCCTTTAAACCCTTCATGTTGTATTCATTAAACGTAACCGTAATAGAATAAGTCGTAACGCGACAAGTGGCTCAACTACCGCCTACTCGCAGTCTACGAGCGTAGCGGGAATCAAGCCAGCTCGTTAGCTTCTGGTTAAAATATCGCGTTCAATCTTTTTTTTCACGTTCCTTTCGGTGCTCGACCGACAACGGGCTCACCGCGCGCGAGATTCACCCCGGATTCGTGTCTTCCGTTTGTGCGCCGCGTTTTTAACCGCGAAGTGTTCTTTCATTCGATTCCACGTTGAAAGGCTTCGGCTCGAGAACGTTCCGAATGTACGAAACTCGTATTTTCAACTTTACGATGGAACGAGAGGACTGAATACGTACAGGAGTAACCGGTAGCGTCCATTGTAGTGGCTCCAATTATAGAGAAACCAGTGACGATTGCATCTTCGCAAGGAGGTTTCGCCGATGAGAACGAGCCCAAACACGACCTTACTCGAACGATGTTGAATTGTACGTAATCGATTACGCATAAAAAACATAGTTCTAATAAAATCGTATTTGGCTAATTTTCGATACGTCGCGAATTAATTGTCGATGCTCTCCTAAAGATACAACGAAGAAAGAAAAATATTTCGCGCCGGTTACCGAGCGCGTGTAATGCGATACTCGGTGGTGGTTGTTCCGTCTCTCTCGCTCTCGTTGCAACCTGTTCGGTTTTCTCGGCTCGAGGTGCGTAAGCGGGGATAATCGTAAGTCGATTAGAACTGTCCAACTCGAGCCGCGCTATTGCGTCAGAATGTTATTAATTATTAATTCTCCGAGCTGTGCCCCACCGTTCGATTCCAGTTTTCCCGAGCGTAATTTCTCGGTGACGGCCGTAGACGGCTTTAATAAAATCGTTCGCGATGAAATCTGTCGCGGCCATTAAGTCTCGACGAATCGTGTTCGACGACTTCGAAATTTTGCCCTCGGTCGTCTCGACGTCGCGACCAACGTTGCTCGAACGTCGAAGGGAAAAGTGCGCGCAGATTCCTGCCGAACCCTTTAACCCTTCATGTTGTATTCATTAGACGTAATTGATTTTCTCGATAGGGCGTAGCGGGATTTCCATATTAAATTGGAGCGCGCGAGCTTTCTCTCTCGGGCCGCGCGTCGATACGCGACGATTATTCCGAAATTAACGACGTTCAGCGTCGCGCCCGCGACGTCGGTAATTCTAACGACTTAACCCTTTGTCCGTGTCTGCTCGTTCATTTTACGGTATTTAGGGTCAATTGCGGCCGGTCGAAACCGTAACGACGAAGATCCCGCGAAATTTTCAAGATAACGCTCCCGAGTTGCGACAACGGTTCCTAGTTTCTTTTTACAGCTTTGGTAACATTAATGGGAATTAATTTCCGGTAAAGGAAACGAGAAGATTCAATTGTTCCAATGATAAGTAGAATATCGAGAAATCGCGCACAATATTGGACGATTAAAGAAAAGAATAATATTAAGTTTTCGCGTTATTAAATTTAACTTGGAATCGCTACGAACGATCCGTTCGCTTAGATCGCGAATTACGTTACACCGCGAGTGTCCATGATAATTTCACGAATAATTATTCGGTATATTAAATCGTTCCAACGATAAGTAAAATATCGAGAGATCGCGCACAATATTGGACGATCGAAGGAAAGAATAATTAAAGTTTTCGCGCTGTTACTCGTAGCGTTTGACTCGGAATCGCCACGAACGATCCGTTCGGTTGGATCGCGAATTACGTTGCATGGCGAGTGGCTGCGATAATTTCACGAATATTTATTCGTTGTAACGCGAGAATCGTCATTTTCGATACGTCTCGCGAGCAAACCGCGAGACAGATAACTTCGGGACCATTACTCCGCGAGACACCACGATTGCGCACGGAGGTTTGCGTAGTTTATTATTAACCGGCTGCGAAGGTATATTTATTACCGTGTCGAAACATTTGTCAATATTTCACTGTCCGCTTGTGTTTCCAACGTTTCGCGATAATACGCCGAGGAACGGATTGAGATACCATCGTGGAACGTTTTGTAACGTCGGCGTTACCTCGACTTCACCGGCGGTATCGATTCGGTGTATAATAACGCGGAAGAATAACTTCGAATACGTTCGAAAGTCTGATGAAATCCCCTTTCTAAAGTGATCATCCGACCTTTATGAACACGACCCGTGACGCGTTTTCCGACAAAGTATTAAACTCCTTCGAGGTGTCGTCACGGAGCATTTGCATGCGATTAATCAACCCTGGCTGTTGTCTACGTCCAGCGTGCGTCCAGCTGGACGAGAGAGGAATCGCGTTAACCTCGAATTACGTTGAATTTTTATCGCCGGACGAGAGATTAGGGGAACGCCAAACATTTTAACGGGATTGCTCACCGCGACCAAGGATACGCAATTTCGTTTGATGCCAATAAAAACGGGGCGACTTTTAATTACGGTTTTATTCGGCTTTAAACGGCCCGGGTGGACCAGAAATTTAATTTTAGGATTGTTAGAAAGCTTCCGGTGTTGTTATTAAGTTCTGCGGCATTGCCGCATCGACGTACCGCGTGTCCCAATTGCGGTTTTTCTTTTCGATTTCGAACGATCGGTTCGTTATTACGACGGTATTCAAGACGAGATGACGATAACACGGAACGATGGATCGTTATTAAACGTCTTTGTTACGCACGTTTAAGTGTGTATACGGATCAATCGTTGATAGATAGATTTTAATGGAATACTTTCTTTTTGTCGCGAACGATACGATTTCGAAGGTACTTCTAGATGGGGTTTGATTTTTCGTACATTTTTCTTTATGTAAGTTTTCAAGGTAGCTTTTTCTTGTACACGAACAAATGCTCGTTCGTTTAAGTCGTTGCGCTCGTTTAACCCCACAGGGTTATGGGACAAAGATATACAAAATATCATAGTCTCGAAGGTTCTTGCAAATCGTACCATTCGTGACGAAAGAAAATTTTGATTCGTCCATGAGAATAATGGAGTCGGTCAAGTTAGGTGGGCCACCCTGTGTGCATAATATATGTACAAATTTCAAGAATTTAATAACACAAGTGCGCAAGAGGCGAGGCGCGGCTAAAAATGCTGTTATTAGAACCCTCCGAGTAATTAACCCTTCGTTGCGCGACGGTGCATATTTGCATCATTTTACAGTAATAATCTTGGAAAATGTTCACGTCCAACGTATCGTGCAAATACCCAATGACGCGCGTACGAATGGATATTTTTTGGAAATGAAGTTTGGAAAATTAAAAGTTTCTTCGTACGAACAGAGTCACGGTAGATGTTTAAAAATTGCGTATTTTCACCACGAAACTACGGGAATTGAATCGTTGATCCGATTTAGCGAGAAACTACGAACTAATCCTGGTAGTAGATTGTTTTATTTGCGCCGGATTTCTTGCAAATTCGTACCGAAAACAAGTAAATCGCGGTGCCGAATTAAGAAGAGTTTTACACGGTTTCGTATAACCAGAGGGAATAATTCGAAGGTTTCTCGCCAGCGAGCGAATTAATTTTAATTACGTACAGTCCATGCGTGGTTGGCTCGAATAAAAGGGCGGAGAAATAAAATAAAGGCCCGTAACTGAAATTCATGCATGCGTGCTCGCGGTTTACTTTTATATTGTCCCGTAATTAGCGCAGTCGTCGCCAATTCAAATTTCGACCAAGCCCCACGAGGACGAGAAAAAATTTAATTTCTCCGCCATCGGACATTGTTCTTTAATTTGAACGTCGTCCCGCTTTATTTACCGGAACCCGATACAAATTTTACATTTTACGCCGGTGACAAGTGCTCCGGTATAAGAGGGAGAGCGAAGTTATCGTTAAACGAAGCCAAGAGTTATTTTTCGTTTCACGTGGACCAATCGTACAATCATCGTCATGATTCCAACTATTTAAAAAATGTACGAACAACGGTACGTAAATTATTATACGTAAATTTAGAGCATTTTCCTCGTTATTCCTGTGTCCATTGCGAGTCGGTAAATTTTGTTCGCTTTGAGAATTTTTCACGAGAGATCGGAGGTAGATTATTCGTTAAAAATTTGTAATTGTAATTTGCGTTTGCAACACGGAGACGGTGCTGGAAGATTGCAAAAAGGAAGATCGAAGAAGCTCGTTTAAAGAAATTTCGACGAACCGCGAGTGCGTAAGTTGGACGACATATTGGTGTACTTTCTGGCACGCGTGTGTGCCGTTATGAATAATAATTAATCGCGACGGGAGAGCTGATTAAGGCCCTATTCATCGAATAGAAGCGTTGTAAATCACATGGACAGTATTCGCTAGATTGTTCCTACGCGATCGCAACGACACTGTTGCGCAAGTGAAATTTCGTGACGCGGCTTTTGTCGAACAGCTGTTTCAACTTTTCAGCCCTGCGCGAACGAGAGAAAGCGTGCGAAGACCTTTCGTCGATGATGGTGAACTCGTGGCTCCTAGAGGAAATCAAATTGATGGCACAACACCACCCTGTCCCGTTTCATTCTTCGCGATCGATCGCCGCGATAATTTCTCCAATATTCGGTGTAAAAAGTTTTCTCGTATCACCGTTCGAATATTTAAAAGGGGTTTCCAAACGTGCGTTTAAAAATTTTTTACTCCTCCCTTTGTATTCCATCTTTTACTTCACTCTTTAACATTTTGGTCAATATTTGAAAGGAATTCCAAACGCGCGTTTAAAAATTTCTGCTCCGCGTTTTACGCTCGTTCTTTTATTTTACTCTTTATTATTTCAATTGCCAAAAGCATAGTTTCGCGCGTTTACACGACGACCGTTCGCCCGAGTTCACCGGTGTAACGGTTTTAATCGCGCTATACGTTTTCAACTACGAAAATGTTTTCACGTTGGTAAAACGATCCGTCCGGATGGAAAGTATTTTTAAACGAAACTTGTCCGTTTCGCGTGCCAAAGTTTGAAATTTTTCGTGTCGATGTACACGGTAACGAGTGTTTAAAATTGCTCGAAAACGATGCACCTTTCCCGCGTACGGTTACAAATTGATACTTCGACGAATCGAGCGTGACGCGATAATTGCAAAACAAGCAATCGAGGCGACTCTGCAACACGATAAGAAGATAAACGGGTGGTCTAATTTATGGTAATTTTCGGCAGGTAACTTTTTACTTCGTTTAATTCAATTAGTTCCGCTCTTTGGACGTTGTAATTAGCATATTTCGCAGATGTTCGGGACTCGGCGCGCAGACCTTTAAAAATTCGCTCGTGGCGTCGTAAATTACCTTCGGCACTGCACGTTTTCGACGCGATCGATTCGTTTCGATATTTTCGAGAAACGACACTCGATCGAGAACTCGACGCTCGATCGAACGTGCACCGAGACTTTTGCGCTTTTTCTCAAAAAAAAAAACAACAACGACGATTCAACTTCAAAACGTTCTTTCAATTCTCCAATTTAAACGTAATGTATTCTAAAAGTCGCTGGTTTCTTTCACCGGGCAATATCTATGCGAAAACACCTACGTTTCATTACAGTGCAAATTAGCCCCTAACTGAATTGTTAATTTTGAAGGGTAACTGTCCGTCTCTCTTCCCGTAACGAGTTTGCGTTAAACTGCAAATTGTACCATCGGTTTCAATTTAAGGGTGAAATTCCCTCTTCCGCGCGCATGGCCATAAAAGTGCCAGGAGCGATGAAAGTAGCGTGAATAAAAAATGTGAGAAAAATTGAGTTTGCATCTCGTTGCATCTACCTTGCGATAATACGGGAGAAAATACAAGCGGGACCTCGATTATCTGGATTTTCGATTATCCGCGGACTGGATGGATACGAGAACGAATATCTGGAAATACTATAATACAAAACGTAGAAAAATTAACCGATGATTTTCTCCGGTGTTGAAGCGATAAAAACAATTTGTAAAATTCTCTCCGACAAACGAGTAGAAAATCTCGTACAATACTCGAATATTCAAACAGTATTTACGATAATTCGAATTGTATTCGCACATTGCAAAAAAAAAAAACATTCGAACGATTCCTACTTGAGAGGGTATTTCGGAAAGTTGATGGTGGTCGTCGTGCAAGCATCGACGAGAAACGAAATTAGCACGGGATCTACTTATCGAGAATTTAGTGGAATCGATCCTGGCGGTATCGAAAGAGTTCGCGATACAATTGGCGTAACCGAGTCAAGAAGTTTCCGAGCCCTCCGGAGTGCTTGCTTTCCTGCCAGCGAAACAGACGTAACTGATTGCTGTTCCAACTTCTCGGCTGCTCTTCGTTTCGAGAAATACGCGCGTTAACAAGAAAAATGTGTAAAAGTAGAATGTTCCCGACGCCCGTTGCTGTCTGAAAGCGCAATAAAGGCGTAACGTGACTTACCTGTTTACTCGGGCGGACGTGAAACTTCCCAGCGGCGGATACGTGGTGTTTCAACCGGGAGAAGTAACGAGTAATCAAAGCGAGATAATTTTTTTTAGTTTCTTTTTTTTTTGGAGAAAGCAAGTGCTTGGTAAAAAGGTCCGTTTATCGAGGAAAAAGTTTCCGGTTTATTCATCCGATGAGACCGAGTCGAAACGAGGAAACCGTGTAGGAGAATCGTGCAACCGTTCTGGAGTCTCGCGCTGAAAAATAATCAAAATGGTTTCGTTTATATCGGATCGTTCAGTTTGGATAGTTTCGAATTTTCCAGGTCAAGAAGCTCGAAGAGATTACAAGATCACGCTAGGTAATTCCATAGAAAGAACTAAATATCTAGGAATAAGAGATCGCTTCGAATTTCTCTGCTCGAGGTTTTTGCAAATTTAAAAAGGCATTAACCCGAACTAGCGATTAACTCGAGGCGAAGATCCTCGTTGTATTTTTCTGCTCGAATTTTTTGCAAATTTAAAAAAGAATCAACGTAGACCAGCGATTAACTCGGGGAGAAGATTCTCATTGTAGTTTTCTGCTCGAATTTTTTGCATATTTAAAAAAGAATCAACGTAGACCAGCGATTAACTCGAGGGGAAGATTCTCATCGTAGTGTTTTTCTGCTCGAACTTTTTGCAAATTTAGAAAGGGAATAAAGTAGACCAAGGATTAACCCGAAACGAAGGTCCCTATCTTTGTATTCTTCTGCTCGAATCTTTTACAAATTTAAAAAAGGATTAACGTAGACCAGATATTACCTCGAAACATAGGTTCCCGTTTATTGATTTATAAATCGATAAATTGGATTACCACCACGCGTTGGAATTTCTGTATAAATTTCATAGAAGATATTGTAATTGCTCTCACAGTTTAAAAAGTAAATTAGCTTCGTAGCTTCGTTCGCCAGAACCAACTTTTGCCTTCTCCGAAGATGTCCGTGTATTCAGGATGTCCGGTAACATACCGATATCCCTGATAAGACCTTTCGTATCAGCTTGTCGTTGATCCCCCTTGGGTTATCCGGAGGATCATTAATCGAAGGGATTTCCCTCGGGCTTATCCGACGTTATCGTGGAACGCGTAAGATTTTAAAAGTCCTCGAAGAGGCACGAGAAAAAGGTGAGTAAGAAGGACTAAGTACCCGCATAGAGGTCCAACGCTTGACAAATCGTTCGGTTGTTTCTCGTGGATCACGATAGTTCAGATTTCTCGAAAGACGTATCGAGATTTCAAAACGATTATCTAATCCGAAAAATTAACGTATTCGAAAATTAGAAATATTGCACGTTTCGCGTTCGAACAACGATGCGCGAATTTTGCGCGCACGACCGAAACGAAAAAATGCTGAAAATGAAAAAATTCGAAAAATACCTTACAATAGACAAAACGATAAATGTGGAGGTACACGCATAGTTGCGTTTCATTGATTTTTCATCGAAAACAACTTTCTCGTCCGGGCTGTTTTTAAATTAAAATTTCACGCGCGAACACGTTGCGCCGAGTTTTGTCGTATTAAAAGCATTTATCTTCGAACGTCAATAGGAGGCCGAAAGCTGTCGATACCCGAAAGTTTTCTATCAACATTGTCAAAAGGACCTCTGTATCACCTGTTTTTCATTCTCCTGTCTCGACATCCCCGAAACGTCGCTTCGTTGAAAATTACACGCTGGAAACGCGTGAAACACGGCCTCCTCCGTATCCCGGACGTACGGTCGGCAGCCAAACCGAATTGAATAGGTCAACAATACGTCGGGGTTGCGCGAAACGAGGGGTTGGCCACCCTCGGACATTTTCGCCAGTTTTCTTCCCGATGGACGCTCCTCGTATTCAGTCGTACGTACAACCGTAGCTCGAACCACGGGAGCAATAATAATCTCCGTCAACGTCGTTGCACCCGCTAGTAGAAATCCTACGATCGAACGCAGCTGTCTGTTCCAAAGTCGCGGTACGTAATTGTAGTTGTACCATGTTGCGGCACGTAATATCCAATAGTGCGCTCCCTTTGAAATAATTACCAAACCACTGGAGCGGACGAGGAACGAATTTATATCGCTACTCGAAATATTTGAAATTTATTTTCTTCTGTACGAGAAACGTCTCGCGTTATTTCAGTTACAAATTTGTTATACAATTCGGTACAGACGAAAAACAGGAAGATTGTAATATACCAAAGGTTGGAAAAATTTCTTTCGAAATACTGAGCAATTATTTGAGTCAGTGTTATATATTACTGTATTACCGGACTGTTTGAGAAATTAAATTTTCTTACGGCACGATCCGATACTTTCTAATCTTTATTGTCAATGAAATCGTGTAACAGGGATTCTGTTTCGCGAAAAGTAAAAGTGTCGTCGAGGAAAGTTCATTGTTTCGTTCGTTGGCGCGAAAACAACGGGAACACGATTATCGTGTTCCAACGGTGAATTATTCCCATTTCGATGGGTAATGGTTGTAATCGAGTTGCCCGAGGTAAACGTGACGTGGACGTCGCTCGCTTCGTAAGAGGATAAACATTTCCTTTCCCTTCGATTCTCGCGAGTCCCCATCGAACAACGTCTAACAATATCGACACGCGGCGATAAAGTTCAACCGGCCTGTTTCATTCACGACCGCATTCATTCACGTCGATGAAATTCGCGAACGATGTCGCGATCCTAGTGGCTCGTGCACGAGGCACCGGTTTCGCATGAATGGCGAACGAATTTATGAATGAGGACGTTGCTCGAGCGCTCGTACGTTCGTTAATTAGGATCCCGGCGAGCTTCGGAGCACACTCGACCGAAGAGAAAGTTTTAAACCGGGCTATTGTTGTTGCAATTAGCGTGACCGACCACATGCCCGGTGGTTTTCTTCGATACGATCCGACGACTATGACATCACCGCCGAGACGGTGCTTTGTTCGCTTAGATTCGTTCCGGATAGAAATCGAGAAACGACGTATAGTTTTTGTTCACTCGTTTCATTTTCTTCCGCATCTATGATTTAAAAACGGTCGAAGACGCTCGAAAATTCTTGGTGCGTTACAAATTTTATCACACGCTCTGACGAACTACCAATAGTATTGTTATCGTAAATTAAACTTTTCGGATATGTCCAATGTTCGCTTCTAACGGAAGGAAATTGTCGACTCGTAACTCTGCGTAAGAATCTAGTAGATATTCGAGACGATCGAAAAGCGTTCGTATCTCGAAAGAGAAGGGTTTCCAAACTCGTACGTCTTGTCCTTAAGAAGAGTAGCACGCGACAACGAAGTTCGACCACTTTCGAAGCACCCTGTAGAAAAGTTCGACCCAAATCGAACACCCGGTTATCCATTTTCGCGCGCGAGAAGAGCTTAATTCCCGTGTACGACTAAAAACTAAAAACCATTGTTTACCATCGATCGATCGCGCTGGTGCGTTTACCCGTAGCGTTCATAGGGTCGTTTCGAACGAATTGCCGAGCGCTTTCTTTCTTTTTTTTTTTCGCGCGCGTAAAGTCTCTGTGAAACCATGGAGGGTAAAATTCGCGAAACGGCGTCGGTATTCGCGGAATTCCCGGCGGAATGAAAAAATTGCCTGAAATCTCACGGCTCAGGGCGTCGCGGCGGGACTTCGATAGGTCTCTTCGAGGCCCGCTTTGATGTTATCGGCTTTGATCTTGTTGCGAGAAAAAAAAAGAAAGAAAGAAAGACGGAAAGAGAAAAAAAATAGTTTCGACGATTAAACGTCGGATCATCGAGCGACCGGTCGACAATTCCCCCCTTAATTAGGGACACTGTAGTGAGTCGTGAACGAGCCCTTGGCAATTATGCGTGTGCGACGCGCATTAATTAACAAGGACGAGCGACTTAGCCGACGCGGACGAACAACGTCGCGAGCACCCTCGGCGACGGCGAATTTTAATTAATCGAAGGTTCGCGCGTATCGCTGCCGCTAATTAGAAATGATTTCGCTGCGAAGCCATCGGGCTCGTTTCCGCGAGACTTTGCGAACGTTTCGAAGGGATCTCGACTCGTTGATCGCGCGAACAACGATCGATCGACGGTCAGTTTGAGGTTAGCTTTGGAAAGGGTATCTCTTGGCTCGTTAACTTTGCGAATTGACTCGTCGAGGCTTCGATGCACCTTTCGGATTTGCGATACGGGCCGAAGAAACAATCCGAAAATTTCCTACCCGACGCGAGATCGATAACGTTCGATCTGTTACGAGTGTAAAGAGTCACAAGGCTGTTCAACGAAGAGAGTAACGATCGATGCTCGATTTACTCGCAATGATCGAATAAAGTAGCAAGATTACAGTCCGCGTTACTTCTTAGTCACAACTTTACAATGTATCCCGTCAGTGGGCATTTGCAAAAATTCTTACATACTACGAATATGTAGTAGTAGATACCCATGCGTAAGTAGATCGCATATCGGCCTCGAGAAAGAGAGTTTTCAAGCGTATCACAATCCCTAGTGGCAAACCTTGTCCAAAACCTTCTCAAAGTCCCTGAAAATTCCGTTAGACGCGGTCCAAGAGACACGCGTGAAATTCGCGCGAACGAAGCAACCACCTGGTTCTCGATCTCTCGTTGAATCGGTCGAACGGTGTTGGACTATTCTCGGCCGGTGTTCCTCAAAAATAGCGGGGTTCGCTGGAGCGTATCGTAAATCCAGCGTTCGCGATGTCTCGGTGTCTATTTCGAGCGCGAGTTTGTTTCGGTTGGGGCTCGTAGGAAGCTAAACAACGTATTCGAACCGCGAGAACGAGATCGGCGCGCACGAGTCGCCCCGAGGGGGGCTACATTGGTTACTACCTTCCGTCGTTTAACAAGCGCGATTTAACCGCGCGCGGCTCCAATTAAATTCCATACGCGACCCGGTATCTGAAATAATGATCAAATGTTTACGAGGGCGCGTAGGAGAAATATTTTCGCGGCAAGTATCGCCGTCCGGGCGACTGTAACCGTTTCATTACCGGCTGACACGTTAACTCGCCACTCGCAAGTGCTACCTGAACCCGAGGAATGTTATCTCGGCGACGACACTTGCCCGGTAGCCACGGCTATCTCTGTCCCATTATCGTCCCGGTCGTTGGCTATTTCGCGAACGAAAGGCGCGCCCGCGTGCACGATAATCTCGACGGCGATAATCGGCGCGCGTGTTGCGCCAAACGAAGCTAACAGCGAAACTAAGAGCGAAGCTAACAGCGAAGCTAACAGCGAAGCGCCGCGTTCCGGTTAAGATTACCAGCCGAATTGAACCGGCGTCCACTTTCGATTTTCATCGTTATCTTATCCCGAGTCTATTCGACGAGGACTCGTTAACCGTGGGTCTCTTTAGTCCCTCTGTTGGAACGAATGCAACGATTACCTCGAGCGCGTCGAACGTCGTTAACCAATGGCCGATGTTGGTTCCAAGGATTGCCATAGTATCGGTGATGATCGAAGGTAGGTTCGATTCCTTTCTGTTTTTCCAGCTCCGAGCCGAGAACGAAAGATACTATCGTATCGAGTTGTTGCACTCAACGTTTCTTTCTATTTTTTATTTATATTTCTCTATTCGCTATTTATCATTCTACCGGATACGTAAGTTCTTTCGGTACAATTTCTCCGGGCTGTCAAGGTTGTCCCAAGATCGGCTTCTCGGGGCACGCGTTGTCCTCTCTCACCATGGGCTGCACTCCCCCTGTTGTTCTCACCACCGCGACAGTTACCAGATGTCCCTCCGGTACGTTTCGAATCCTCCCGAAACTTACCCTCGAGTAGTTTCTCCACTCCCCTCGTATACGAGCAAACGGAAGAAACGACTCGTCGTCCCCGTGTTGCGATTGTTTTCCGCGGAGACGATTAAAATACGTTACGACGATCGTTCGCGTGGAAAACGTTACTAGGATCGATAAAAAATCGTTTACGACGGGACGGTGTATCGAAATTCCGTTGGCAAGACGAGCGATATATCGTCTTTATCGAGATCCACGTATCCGAGGATCGTCTTTATCGAGATATCTACGAATCGAAGGATCGCGTTCGACGAATCCAGGTTCGTAGGTACCGTGACCGGTGTGTTCCGAGTCGTCTTTATTGGATCCTACGAGTCGAGAATCATCCGTAACGTGCACCGCGAGTCCGAACTCGTGTGTGTCGTGTTTCACGAGACCACCCGTGGCGTTGCTTTTCTTTACCGGCAGCTCGGTCTTGCGTTTCGATCGTATCGTTTACGAACCTCGATAAATCATCGATTCGAACGTAGGAAATTGATACGTCGTATCGCGCGAATCGACCAATTTTATTCCCCTCTATTTGCACCACGCTCGTCGTTTACCGCGAGCGGTTCGAGAAAAACGAGGAAATTAACCCTCGATTCTTTCAGATAGGACGGATCGATAAAGCGTTCGGCGTTGCTTCGTTCCACGGCTCGACACGGGGCAAGTTTTTTCGATCGAGGCTCGTGAATTTTCTAAAAAAAAAAAAAAAAACCCGGAGGAGAACCGCGCGTATTTCGCGCAACCTGTTCGATCGAGGTAATCGTTGGTCGCGCGCAACGAATCCCCCGGAGGGTGCTGAAGGTGTGGATTTATTCGCATTCCCCGCGCGAACTTTTTCTCGCTCGTTTCGAATACCCGCCGCACCGCGCCGGTCAACACCGTGATTTCGTCGTTTATTAGCGGAAATTACGTTTGCCCGTGCAACGGCCGATAGGTATTCCACCCTCGTCGACTTGACCGCATATGTACGTATCGTTTTCGACAAACAAGCGATTCGGTCGCTCGCGGCAGCCTTTGAAGTCCGCGGCTACGCGTCACGCTCTTCCCTGGCATATTTCGCGTGGAAAACTGCGCATATATCGCGCCTCGATTTTCAAATGTGCACCGTGCACCGGCGTAATATCGCCCTCCAGTAGCTGCACGACCGGTAATTAAATTTAGATGCTCGCGGTCCTCGCGTTACCGTTACACGCGGGCCATCGATTCTTCCCATCTTTCGCGTTGCGAATTTCTCTCCAAGTTATTTCGAGAAAAGAGCTTGGCGTTCTTGACAAAATTACGACATCGAGTACCTTTCAACGTTTACCAACCTCGTGTACATTAAGAACAACTACTCGTGAAACGATCGTCTCGATTCAACACCGAGAAGGAAACGATAGTCAACGAAATAATCGGTAAGCGATAGTCATCGAGTCGACGAGCGTTTCAACCGTTTCGACACCTATGCCAAGTGTAAAGGATGCTTTTTCTCAACAACGCGCGACAAAAATCTCTGAAAGTTAACCCTTTGGACACCACGAGCGTGTACACACGTTCGATAATTGGCACGCATGTGCGCTGTGGACGCGTTCACGCGTTTCCGAAATTAGGCACCGCGAGCGCTGTGGACGCGCGTACACGTTTCTCGAATTGACCACTACGGACGTGTTTGTACAAAATACGTATAAAGTACACCGAGATATGCCGAGGTACGACACGCCGATCGAAAGTATTCAACGTCGAGGTACGACGCCACGAGTAGAATATTCCACGCGTATGAGACACACCGATCGAAAACATGCAACATGAAAAAAGGTTAACGCAATTCCATCGAAGATACGACCGTTTGCAGCCCTGATCGGGCAAAGTATCGACTCGGTTACAAGGCGAGGTGTCGTGGAAAACTTCGATTCCGTTTCAACGAGAAATTACCGTTATTCTCGCGGTTCGCTACCATACCGCATGTCCGATTCTCTGGCCAGGTGAGGATATTCGTAACGCGACGGGTCTTTCGCGTTTGCAAGTCAAAATAACGTCGTCGAGCATGCGTCGCGTCGCATTCGCCGCACGGAAAACGCATCGAGAGTACCTTCGCGGGCCCCCGACCCTTTGAAGTCTGGCGATCGTCATGAATCCACGTCGTGCAACGACGTACGCGTGTACACGGGCAAACCGATTCGATTGATTAGCCTAATTACTCGTCGCTCTATCGCCATTCCTGTCGCTAGCAGCGCCGCGGGGAACGCGGACGAATACATTGACGGCTCACCCTCCCGTCGTGCCTCGATTTCGAATTTCCATCGAATCGCATAAAACGGGACGCTTACGCGAAACGACGCTCGGTGTTCGTTTAAGACGATCGTACCGGGACCGATACCATTCGTCGCGCAACCAACGGTTATTTCATAAGTAATCGTGATACGGTGCGAGAACTCTCGCACGGAGAAGACGCGGTTAATTATGAAATAATACGATTAAGATTATGCTTCCAGTAACGCGTTATTTGTCAAGATTTTTATTTTTGGAGCGAAGTTACGATACCTCGTTTTATCTTCGGTAACGTTCGGTAGATATTTGTGCTACGAGGAAACGTAGGTAAGTACGAAACAACGCGTTTAAAGTACCATTTCGACTAATGCGTTATCCGTCATGATTTTTATTTTCCAAACGAAATTACTATAAGTCGTTTTATACCTTCGGTAACGTTCGGTAGATATTTGTGCTACGAGGAAACGTAGATAAGTACGAAATAACGCGTTTAAATTACCATTTCGTGTAACGCGTTATCCGTAAAGATTTGTTTTTATTTTTGAAATAAAATTACGGTAACTCGTTTTGTATCTTCGGTTACGTTCGGTCGATATTTGTACTCCGAGGAAATGTAGATAATTACGAAGCAACGCGTTTAAAATACCATTTCGTGGAACGTGTCATCCATCACGATTTTATTTAATTTTTTAAATAGAATCGCACCTTGCTTCGCGAGATAACGTCGATATTAATAATCCTACGTTCGAAATAACGCGGCAACAAAATACTATTGGAATTGATCGACGTGTTTCGAAATCTGTTTGAATAATTGAAGCGATGAATTAATAATGATCCAAAGGAAAAGAGAAATTAGTATAACAAATACACTTGGTCGATGTTCTGCATATTCATCGTCCTTCATACGTATTTATAACTTCGAATACACGATATGGTAATGATTTATACAAATCAGAAACGTACGGGGTGTCCAACAGGTTTCCTTACAAATTTCACTGGCTCGTTTTGTGACAAAAAGCAAGATGAAAATATTCGTTGAAAAATGCGCAACATTCTATTTACAAAAATAGCCGATCATCGGGACAAGTAACGAAATAACGTAATTATTCACAAGGATAGATCGCAACGATCGATAAAGATAATTTTATATTCGACTGTTACACTCACCTGTACGCTCAACCATAAATCGTATCGGCCACAATGTACGAGGACAAAATCTATATGTACATATTTCTACACGACTAAAAAGCATTGTTCGCATTATCGCGACTCGAGAAGGTACATCGAACCGGCCCGTTTCAGACGGAACACCCTGTATTTTTAATCGCAACGATGTATTTGTAAATCTAAAAATACTTCTCGACGCCCATTCGATGGCTTCGTATTGCTTCGATTTATCTCCAGCTCGTTGAAAAATAAACCAGAGTACACGGAAAGCTCATAATTTGAACCTGATTTAAACCTGTGTTTTAATTAACGTCTCCCCGGGACCGTGTAACGAGGAAATAAAACAATATTTGCTCGCGGCAGTTTCCATGGAAAAGAAGAAAATTAACCCGACTGGTTCTTGAATGAAGAACTCGATCGATAGTTCCGCGAATGAGTCCGCGACGTTGCAAAAGTCCCGCGCAGGCGATTCAGCTCGATCCCCAGCCCGGTTATTTAAAGCTATTTAATCGCGGCATCAGACCGGATTTGCTCGAATTAATCGGGCAAATTTATGGACACCGGCCGAGAACAGGTTGCCTTAACTTCCGTCGAACGCGGTCGCGTAAGCGCGGATAAATCCTCCTGTTGGGATCGGCCATGGGTGTTGTGGACCGTCTATCGAAGCGAAGTTCTTACGAATTTCGCGCGATCGTAAATCGTAAAACTCGCGACGTACGCGATCGGTTCTCGTATCGACGACGTTTCGACGCTTCTCGAAACTATTGCTTCGTAGACTTTGAACAATTCAACGGAGCACGATCAACTTTTTCACGTAAAATATTTATCGTTACGAGGTGTTCGTCGAATTACATTTTGCTCTCGTGTATCAACGAGAAAGTTAGAGCCACCTTTCTCCGAACAACCGTTATGGTAAATTGTGCAGTATACGAACAGCTGTGTAGCGTGGGATTTGTACAAGTTTGTATAGGACTGTTCAAATTCCCTTCGTGTTTGAATCTGTCCTCGTACTGCTTTCTCCTAAATAACCGTTACTGTAAATTGTGGGGTACATGTTCAATCGCACGGTACGGAATTTGTACAAGTTTGCACAAGTTTGTTCGAATTCTCTTTGCTAAATCTCTTCGTCTGGTCGAGCGTAACGTTGTCTGTAAAGCAAACAGGAGTCGCGCGTTACACGATTTTGCGAGATTTAATACGAGATTCAGGTTAGAAGATTCTACTGGCCAAATTATGGGGTCGTAGGCGAGGAAGAGTCGTTCGTCTTTCCCGTGCGCGTTGTTTTGGAAATGTTGCAAACGATGCGCGAAGAGGAGTCGCAAGGACGACCACCGCTAATTGAGTCGGTCGTGTCCGGTACGTGGCTGTCGAAAATCCCAGTTACACGTTGAAGCAACGAAGCAATTTCCAAGGTACAAGTTTTCGAGCGGCCTCGATGCTCGCTTCGGGTACGCGACACGATGCACCGCGGCGACTTCGTGGTGAATTTCAACCCGCTCCGGTTCTGTCCGCGAGTTCACCTGCGGGGACCAATAAATAAACTCCGAATATATTGAGATCGTCGATAAGATGTAATCCGGCGGATCGCGTCCAGGCTTCGTGGGTCCCCGTTCGACGGGACGCTGTTTATCATACTTAGTTTGGAGATTAATAATCCCCGTTGACGTTCCTTGAGAAGTGGATCCGTGTGAAGGAATCGTGAATCAACCCGGAGAGACAGAGTGTCCAGCGAGTAAAATATTATTGTGCCAACCGGTTTCGCGGAGCGTTACTTACGCTTCTGTTGGTTTAAGGAATCGCCAATTATTTTCTCGGCGAACCGGGGCAGACTACACGCTCGACACTTTCGCGAGAGATAACGCGGTGCCGTTTCCTGTATACATTATATCGGCCCTATCGAACAGCTCCACCTCCTCGTCTCGTCGTACCGATAATATTAGGTCATTTTTATTCCGTTTTCTTCGTTTCTTTCTTTTACTTTTTTCCCACGACTTTATCCTCCGCGATCGGGACAAAAATATACAAACTCGAGTACGCGAAAGCACGACACGGATTCTTTTTGTTCCTTCTTATTACTTTTTCGACAAATTCACCGACCACGATCAAGGGGAAAAGGAACCAAACTCGAGTACGTAAAACGCGACAGGAGTTATTTTTATTCCTTCTTGTTCGTTTCTTTTCTTTTTACGAATTCACCGACCGCAATGAAGACAAAAAAAGAAACAAATTTGCATACGCGAAAACGTGACTTGTAGATTATTTTTATTCCTTGTTTTTTGTTCTCAACGACTTCGTTGATCGCATTGTAAAGTGAGACTCAAGGAACGAGATAAGAGGTACGTGTTCCTTGCAGTTGATCGAACATTTGACCCTCTCATTTTTCGGTAATTTATTTTTCTTAGTGTCTCTTATTTCACACGATTGGCAAATTGTCGATTTACGCATTCTTGCCTGCAGTGCGCCAATTATATTCGGTGTGCCGCGGAAACGTATCCGAACCTAACGATCAGCGTTACCGACCGGTAGACGCAATTATAGATAATGATTTAACGAGAAAATTGAAAGTGACACCGTTACGGAGAAACGTGACGAATAATCTGCATAATTCGTAGATAATTCTCTAACGATAACAGTATTATTGAACGTCGCGCGAATCGATTGGGGGATGTCTACTCGAACGAGTAATTGTTCGATAAGATATTCTGTATTTTATATTTATTACTTTCGCGGAAAATATACAAGGTTATTTTTCCTTTCGTCCTGGTGAAAGAAAAAGAAGTTCCAACGAGTTTCGATAGTTGTTTCGTTCTCTCGAGTGATACAATAAACGCGAGCTTCTAATCGTTGGGGTTGGCACGTGAAGTAAAATTGCGTAACGTGCTCCGAAATCGTAACGCCGCGATCGTGTCGATTACCGAACTCGCGGCGTTGTATTACCGACCGTTTCGAGAAAATCGTCGAACGGGGTAAAAAATGATTTTCCTCGAACTTGAACCGAACGCGAACACGAAGATGGAGCGAAACGATGCAGTTTCAGCTCGCAATGCGGAACTTTCGACAATTAGCCTCACGGATGCTTCCTGCTGCGACTCGATACGGCCCTGAGGGTCTGGTACACGTATGCAACCGATTGTGCGAGAGCAATCGCCTCGGGTCGCACAGGTGGTCGGCTAATAATAGCTCGTGTGTGTGCGAGTACGCGTGCGGGCACAATCTAGCGCAGTGGTGCACAAATTTTTTTATCGGTTACAGAGCATGTCGTTACGCTAATCATATTCCAAGTAGAGCAACGAAACTTACCGGTCGCGTTAAAAACACGAAACACCATTAGCGTAGCAACCATCGAGCTACGTACGTTGATTTTCTCACGGAGAAAATTAATTATCGTTTTTCGTTCAGATCGTTTCGCGGATCATCGAAATCCATATGAACGCGATACGATCGTGACTCAAATGACGATTTAAAAATTAATTTAGAATAATACGGAGCTTGAAATCAAATATTGATAGAAACTTACAATGAAGATAATTACCATGCAATATTGTATTATCGTACGTCGTGCGTTGTCGACGATATTTACCACAAAATTTTTTGGTAAATTTTTTGAAAAATTTAGCGCAGTCTTAAATATACTTCAAATATACGTTTAATTGCCTCTACAATGATTGTATATCGAATCGTACTAGGCAAAGTGTTATTATTATCTCTGCCAATTACACTCAATCATCTTGATTACTTTCTGCGCGAATAAATCAATACGAATACATTGTCTCGCTGATGGCTCTGGCGATAGTTTAACTCGAAGGGTTCTATCGGCTTCGAAGTCGTTTTTCCTCCAGAAGGTTGCTTTCAAGATTTTTAAAGGAACCCCATAATTTGTTCCATTTATCTTTCAACGGATACGGAGACAAATTTATCAAGCACACGACAAAGACCGTTTTTTCCCTATCGGAACTAGATACAAATACAGTGAAAAAAAGTGTCTTACACCACTGTACGCGCGATCGATGTTAATGTCTGACGTTTTCGCGAGGGAAACGAACAGTAACGTTGGAAAATTACCAAAAAACCTTACAATACTCGAAACGGGCTGGGATATCGATTTGAGTTAAAATTCTCTAAAATAATCCAGGGCAAATTGCGCGTCACTGATGCACATTGTCGAAAGTGCAGTGTGCATCTTTTCTGCAAGTATACTGTAGAATAATGTAATCGGTAAGAAAAAAATAATCGTAACGTTGGAAAATGATAAAATACCTTAAAATATTTGAAACGGGGTTGGATATTTCTTCGAGTTGAAATTTTGTCGGGAAATTCGGAGCAAGTTGCGCGTCACTGACGCAAACTGTCGAAAGTGCAGTATCTATCTTTTGTGCGGGTGCATCGCTCGCGATGCACCGGCGTCGGTGGAACGATGTAACCGTTGTTCGGCGTCGTTAATAATTCTCGAGCCTTGCAAATGGTCGTGTACGAAAATGGATGGTTCCTCGAGCGATTAGAAAATTATCTCTCGCCGGTTGATGGCGGGTTAGGCGATCGTTTAAAAGAAAGTTCGGCGTTGCGCGCGGGCGACGTTTGCTCGGGCCCCGATTTTTGTCTAATGCCCGTATTAAAAAATGTTGAGTCCTATAATCGACCGATTCCCAGCGTCGCCGTACACCTCGAACCCGATGTCTCGCGGTATTAACTCCGCCGTGAGACGACGTGCAATTTCCTCGGGCGATGCTTTTCGCTGGAAGTAAGCAATTTGTGCTGAAACGACGGCGCATAAATTATTTTCATGCGTCGTTTACGTCGGTTAATGTTAGTGATTTCTGTCGCTACGGTAGCCGTTCGATTAATCGGCTTTTAAGAGATCGAAAAAGTAAAATAGACGCTTGCTCACGGGGTATGAAGGATACTGGGTGAAACCGAAAGAAACGAGCCGCTCGTGGATCTTGAACGGCGCGATCGATCGCGCGAATTTGAAACTCGAACGAAAGAGGAATTTGCCTAAATACGATTTTTCCTACGAGAGACATTTTCATTCTTCTCTAATTTTTCTTTTTCTCGCGGGTAGTACAAATTCTTCTCTGCGAATCTTCGGGAATAGCGTACCTATGTACATCGACGCAAGTGTAATTTACAGTTGCGTTTTATCGTCGTTAGTCTTTTATGAGATAATCTCTCGATTTATCGACAAATATTACAGTCTAAATGCTAACATTTGAACGTCTGAAAAAAGGTAAATGCAACGAAAAAGAAATTGTAGTCACGAGGGAAGATCGACGAACATTTTCGTCTTTCGTTCGAAATATTCGATCGACGCCGCATTGTTTGCTTATACATTCGCTCCGTATTATTGTAGAAAGTTCGACGTTGAACCGCTCGCTGAGAATTAATCGGAACTATTTGCGAGAAGTTCGTTCGGTAACCGAGTCGTTAAAGTTATTCGAAATTCGTACACCGATACGTTACCGAGCCGAAGGAACGCAGCGTTCCTGGGAATACATTCCAGACGTTGCGTTCGAATATACCAATAATAGTTTGTCAACTTTGAAACGGTTTTCGTCGGAGCACGCGGCAACAAACTCGGCCGCGTTGTTTCCATCCTAGGAATTACCCTCTTGCTTCGCCCCACGCGCAAAAGGGGCGGAGGGGGGTGAGGGGTGCAACGATTCTCGTGCGCTGTACTACTAATATCGATGCTCGAAAGAGGGTCTGAAACCTCAAAGGGTCGACTAATTACGCCCGTTCCTGCCAACCTGTGATGCCGGTACTGTTCCAGCAAATTTCGAAATGCTCGCTCGAAAATATATCCTGTCCTGAATGATGCCTGCTAATTACTAATGGCCACGCTCAACTAATTTCGTGTACGACCGAACGCGATTTAATTTCAACGTTCAGAATTACCGCGTGTACACGGCCTGGCCCGTCAAAAGCTGAGAACCTTAATACATTCGTTACCGTTTTCCAATAAGTAAGAATCCACCAAAAATTGGACACTGATGGGTCGTGAATTCGTAATTCGATGCTCTTTCGAAGAACAAAATGAAAAGTTCAAAAATCGGCCTCGAAGAGTATCTTTATTTACGATCGAGCAACGACTTGTGCATTTTTTCGGACCAATAGTCGTATCACCGATGCAAGTGTTCTTGGAAACAGGTCCTTTTCAATTTAGAAAAGAAAGAAGTGCTGGTGACTTCGAGAGAGATGTAATTACCACGGTGGGGATAAATTTGTCAAGTGGACAGCGTAAGAGAGACTCGAAGGACAACTTTGTTCTTTTCTGCGAGAGAATTCCATAGATATTGAATTCCGAGAATAAAAGTATCGAGTCGTATCTACTCCAGAGCCAACGTAATCTTTGAACTGCTAGTCGTATTCGTGTCTAGTCGCTCGGAATGTTAAGAACCAGTAGTCGGTGCCCTGGCACCGCCGCATAAGTTGTATATCTCGGAAAATGCTCTATTCCAAGGTGGACGAGTTCAACGATCCAAGATTCAAGGCCAGGCAAGGTCAACGGAGGTCAAATTGTGACGCTTCGTTGATCGAACATTTGGGTAAATATTCGTCTCGGAACGGGTACCTGCATTTTGCGATATCTGCTTCTAACGGGCCACCCCGTGTATAGGCGACTTACGCATACTTGAACGTATTGTCTCTCCAAGTGGATCGGTGCGAGCGCGTAACAAGAAATTTTATCGTGCATCGACGGTTTTGAATGTTGTACACCGGCGTCGTTTCACGGTATCGAATAATCGATATAATGCGTATAAAAATAAACGAGTAGAGGATGGTCAGTGGAAAGGTTACAGGGGTTAATGGTAAGATCGATATACAGTGACTCGCAGATTTATTCCAGCGCCAGAGATTACCATCTAATTTTAAGGATCGTCGTATTGTTTTCCTTTTCTTCGAATTCGAGGAATTCTTATTCTAGAATTTTTTTTCGGCATTTCGTATATTGCGCTTACCCTTAAAATCCGTTAATTCGTCGCGACGTTCCGCTCGTACGTCTCCTCGAGACGAAAAATCGTTAATTCGAGAACGAAACGATCCGTTTATAATAACCGAACCCGGACCAATGCGTTTGGAATCGATTATACACGGGACGCGAACGGATAAGCAATTTTCTTTTTCACGGGCGCTGGGCGGAAGATCAAGAACGTCTGGTTCCATATACGACACGATACAGAACGTTGTGGAACCTGTTACATGTCGTATTTAACATCCATTTTCTCTGGAATTCTCGAGTTACCTCGTGCTGATCGTAATCGAGCAGCTCGTTTCGAGAGACACGGTTCTCCGTCGTTTATTTACTCCGAAGAAGCATTGTACAAGATTAGTCGTGGCTGCTCGCTACTCTTGTTACTTTCGAGCAGCCAGGGACCACTGCTCGACGAGTCCTAGAACGCGGCTAATTGAATCGGTAACAACAATTTCGTCGATTCGTCGAATTTTTTCCAGCGTTACCGCATTCTACCAAGTGCTCGTACAGGAGTGAAAATACGCGATAACGTAAACCATGAGAAACGCGCATACCAGTGGCTGCTACAATTTCTGTAATTCTAGTAATACCTGAAACGTAAATTTCTATTAGCGGTTGTACGTTGTTTCGAGCGTTTCTCCGCGAGTTTAATTTTCGAAACACAAATACACGGTGCGTTTTCCAACCGTTCCGTTCAATTAGGGACGCATGATTACGTAAATTATAAAAAATGCGTACAACCGTGTCGAAAAGCTGACACGATTCCCGTAATTCCGAGGAAACTGTGCGCGTGATTCGGGACGCGTTCGAATCGTAAATACGTATTTATTGCTAAAAATCGGAGTTCGCTCTCAACGACCGAAGGGACTCCTCTTGCGCAATGACGATATTCGTTGAATTGAATTGTGTTTTCTCCGGTCTGTCGTGTTACGATCCGCTAAACGTGAAATTTCTTCGTATCTTCGGATACATTAGGGATACAACGCGGTGGCGTTGCAAAAATTAATTCGAAAAGCCGTACATTAATTTGAAAGACGAAAGGCAGGCGGGAGAGCAAAGAGGGAAAGGGGGAAAAAAAAGACGAAATAGATGATAAATGTAATTTACGCCGAGGTAGCTGAATTTTGGGCAATTTCTCATTGTTACGGTTCTCTCCGCGTTGACGCAGCAGCTGCCTAACGGCGTCAGACACGCAGTAGCCTGTGCCAATAGCATCTAGAGGCCGGACGGTAGTTGGCAGGAACGTTAAACAGGAAGGGTGCCTCGTAATCACTGTTAATTAACATTTATGGAGACACGTACAGGCTCTCTAGACACTTTCAGTAGGTACACGGGTCTGCGTCATCGTGATCTGTCACAAAGGTACGACTACCAAAGGGAACAGAAGAGGCCCCATTATATTCTAATTGACGTTGTAGGGCTCTTAACGCGACGAGAGATTCCAAAGAAGACGCGCAAATTGCTTCCCTTTCGCGATACAACGAAATCTTTTTCATTAAGAACATCTGTTTCGTCGAATTCGATTAACCGCCGTATACTCGTAGACGATATTTGTGAGTTTGGAATATGGTGGCATTTCTTTTACATGGATTTTGGTCTCGAGGGGTGCAACGACCTTTTAAGTTTTTGGAAAAATGTATATGCCGCGGAAAGCAAGAGTTTCCGGTACTGTGAGTGAGTTCCTAGCGAATCTTACAAAATTTTAATCAATTTTACTTCTTTCACCCAACTCCCTCTCCAATTGATGTTCCACGCAAACTTTAACGATCAATGGTCAATGGTACACTATTTTACTCTCCAACTGTGTAAAATTTGTCAAAAAAATTAAACTATTTAAGATTATTATCGACGAGATAGTTATCTCTTGCAACCGTTAAAATATTCAATTTCCCGTTCTCGCGTGCGTTTCGAAATCTCTCGGAAAGCGGAGGAAATATTATTCGTTCGTTACCGATAGCTCGGTTCGTGATATTTAATCCGCCCTAATAAAAAATCAATACGTCCCGCGTAAAAGTTTCGAAGCGGAATTTCAAATAGAAGGGGCACCCTCCCCCCCCCCCCCCAACCCCTGCGAATTCGATTATCGTGGCTCGTCGACGTGTATCTATTACCGTTCCGGCATCTCGCTTAATAACGCAGGCAATAGGATCCACTTAAGCCTAACAAATTCTGAAAAACAAGCGCGATACCTTTGATCTCGCGGCGCGTTTAGAATGCAGATAATCTCCGATGAAAGTGTATCAACAGCCTCCGCTAACAATAGCGGGGGCATTCGCGCCTCGCGTTGCCCTCGAAACGGGAGATCAAAGATCGCAGAGCCATCGGCTCTCATTCCGTTGATGTTCTTCCAACCCCTGGAGCCATCGCCGGTTCTTTTCTCGCAACAAGTCACGAGCGTGTTTTCGTTCGGGCCACCGAATTTCCATAAATCAACCCCCTGTTTCTCCAGACCTGCAACTTTTCCATCCCTCTAGGGGCCTCGTTGACGCCCTTTTTCGAATCCTGTGTCCTTGCTAACGGTCCTTTCGTTTTTCCTCTCAGTTTCATCGCGACGATGTTACGTTGATTATTTTTCGAATCGGTCGAGACGATCGCTAAGGTTTACGACGGGGGAGAAATTGCATCGTTGATCATCGTTCGAATTGGTCGAGATCTTTGCTTTATGGCGACCAGAGTTTTCGGATCGGTGACGAAAAGAATCTCGAACATTGGACTCAAAGGTAACTTCGTATCGTTGCCCACTGCTGTATCAGTTTCCATCGTTGCGATCCACGGAGACGGGTTTAAGCATTTCGAGAATTCTCCTGCTGAAAGGTTCGCTCCGAACGAGATCCCGCGTCAAAAGTGTATTCGTTACTCGCGAGCGGTCGATATTCAGGTTTACGTCTTACGTTTGAGAAAGAAACTTTAAAAATGATCTTTTGGATGAAGAATCTTCCGTTTGTAATTTCTCGAGAAACTTATTCTAATCGAAATACTGTACGTTCGGAGTAACTCCAGAGAGGATCGTGACGAGAAAGTTTAGTCGTCCCTGGTATTTAAGGGACGTCTCGCGGGGAACGTATGTACTGTCCGTTCGCGAGAAAAACGTTAACGAGTGTTCACTGAACGCTCTATTAGCTCCCCCGGTTCGAGGGTTAATTGTAAAACGGTAACGATCTTTTTCCCTTGGAATTTGAACAGCGGTTTCTTTCGAATTCCCATTCGTTATCGTTGCTCGGTTTTCGGAACGATCGAGATTCCTCGAACGGCACCTGCAACATTTTACCCGTACATCGGATAACACTTTGCCCGCGCCACACGGTAAGATCCTGCTATTCGATATTCTTAAGATGGATCGACTCGGAGTGAGCACTTACCCGGCGTGATCGTGCGCCGATCTACCGCATCGAGAACGACCCCGTCTGGTTCGGCTTTGCTAACCACTGTCGACCTTAAAACGCAAGTGCGAAAACTTCCAGTTCATCGCTTTGACAAAGGCGTAGCCAGTCAATGACTCGTTGCTTAAAGGCTCTCGAGCAGACAGGAAGCATCGATCCTGTCTGCCGGCTGCACTATACACCAGGAATCCCTGTACCAGCACATTTCTCTCTCTCTCTCTCTCTCTCTCTCTCTCTCTCTCTCTCTCTCTCTCTCTCTCTCTCTCTCTATCGCTCGCTCTCTCGCTCCGTTCGATGTCTGGTCCCAAGCGTTTACGCTGGAAACCGGCTTTACGTCCCAACACCCTCTGCCAGAATTCATTAGCCCGCCCCTCCTTGATGCTGGCGAGCCGTCCTAAAAAAGACTCCAAAGAGATTTTAATTGGCTACTTCGACGTCCAGGCGGCCCGTGCAGGCGTCGCGGTGTCCTGGTGTTCGGCATCATCGGTTTTGCAAAATGAATTCTCTTAACGCCGCTTAACGCTCCGTGCTCCGAGCGTTGGTAACCGAAAGGTTTAGACACTGGCTGCTGGTAACTTCTCCGTCGATGAATTCCATTTATTATACAATACCGAGAATATTCTTCGTCTTCGCGAGAGTAGCTTCCTCGAAGGAATCGAAAAGGATCCTGGAGGTTTCGACATCGTCTACCGACGCGTTGCTTCGCTGTTTCGTTCGTTTATTCCAAGTATAGAACGATCGGTACTGAGAAACGTGATTCTACTACTCGAAACTTAGCTTACGATCGCTCTAAAAGAAAAAAATGATTCGTCCAAAGAATCTCTTACGATTGATCTCTAGAAAAGAAAAAAAAAAATGATTCCTCCGCACGAACCACTCTCGCCTCGTTCCATTTTGCATGCCCCGATCTAGACCTTAAAGATTTCCACACGCGTGACTCTCTTTACCGTGTCTCTTTTCTATTTCTTATCCCCGTCTCGACCCTATTTCGAGACGCAGAAATCCATCGATTCGCACTCGATTATGCCCAACATCGTCTCGTCCATCGTTCTCCCGAAAAGTACGATCCCGCTAACCCGAGCGATCGTTGCCGTGCAATCTCTCGGTTCGATACGCGAGCGAACGCGAGCTCGATGTTATTGTTTATCGTCCGGACCCTGTCCCCTCGTCGCCGAGCCGAGCAGAGCAGAACGGTTGTATCGTAGGAACGTCAATCGTGCAACGAATCGCGCCGGTGGACGGCAATGGACTATCTAGATCGCCATTGAGAAAGCATGGGAAAGCTGGCATCGAGCACCCGACGCACTACCACCGCTGGAGGTGGAAATTGCAGTCGCAGCACCGATGCATCGACGCCTCGCAACGAGGCGCGAGAGGGTGTTTTATACGCCGTGCGACCGGCGCCGGTTGTCGGCGAGACGAGAACCGTTATCGGACGACGTTCTACCCTTCCTGCTCACTGCGTCTGTCTCACCCGTCGCTTTTCTCTCTCTCTCTCTCTCTCTCTTTCTCTCTCTCTCTGTCTCTCTATTTCCCTCCATTTTCCACGATATCCACTTTCCACGCCGCCTCATCCTTCGCTCCTCCTTATCCGCTTCGAGCCGACTCCTCCGGCTCCGCCGTGGTTCTTTTTCCTTTCCGTTCTTCGGGTGTACACCGAGTTTCCATCCTCTTCCCCTCTTCGTCTCCGTTTTTCTTCGCCGCGTTAATCCACTTTCACGCTAGCATTGAACGTTATTATAGATCTCGCGATAATCGGAGGATTCCGTTTCCCGTAGAGTGCAATACGAACGAAACTCGTGTACGATACGCGTACAGGGTCTACGCGTCTGGAGGTCAATCTCGAGTGTCGCTCGGTCCCGATACGGCTGCTGAATTTCCACGGAGAGACGATAGCTTTCGATCGGTGTATTTATTTACTTATTCGGATCCACGGACGGGGAGTGTATATTAGTCTACACGTGTAAGTGAATCAACACACGTGTAAGTATCGAGATCGAACGAATCTCGTGTATCGAGAGTACGCGTCTGGGGGGCTTGAGTGTCGCTCGGTCCTGACACGGTTGCTGAATTTCAAGGGAGAGACCATAAGTTTCGATCGGTGTATTTATTTACTCGGATTCGTAAACAGGGAGAATGTATTAACGCGCGCGGGTATATTAACACACGTGGAATACCGAGAACGAGTGGAACTCGCGTATACCGTGTGTACCGAGAGTAAGCGACTCGACCTCGAATCGCTAACGAATGGACAATTCCCGAAGGATCTGATCGCGAAGGTGATGTTACCTTCCGATGAGTACACTGTGACGAACCACGCGCCGTTTAACGTCAAAGGAAAAATTCTGCAACGCGTTCGTAACGATCCACGCGCGGTCTAAATTTTTTCAAGCGGTTGCAAATCGCGTGGCGTTCTCTCGGCACCAGTACGGTACAGCGCGGCGTTTCGCGAATCTTAATCGAAGCGTACGATCGACGAGCACGATTAAAACGGACGATCGACGATTAGTCGTGAGCTACCGATTGGTCGCGATCCGAGACCTCCGATATCGTCGAAAGATCTTCGACCTTCGAATTCCCCGACAGACTGGCCGTCTCTCTCGAAGACTCCAAGGTTTTAACGAATTTCGCGCACAAGGCGATTATTCCGCGACTCGGTTTAAAATATGCAATCGTTGCAACATCTCGCCCCGCGTAACGCGTTCCTTCCTCTCGGTGGTCTCTTCGAGCTTGTGCTTCTTCCTCGCAGCTATCGCCGCGATCTCGCCGGTTCGTCCCTCTTTTTCCCGCACGGAGTCCTCCCCGCCCTTCGTGCCGCTCTTCGTTATCTACACCGTTTCTGCGTTTCGGTCTGAGCACGCCGTGTCAGACTTTCAGAGGCTGCAAAGGCGTCCCCCGAACGCCCCTCTCCGTTCCTCTCTTCCGTCAGGGACCAGTCACGCGCGTCCACCGAGATAAGGCTCGCCATCATCGCCGTCGACAAGGTCGAACAATACCACGAGCGCCACCCTAACGCCGGGACCGACGAAGAACGAAGATCCCTCGTTGGATAAGGGAACCGCGTGATGTGTCGCCCTAATAGTTCCACGCCGCTTCTGTCTTCCACGGGAAGGTCGTGACACCGTGTTCGAAGGGACGGTTACGATTTTTTTTCGTTTTTTTTCCTCGTGAAAACGTCACCGCCTTCGATAAAAAAGATTCTCGTCCGAGAGTTCTCGGACGTTGCTCCTTGAGAAAACAGAGGATCGTACATCTGCATCGCTCTACCGGTAACGTTTACTTCCATGGGTAAGTTACGATCGGACGGAGCGAGAAGTATAGCTCGACGATTTAGAAAGGATCCCTGTAGCGAGGGACGTTGGCCACGCCTCTTCTCCCACCGGGCGTCCTCGTGCCCACGCTTTCCCCTCGAACTTCTCCAAGGTGGCGTTCTCGTGCCGTTCCAAGTCGAATTCGACCACTCTTGAATCACAGGATTCGTTAACAATGGTGAAAAATTGAACACTGCGAAATAACGTTTCTAACGCTCTTAGAAGTATTAAATTTTCCAAGTATTACATATCGAGAAACATCGGAGACTGCTCCAATCGGTGATTCTTAACCCGATGGTTTCAGAATCGCGAATATCTGTAGTTGAATTAAAAAAAGAATTCAATCGATCGTTGGATACTTGTTAGATGATATTGCCGTTTAGTTGGTAACGATGAAACTAACGCAAAGGAAGATACCTGACGATTCTTGTAATCACGAATAACTATGGTCAAGTGTATATATAATATATAAAAAAAATTTGATCCTCGCTGAGATGTTAAGACAGATGCGTTTAGAAGCAAATCAAGGGGAAGCGTTTCTCGCATTTAAACGCGCGTGCTCCCCAAAAAAAAAAGTATCGTCGAAGAACCACCGAGGCGACAGCTAATCACGAAAGAACTTCACGGTTACCGTGGTGTTCGTTTCGTACAGGGACGAATGTCGATTGGTCGAAGAGCGGGATGCGTGATCGTTGACCGTGAAAATATTCGGGCAACGTAGATCCTTGCCAAATTGAGATTACGTCCGAGAAAAAGGAATACCGGCGCCGGGGTGTACCGGCCGAGAGGAATCGTTGCGCTCTCCTCTCTTCGGTGTAATCCATCGGATTCCATTAAGGGCGGCGCTCATATTCGACGGACTCCGGGCTGCTTTTTCCTGCGGGGTATCGAAAAATACTGTAATTTATCAAGCCGTGGTTACGGCACTGCCCTCGAGTTCCACGAGCGGGGACTTTAACCCTGTCTGGGTCGGCGTCTCTCGTTCTCTCTTTCCCCCTACGGTTCGTTCGTTCGTCTCGTCTTCTTCCTTCGTCCTTTCAGGATCCCTCCGGTAGTTGTTAATGCATACGTCCACCGGAGTCGGCCTCGAAAGTCGACGCCCACCGTTAACGTAGCGCTTAACAATTCCGAGAAGAACTCCGGCTACGCGGAGGGTACACGATGAAAAGGCGACTCGCGATCGTCGAGAAAAATGGGAACAATGCCGGGGAAGGATTTATTTCGATGCTTAGCTGGAATATTCCGTCGCGTACGCCGGCTACGGGCCCCGATCCTCGCGATATTCCCGCAATTGATATCGAAATGCCCGGTTAATTTTTAAACGCCGCTAGGAATTTACCGCTCGAGCGCGCGAACCGTGACGGTCCACGGGACGAACGTGTTCCACTCGAATCGATCCACGGAAGTGACGGTGACGCGAAGAAACTCATTCCACGAGCGACGTTTCGAACCTTTCACAATTGTAGCATCGTAACACGAGTCCGTGCCTCCATGGACACCAATTACCGCCGTTTTACACACCGTGGTACGCGTTCCGTTCGTCGACACCGTAGGATCCTTCGCGCTACCGATTCGCGTAGACGTTCCTCGTTTATTTTCGTCCTTGCAACGTTACACGACCATAGTTACCCGAATACGTTCGGAAAAATTGACTACGCGAACCCGACATCGGTCACTGGTTGGAGAAACGATTTTTTTTGTAAAAATGTTCGTCGAACGACTGTGTTTGTATTCAGACGCTCGTAAGACTTCGAAATTTAAGAAGTGTTCGAAAAGTGTAGGTCGTGCGTTCTAACGATTCGAGTACTCTTTTCTTTCGGGGAAATTGACTTTTTGGGCGATCCCAAATGTTTGAGAAACTCGTGTCAATTATGAAAGCTCCAATGTTATTGTCTCTTTGAGAAACTTTAACGCAAACAATTTGGATCGAATGGAAGCATCGAAGGTTCTAACGAGTGTTCTTTATTTTTCAGGTACGTATATCGGTAGCAATGCCCCGTTCTTTGACTCTTCCAGAAGCTGTAAGTACCCCTTGAAATATTCCAATCGAAAATTCAACGCTTGTTTCCTCCGACCCAGATATCGTTCCATCGGCCGTAAATTAACCGGTATCCGTGCCACTCGGTGAGAACGTAAGAATTTTCCGTGGCGAATAAATTGCACGAAAGTCGCAACACCGCGCGAGTTGGTACAACGTAAAGTTAACGATAACGAAACGCTGACGCAACAAATATCCACCTCGCGATTATTACTTGCCCGCGTTACCGTTAAAGAATTAATGGCGCGGAAGTATTCACAAGTCCGCAGCATGAAAACTAAATTAACCCTCGACATCGCTCGATGCTTCAAATGGAAATTCTGCCCCGCTTAATGGCTGTTCCGTGTAGAACAATTTTTGTACGAGATACACGCGCGAAAAACCAATCGCGACTCTTTTACGTTCTCGTACTCGGGTTTCGAAAAAAAATTTACATACATGCTACTTGCGTACGTATATACTCGCGCGCGTATCAGACGGTACGCGTCATCGAAACGATCGTGGAAAATCGCATCGAGAACGAATCTTATCCTTTCGGTTCGTTATCGCCTGAAAAACGTGGGGCTGTCCGCGATCGTCGATCTCGTCCTCGCTAAATCCGACGAGATTTCGCTCCGAGCGAGGTAATTCCCATGGAGCACGCGAGCAGTGCATTTACTATGTAAATGAGTAATTAGTCGAATTTCAACTAATCGAGAGGATCTCCTCTAATCGAAGAATGATCCGTGATTAATCACTTTGCAACACTGCGACGTGTTTAGGAGAATGGTTTCGAACGGATTTACAGGTACAATGCCGTTCAAAACTTTCGTCGCGGAGCATCGATAACGGAGATGTTCGCAGATTGTACGCGCATACGCGTACAGATCGCGCGCAATCTACCATCGAAACGTTCTTTCGATCGATATCTTTCGCGTGAATTCGACAATATCCCTGGTTCCGTTTTTTTAACAAGTTTTGGTGTTTGCGAGGTTCTCGCGCATTGGTCATCGAACAACGGCGTTAGATTTCAATTTTGGTAAACTTCTGTTCAAACATCGAACTATACATTCCGGAGCGTAATTCCTAAGTAGACACGCGCGTAGTCGACTCTGCTTTTATTTTTATTTTTCGATTATAAACGTCTCTCTTTGTCCGTGTCCCGTAAATAGAATTCAACTCTCGTTTTGCTCCTATTCGTTAATTCTAAACGTACATTTTTCTCGTTTTCGCGCCGCAAACTAACGCGTGATCAATTGAAATGAAATCTTTCTTTAATTTCCCGTCAATTCGAGAAAGAAAAATTGATAAATGTATATCGAGCGACGAGGCGGGATTCTTTTCGACCGGTGTCTCGCCGGTTCGTTGATCTTTCGCGCGCGTACTAGGTTGTTGAAAATATGACAAAGGACGTTCGCGAAATACGTAGGAGCGTGGCCGAAGTTTCGATCGTTGGTGTATTCGGGGCGCATACCTGGCGCGGGTGCGCGCGAAACCATTCGTCGCCGGCGGCGAGCCGGGTATCTGATCGTTGGCCAGCGAATTCATTAACGGAAAACGCGGCGTTGGCGGCGAAAGAAATGCCGAAAGAAAGCAAGGAGCCGAATCGGAATTGATCGCCGGCGTAAAAGCCGTGGTAATATCGTTAAATCATTTCGATGGTTACCGGTACCATCGGCAATCCATTTGGTAAGCGCATCGAGTTTCGCGTGCGTGGACATTTTCGTGCGTCGGCCCTTGAAATCCGCGCGGTTATTTATTAACGTAATTAAACGATCCAATTACACGCGTAAAATATGAATTTTATCGACCGGAATGCTACAGTCGCCGCGACGCGGTACACATTTTAATTACGGCGCATGCGAGATTGATAAATAAATCTAGAACGTAGGAGCGGGCGGGTGCGCGGCCGGGTATACGAATAATTCGTTAATAGCGCGCGGCTCGTTTACGACGTTGGAAAAGGTTTACAACGTTCGAATACGGGACGCTGGTAACGGGAGTACGCGGTGAAATTAACGTAGAAAGCGACACGTTGCTCTCTCTCTCTCTCTCTCTTTCTTTCTCTCTCTTGCTCTCTCAGTTTTAAGAGTGTCCCGTTACGGGCATCGATTTCACAACGAAACGGAAGCTCTCGAACACCCGAATTCGCCTCTCGCGCAGCCCGTTCCCTGAACTCTGCGGCCTTCGTCGACGCGTTCTACCGATCGATGAGAAACTGGCATAGGGATACAATATTACCGGTTTTCGCCGGTAGGTACAACATTTTTTACCATCGCTGCGACGAGAGAGATACATTGAAAAAATTCGGTCGATAAATTTACCACACCCCGATGCAGTTTCGAAGAGTGCATCTGGATGCAATTCCAATTCGACGATCCAGATTTACGAAACCGGTGATCCAACAACTACCGCTCGGTAACGTTTCTTCGTTGTTCCTTCCGCTAGTATTTTTCACTTTCCGAGAAGATCGAAGCGCAACGAAGCTTCTCTAGCCGAAAAAATCGTGAAATCTTTTCGCTTTTATTTTCGTTCGACGGTATTGCCCGTATCGCGCGAGCACAATGGACGTGGAATCGTTAACGGAATATATAATATATCTGCGGCGTTCATCTTTCGACGCGTTCATTAGCATAATTCTCGTACGCGGGTTAACCGAACCGTGCGGAGCGCTTTTTCCGCGCAGCTCGGGGCATGTATCGATAAGCAGGCATTGCGGGTTACCGAGCGTTGGCAGAAAGAGAGAAAGAGAGAGAGAGAGAGAGAGAATTCATTAACAAGAAACTCCGCGGTATCGGCGTAATGGTGACGGCGGTTGCGCCGCCGGAGACGAAACACGGGGGAGGCAACAAAACCGAGCAACGTTAGCCGCGCGCGCGTTGGGGTGGCGGACAATCGAAACCGAAATCGATAACTCATCGTGCGCGTCTGGCGGCATCCGATCGCGTACTCTCTCCCACGGTGGCTCCTTCGTGCGCTCTCCCTTTCCGTTCCTCTGTTTCAGCCCCTGCGTGTCAATCACGCGACGTTACCGGCGATCCCCGAACGAGCGTCGTCGAACAACGTTTAATGACGCGGGCTTTTCTTGTTTCGTCGGTTGGGGATCGTTTCAGCCGTTCGAGCGCCGCTCGAAAACGCTCCCGAGACAACGGTGAAAGTGAACCGTAAAGCCCTTCTCCCACCTTGAACGATCGTGGAAAAACCTCGGGGTTGCGACCAACGATTCCCGCGAAGCAACTGGTACGTGTGTTCTCCGTTGATCGATAAGAAAGGTAGTGCACCGTGTAAACGTGGAGGTTACCGCGAATCGTTTCTTCGATCGCTCAACCGGAAGAACGGATCAAAGGTTCGATGTACAGACGACTCGATCCACTTGTCGCATTTTCGATCGCGAGAGTTCGAACGGGGGAACAGCTCGAAGATTCGCGGTGTATGCGATTGAATGGGGAGAATTTTGTCGATCGAGTCGTTCGAGTGGAAGTACGGCTTAAGGATTCGTAGCGTATGCGATTGTCCAGTGACAAATCTTCCGGTCGCGATGTTTAGATGGAAAAACGGCTGGTACTTCCAACGTGTGGATGATTCACAGTTGATTACTTTTTCCTTTGCGTTATTCGAGTGGAAGAATGGCTTGAAGGTTTCATACGCGTGCAACTGTCGAGTGATAATTTTTCTGGTCGCATTGTTTAGGTGGGAATACGGCTTCAAGGTTCGTCGTGTATCGAACATCCGCGATAATTCTCCCCCTGTTAAATTTCTAGAGCAGTTATACGTTGTTGAATACAACACGATGCGTTACCTCGGGGTTTGCACAATATCGAGCAAATCGTACAACGTCGAATAAGCGATAGAAACTAACGACCGCGCATAGATTTTACAAGAATGAGCCTTTAACGAGTACCGTTTCACTTTGTGCTCTTACGCGGCGTTAACATTTCGATTCTCAAGTAAGAACCGCTCACCCGAACCTCACCGCGGATACTAACCGATGCACCTAGCAAATACACAGGCAGAAGCACGAAGATCATGAATAAATACTCGCGATCGAATCTCGTAACGATACAACACGAGAACGTCGTCCGAAGCTAGCCAGACGCTCGTCGATCTCGTGTTGAATCGTCGTTCGTTCCGTAAAAAGTGATTCGTCCCTGAAGGGGTTAATCGCCTTTGCGAAATCCATGGAAAATAAACCACCAGCCGGTCTCGACCCGGCCAATGTTCAGCCGGATCGATTAAGTTTCTCTACGGGAAGATCTCATTGTGCAAGCTCACGGTTCCACCCCCTTCGAGCAACGAGAGGTCTCGACTCACGCAACAGAAACAAGACGTCACACCCAACGCGCTCGGTCTGTCAAGAAGATGGAACGACCAACGTACCGGAGAACGCGTTCAACGCTCCGTAAACGAGCGGATTTCGTGATCCTGGGGGCTTGTAAACAACGCCGGTTTGGACGGTTCCCGACCAATCGGGAAATATTGTATCGTCGTTTTCTAGGAAGAAATGGAAAAGGCTCGTAGGTTTCGGGATTTCGCGCGAACACGAGGGAAACACCGTCGAAATGAACGTTAAGGCGACACGGGGATTGCTTTCCACGTTTCTTTCTTTCTTTATCTTTTTTTTTTGTTTTTCTTTGGGGGGGTTTTTCGGCTCTCTTCTTTCACCCGTGGCTCGTCTCACGGTCTCGTTCGCTTTCACGACGACACGACCGCGCTCTCTAATGTCGATCCTTTGCGCGCCAATCGTTAAAGAATTTTACGACGCCGTAAAGTGCCCGATACTCGCCGACTGACCTTCTCCGAATGGAATACTCGTTCGTTCCACCCCTCGCGATAAGGCCGCGAGGTGCGCGCTCCGCGCGTCGTTCGTAATGTTCATCTGGTCGATTTTAAAAGAGACGAGAGAGCCAGAGAGAGAAAGAGAACGAGTGAGTGAACGAGGAAGAGCGAGCGAGCGAGCGAGAGAGTCGGAGCTGACTAGGCAGTTTCGAGCTTTGGAACGGCTTTGGAGTCGCGATTTCGCGCGCGTCATCGAGGGGATTACACTTGACTCCGCGTGTAAAATTTGTCTTCGAAACGAAGCCACGTTTCGTTTTAAACGACGAACGCTCGAGCGGCTCCATCGTCTCCCGTCACCGGCGACCTCGCCGAGAAACATATCAAAGTTCTTTCCAGCTTCGAATCGGTCGCCGAAGGAATCCTCGTTTCGTCACGAATCGTCGACACTTACGAGTTTGTTTTCTCGTTGCGTTCTCGTCTTAGATATTACCTATGTACGCATAGACGTACCTAAGTATTTTTTTCACGAGTACGATCCAAGTATTGTCCTCGAAACGACCCCGAATCTAGGTTCGATCAACGGAAACGTCGTTACGGGAAATTATTCGACTCGTATCGAGTCGCGTGCTCGATTTAAGACCAAGATCGTCGACCCGACGAAGTTTCATTAAACGGAGAGTGTCGTTAAACAAATCCAACGATAACGGTAATGACGTTTCGCGCGGCACGTTGCAACGGAGAATCATGAAACTCGAGATAATATCACTTTCCGCGCATCGCAAGGTCGTGGTATAGTAGGTCGTTGAATTAATCTCAACGTCGGCCACGGCTCTATAAAGTCACAAATGTACGGTGTCGTTCGCAACAGTCAAGGTGACCTGGAAATTTTTAACATCCGAACCTGTAGCCAACCAACAGCCAACTGATTTTCAACGAAAACATTTTTTTAATACACTGGTTAAAAATTCCCAACGAACGTTCACCGAACTTCCAAGATGCACCGTGTGTGCAAATAAAAAATATCTTCGTCCGTGTAAAGGTGAAAAGGAAAAACCGACATTTCGTGCACGCGAGAATCTGAAATTCGTCGAGTGGACAGGATCGTCGAAGAAAACTCGAGGGAAGGAAATTTCTCGTAAATATTCGTCGTGAAATCGATCGTATGATCGCGTTCTGCTCGTTAGTCCTATCTATCCTGGAAATGGATTCTCGTCGGGACGGATTTCCCTATTAATTCGGCCGTGTTCCGAACGCGTTCCTCGCGCTCGGGAATTTTCACGTGCCAGCACGCCGCGTCACGCCTCGTCACTGACGGCTGTCGGTCTCTCTCTTTCTCTCTCTCTCTTTTATTTTTTTCCGTCTGACGTTAATGAGAATTGGCAGGGCGATAGCGGGAACGCAGGCGCAGAAGAGCGTTAGGTAACTAACGAGACTGGTCACAATGCACAAAGGGTATTATTTCCCCGATAGGTTTGAATGGATCCGCCGAATCCCATTCAGGTCTACCTTCGTTGCGTGACCGTCCTCTCGTTCCACGTTCTTCCACTCGTTCCTTTCCTCTCTTTCTCTGTCCCCGGTCTCGTGTTTCCCTCGTTTTCGATTCACTATTTTCCCTTTGTTTATACGTCTATTTATCCGTTTAGCTATCTATTTGCTTCGCTCGCGGCCTCGCCCGTCTCGCGCCTCGTCTTCCTCTCGTTCCCCGACGTCCACGTTCTTCTCTTTGATCTCTTCGTTTATCGAAACCCGGGGCACAAACGCGTTACCGTGCGAGCACCGGAGACAAAGAACCCGTAATTGCTTCGAAAGCGCAATTTTCGACAACGTTTCGTACACGGGGATTCTTTAAACGAGATTAGCGCAAATACGCGCCGGGAAACGAATTCGATTCTTGGGTCGAAACAACGGGTTTTATTCGTCCGTTGGTAAATCCTACCAGCGCGACTGATACGATTTCTTAATTATTATACGGCACTTTTGCGCAGTGTACTCGTTCGTCGATACTTGGGTCGAGTATCGATCGAGAACTCGTTTCAAGTGAAAAATTAAATACACAGATTATCGTACACCTCTGTGGAGTGCACTCGTTGATCGATACTTGGGTGTCGAGCATCGATCGAGAACTCGCGAGTCGAGAAAAATTCTTGCAATTCGAATGCAATATTCGTAATAGGTATTCGGAAGATTCTGAACGTACTCGACCGAATCGAGGGGATCGATTCTGTAATCGAAACGGTCGATTTTTCGTAAATCGACGCGTTTTCTCGCCAAACGGAAGCGGCGCGACGGAGAAACGAAGCGACCGTTTCAATTGGTCCGCGTTCACCGGGAGATAATTTCGCGCGGCTCGTCGAGCAAAAACGATTAAAATAACCGATGGTGGGAGCAACGGAAACGAGGAAAGGGGAGAACCAGCCGCGTGTGCAAACTCGAAGAAAAGAGCACGGTAGGATGCGAGAACGTTTCTCTTCGTGTCCGTGAGTCGAGCGTCGTTCCATCTGGAATCCTTTCAAGTCGTTTCTTCCTGCGCGCGCGTTTTAACGAAGTCTTCGCGCTTTGCGACAGAGAAAAAGTAACTTCTTTACGGCCACGGTCTTGTTATCCGCGCAGTTTACGTAATTACGGACCGCCTCCGGGGGAGGGGACGGTCGGAGAACGAAGGACTCTCCTTCTTGTTTAATCCCTCGGGGAAGGGTAACTGTTTATCTATTCTGAAAGAGAAGTTGGCGCGAACGAGGATTCGGGAAAGACGTTTGACGAGTCCCGCACAAAGGCCTCGAAATTGTAAAAGTCTCTTTCATGCAAATCGGACGGTGTTTCTTTTAAGCACCGTGCGAAACATCGATTCCACGCCGTATCGAAATTCTCGATATTTCCGACGAGCTTTCGCCAAGACTGCTCGCGTTGGAAATTATTTCGAAAGTTTCGAAACGGTATTTTTAACGAGTCGTCCAATTAGGACTTCGCGATTTCGGCAAAAATAAATAACGACGAACTGCTCGTTTCGAGAAAAAATCGCGGTGCGACTTCAACGACCGCTCTGTATCATCGTCACCGCCGATGTCGTTAGAAATTTTTGGGCGGGGGAAGAAAAAACATTTTCGTGTTATAATCCGTGCAACGTGCGCAGCTGGCTTTTGGTGCACCGACATCGCGACACCAGGTGTCCGTGTGCTGCCGGCAAACAACCCGTTTAAATTGCTCGAGTGAAATACCGCACAGGCCACGCGAAAATGACAAAGGAACGGACGGTGCGGGAGAAGGTGTCGATCGACGGACGTCTGCCTACCTATTTATTTCTCTATCGGTCGAACGGATAATCGAAAGGGTGAAAGAACGTTGGACTCGAAGACACGGAGCACAGAGAACAAAGAGCTGGAAAAGGGAACGAAACGAAAGGAAAACCGACAACGAACGCGAACGCGATTTAACGGATGACCGACCAATATCCGTGAATCTTTCCACGCGTTGTTGGGCGATAAACTAAGCAGAGCAATGCACGGTTAACTTTCGTTGAAATGCACGGTTAACTTTCCACGATTCGTCCCCCACGCTCAGTGTCTCGAGCTCAACGAAACTCGAGCCAGCAGAGAAGTAAAGACACGTTACGTATCGTGTAATACCGAATGCACCAAGAGGATTAAAAGTAGTTCGATTTGTAACGAGTTTGTACTCCTCTTAATCGGAAGAACCCGAAGAATGCAACGGTACCATTTTTCAATAGATGAGACAAAAATTTTCCACAACGCGCGATCATTTTCCGATCGTAGTCACATCTTCTCGAAGTGTCCCGAACGTCATCGTTCGACGCACTCTAATTTTATACATCGGGTAATTATTTTTTCATAGTAGTGGAATCTTTTCGAAATCAGCAACTCGAACCACTGTTCCTCCCGTTACGAGTATTCTCTCTCTCTCCTCGTCGAGTAATGTTCGAGTTCATTTCGATCTTACGAAAGTTAATCGCGCATTACCGTATCGTCCGGTCGTAGCGCTTGTTTTTCTAATCTCCGGTGAATCCACGAATCCTCTTCGCGGTTTAATTTCTTGCACGCCACGCCGTGCGAATTAATCCGCGGTAAAAACGTGTACAGCTCCTCCGTGTAGCGATAAATCACGTTATCCGTACGTGGCGTCGATGCGCGAAACAATTACAGAGAAGGAATCGCGGCTAGTGGCTCGAGCGGCTAATGGAACTCGCGAGAACAAAAGAAAACGTCCGAGCGTACACCGGTCCGCTCGCCGATCATTTTCGAGCTGTATCATTTTCCAATCCGAGAACTGTTACACGCGTCTCGGTGATCCCGTCTACGCGCGACGAAGAAATCGATTCATGCAGAACAGAAACACACGTTCCCGTATCTACGAAACATTTTCATCGAGCTCTCTCCATCGTACACCGATTACGCGTTCGCGGAACACCGCGATCAAACGAAGACGGATGACATCGAACCGTGCGATGCTTTCTAACAATTTTTCCCCGTACGTACAGCTCGGTAAGGAGTTACGGTACGTCCCAGTTCCCGGAATTGTCCCGTGCCAGCCCAAGGAGTTCGATTTATTACTTTTAGACGAGCGCGAAGCCAACGACATCCGGCGCTCGTTAAAATTTCATTAAATCCTTATTGCTGTTGCACGTGTAACTGGAAATTCGATCGAGTAATTGCGTGTCCCGCGACGCTCGAATTAATAACGTCCTATTAAAGTGAAATTGGCGTTGATCAAAGAACCATTAACCGCAATTTATAAGCTCTATTCGTCGTCTACCACCGGTCGTCGTCGTCATCGTCGTCGTCATCGTCGTCGTGGTTGTGGTCGTTGCACGACTCGGTTCGCGCCAACTTTTCCTTCACGGTGTACAAAACCTTTTTCACTCCGAAACGTCGGCTTCGTGAATAATCGCGGACAAAAAATCCGGATAAATGTCACTGCATTCCGCGTCGATCGCGCCTGATTTCTCCCGACGATCGGCAATAAAGCAATTCCGAGACGACCTTTCGACCGGCGAATAATTATATTAAACGTACGCCGAGTATGCGCTTTTTACGACGTTGCGAAATAATCGTTCTAAATTCACCGTGGAATCTCCACTGGCTAGAGAAGCGTCGATGGAAACGTTGCACAATTTTGCTATTCGATTCCCAGGAGAGAGTAAACGTTTGCGATATTCGCGTAAAAATATCAATTCGGAAAAAGGAATTCTTCGCGAAGAAGATATTTAACGTGGAAATTTCTAACTTTCGTCTTCGATAATAAATACCTATGTATACTTTTGTCGTTACGATCGGAATTTCTCCACCGAAAGAAAGTTACGCACGAAGAGTGAATTTGCGTTACGAGTGTGTTACGTGCGATGTAGTTTTTCCATCGTCGGGTTGAATGGTGTATCATTGGTATCGTTTATCTTCCGTAGAAATAATGCAGATTACAAAATCGTTCGTGACCCTGTTTCGCGATAGTTCGCGTATACGACGATAATACACGTTCAGAGCGTTCGAAATAAAGATGGAAACGGTAGAGCGAAGCGTTTCTCGATGCGCGCGAAAAACAAACTCATCGAATTTTAAGCACAACGGGCCACGAACGTTCCCCCGGGTCGCAAAATGGGGTCGAACCGGGGATTTCTCCGTTCCAAAACTCGTGGATGATGTTATGGAGGCTATAGGGGCGCGATAGCGACGCCGGGGAACCCTCGTTCTGTTCGTAGCAGGATGCGTAAATAATGACGGTCATACCAGCCACGAACATTCTTGCATCGGGTTATGATTTACAACGGGAGGGAGAATTCCGCGAGGTAAACACCGATATTTTGCAGCACGATGGAAACCCCGCGAAAATAAAGAACGTATCGTTCACGGTGAAGGTAGTAATACGATTTCCTAAACGTATTAATAAATCGTTAGGAGAAATTCGAGAAGGGACGATCGGGGGATTTGTTTCCAACAATTTGAATAAAAGCGGAAATCCGATCGTTGAAAGCTTCCAGAACGATCAACACCGTAGTTTGTTGTGAAACCGAGAAACGTCGATGTACTCTATTCAATTTATTTAATTTTCTTCATTTATCGATCCTTCGTCGATCTTAACATCGAAAGAGACTTAAAAGTCTACGAGTACGGAGTACGTACAATTCCTCAGATTTATCCAAAAATGATTGTTCGATAACACGTTTCAAAAGTCGTTCAATTCTAGAAGCTATTCGTTGATCGATGAACCAACGAGAAAGATCGATCTTCGAATCCCTGTTTCTTTTAAATGTCACAAAACAGAGTAGACAATGTAGCAACCTGTAACTCACGTCTGACCAAAGTCAAACGCGTACTACTGAATACTCATTTACGTGTCGCAGAATTAAAATACTCTTCGAGTGTTTTTAATCCGCATTTTCTAATTTATGTCTCTAAAGTATAAACTGTTTCGTTTAATTTAATCACCGAAAAAAGCAATCGACGAAACATTTGCTACAATTGTCTCAAAGTTACACAGGACGATAAACTTTTCGATCGATTCTCTGACAGAAATGATCCAATCGGATCACGTTTTCTGGTCCACCCTGTACACTCTCGTGCACCATTTTCTCGCACGTATACAACTTTTTGGCGCAAGTTTCTTCGCTGCTCGCAAAAATTTAATTAGTCGCCCGACACCGTCTCACCGTTTCGGAGATTTATCGAGCGAAATTATTTCGAGTCTCGAAGCTCTTTAATCTCGAAGCTCGAGGAAACTCGCAACATCCATCGTACACGATATCAATTACGCGGGGCACAATAATCTTCGTGAGTGTACGGCGGAGCTCTCCGGAAAGCAACAGCAATTAATGCTGTTTTACGAGAAGAACTTGGTCCGTGGAGGAGGATCAGCTTTGGTAGAGCCACGCGGACGAGAGGATTTCGCTAAGTACCTCCCACGAGATGGGACGTTTATCCTTTTTACTCCCGAGTCCGGGGCCATTGCGCAACCTCTATTCTTTCACTTAACCTCGCCCCGTCCCGACGCGAGACCGATTTTGCCACGTGCTCTACCGCCTGTCCTCCTGGTCTTTCTGCTCCTTTGCGAGGATTCGTTGATCTGTTTTCGATGACGCCGACGAGGATACCAGGGAAAACGGAAAAGGACCGAAGGGCCGATCAGATTTAGGTTTCGGCGGTGTACGGACCGAGAACATCGCCATTAAAGACGGGCTTTTTCGGCTTCGAATTTGTTTCCATGTTGTTGGAAGAGAACGTTAAGTCGAAGAAAATATTTATTATAGATTACTGTTTTATTGCTGCGAGTGAGACTAAATTTCGTGTTAAACGTAAGAATTGGTACAAACTTGTTATTAATTTCAAGCCAAACGCGAAGAACACATTTTTTTTGGTCTCGGTACTGACGATCGTGTTCGCAGAAATTCGATCAAGGGAGGATAAATCTCTGTAAAATTAAACAAAAATTATTTTTGGGCAATAGAATTCGGACGAGTGGTTAACGAAATTATAGCTACAAACCTTCGAGAGTCCAGTATTTTTTTTTCATATCGTCGTTTGTTCCATTGTACTGTAAAGTTTGTGAAAAAATGTCGAAAAGTGAAATTTCCATGGTACCACTCACGGTTGTCCATTATCGTCCACCCGTGTTCGCCCATGATAACGGTCTCTGGAGTCCCACGTTGTATTTCGTCGATCTTAACGAGCCACAGCGAAGTAGTGAATTTGCAAATTTACGGCGGTGGAGTGGTTAATTTCGAGCGTCGCGAAAATGTTGTTCGTAGCACGGATTACGATTCAGCAACGCCGACTCATTCCTGTGACCTAATGACGTAATAATTCTCATCAGGCTGTCACCGCAGGCCAATTCGAGTACCGCGGAATAAGGCAATTAATTGCGCACCGCGATGCACGTCCCGGCAATTAATTAGCCATTTAATTTAGATCCTATCGGCGGAAGAGGTCACCGCATTCTTTATCCCCGACGGAACGGAGGGAATTTCTCGAGAGGGAACGAAAGGAAGCTAAAGAGGATTTACTCTTTTTATTCGCCTCGTAGCTTCGATCCTCTATCTTCCTTTTCATGGTCCCATTATTGGCACTAAAAATTGAATAAAATTCCCTCGGAACGTGTCGCGATACAGAAACGGGACGATAGCGGTTGCAAATTGCGCATACATTTCGAACGAGTGGACGCACGTACAGGATGATTAAAAATACGCGTCGGAACGCGAATCGGGACAATATTGCTCGTGGAAACGCGAATCGAAAATGCGCGATAAACGTACCTCTTCTCGTCCGCGGGAGAATTTAATCTTCGAGAAACTCGTTACGGGGGATGTCCACCGTGTAATGATAATTTCAGAGAGATACTGTCTTCCGGGTAAAAATATCGACGCTTCTTTTCGGCGGGCCAGAGAACGCGAGTAACAAAAAATTGAATACGAAGGATCCTTTATTATCGAGTTCCCGATCTGCCGCGCGATGCAACAGAGATACAACCGCTTGGTCGATTTTTGTATAATCTTGTACATTCTGCAAACTCGGTACACTTGGTTTGAAAATGTTCGTGCGATTAGTAATCGCAGTTTTTTCTCTACTAGAAGCTCCACAATTTCTCAAGAAAATTCAAAGTAAATCGTACGCTCGATTCAACTTTGTCTCTTTTGTTTCGATACATCGTATATTTTCTCGTCGTACTCGTAATAAAAAGAAATCAATCGATACACATCGTTCGCAGAGTAACTCTTACTTCGTAATGTTCGTACACAACTCGTGCACCTCTCGAACTAACTCTTTCACTTCACCGTTTCACTTCATCTCGTTTTTAAAGCAACTCTTTCGCTTCGTCGTTCACACGTTTCTACGCTACGCAAGATTCGAATCGCGATCTACTTAGCCTAGGACTGAATCGCACCGAAAACTCGAGCCTCGACCCTCGAGCGCGTACGCTTAAACGCTGAAACGCTCGACTCCTACGTTTCACTCCTACGGTGAAAAAGTATCGCGTTCGAAAGGAGATCGGTGTGAACGTAGCTTTATGTCCGCGAGCGCGGCAGCGCCTACCACCGGCAAATTATTTCCTTCACCTGCGCTCCTCTTCCTTGTCGCGTCTTTCGTTCCGTCGGCGACCTTTCCGCTCTCCTCTTCCTCCGGGGAGCGAGAGCCACTCAAGGATAAAGTAAAAGGAGGAGAATTTTCTCGCGAGCCCTCTCTCGCTCTCCCCGTTCCTCCGGTTACGGGTTGTACGTTGCCCTCTTGCTCGCGCCGGTCGCCGAGCAGAACGTTAATTACCGCTCGGGCCGCCGCCTCACTGTTGCACTCTCCGAAACTCGGTGTTTACGGCGCCATGGTGGCTACTCATTTTTAAGCGACAAGTTTAATTATGCCCACAGGCCAGACCGTTTATTCCGGGCTGGTTCCTTCTCGCTCGCCGAGGTTCGGTTCCGCTCGGTGCAACCGTCGCCAGAAGGAGCCGAGTCGAGTCGAGTCGAGTCGAGTCGAGTCGAGCCGAGACGAGCCGTAAGTCGTTTCGATCCTCGCGCGACGATCTTACCGAACGACGCGTCTTACCTCCGAGCACCGCGTCGATCGTCACGCGATCCCGGTATGCACGTCGAAACGATCCTTTATCGATCCTTTACACCGTTTTCCGCCGGCGCCAACAACCGCGCCGGCCCGCTTATTATCCCCGTGTTCGCGTTCGCGTCGCTCGCTCGCTCTCCTCTTTTCATCGTGACTAGACCAACAACGAGGAGAAACGTCGGAGGCTCGATTACCGGGGGTTGGACCAACGAAGCGACGGGATCCTCTTCGTGTCCCTCGGTTCGCGAGCTCGTTCTTTCGATCGAATCAATGGAGTTATCAGGATACGCGACGAGATTACCACGGGGTGAATAATCGTAGACCCAACGCGCGGAAGACGTCGCGCGAATATGGGAACGCGGAACGTTCGTGAACGAAGAAACGGGCCTTGGATCGCGATAGCTCGGTTATCGATCCTGTTTCGTCGGGCGCTACGATCATGGATCTCGACACGCTAGGTTCGACGGGGAACGGGAGCGAAGATCGTTAACCCTTTCGTTGACGACGCGTCCTCTTCCCTGGAACGATCGAACGCGGCGTTGCAACCATGTGTACAGATTGCGCGCAGAAGGCGTTTAGGTTCGCGTCTTACCTTTACAATAGTTTTTTTAACGATGATTTTCTGCAAGAAAAATCTTTTGCGTGTTTTCTAATTTATTGGAGAGCGAAGAGAGCGAAGAATGCATTTTGTCAGTCTCCGTACGAAAGTAACGATCGGTGTACGTCGAGGAGTTGTTTCTTAACAACGATTACCAACTATATTCTTGTCGATTGTCCAAAAACGTAATCCTCTAATTATTTCGAACACACCGTAAACGAAATTGGTAGAAGCTTTTATCGAAACGCACCTTCGATGAAACTCCCCGCGTTTCGAGCAATTCATTAACTCCGTGGGATACTAAGTTTCCTGTTCGGCAATTTGTAAAAAAAAAAAAAACTTCGCAGCGAGCAGATCGATTCAATCGAATTAACTTCGAACGCTGCATCATAAAACCGTCCCCTCCCCGCACACGGCGATGATTTACACCGTCTAAGGAGGCATTTATTCCGCCATCAAGCGCAGAAGCTCGGTTTCATCCTGCATTAACGTTTCCCTCGCCGACAATGGCTCCTGATAGCGATGTTCGTCTCAACCGGGCCACATTCGTCATCGACCCCCAGTAGCCATCCCAGAAATCGTCCATAAAGACACCGAACGGCACCGTGTTCCCTTTCGGATACGACCCTCGGACCCGGACGATCATTAAGCCATGACGAATCTCGGTGTCTCGCGCACGAGCAGCCTCGATACTTTATCCATCGATTAGCCCGCATTCTTCTAAATCCCGAACGATCTTTCGTCGAAAGCCAACTGCTGGGATTTAACTCGGACCATTAAGGCGGAGACGGTGGTAAATGCTGGTATCGCTCTCCGTTCGGATTCTCGCTAAGAAGCGTGTCCTCGAGAAGTCCAAGTTTAACGAACGAGACGAAAAAACCGCGACTGTTTTCGATGGGACCCTCCTAGCTCCACTTGGTTCCAACTTTGCGAGTTGCAAGAATCTCGTAACGATTTTTCACGATCTTGTTCGCAAGAAAGAGTTTCGGAAGCCGTTAACAAAATTTGGGAAAGAAAATTGAAACGCGAGATCCTTCGGGACGTTTTTCCTCAACGACCGGGAAACTCGAGAAATTTTCCAACGAACAAGGCGGAAAAACGATGACTTCTTTCGATGGGAACATCGCAGCTCTACCGAGCGATTGGTAGAAACCTCGAGGAACGTTTGCTCGAGAACTTTGCGAGTTGCAAGAATCTCGTAACGATTTTTCACGATCTTGTTCGCAAGAAAGAGTTTCGGAAGCCGTTAACAAAATTTGAGAAAGAAAATTGAAACGCGAGATCGTCCGGGACGTTTTTCCTCGACGACCGGGAAACTCGAGACATTTTCCAACGAACAAGGCGGAAAAACGGCGACTTCTTTCACCGGGGACGTCGCAGCTCTACCGAGCGATTAGTGGAAACCTTGAGGAGCGTTTGTTCGGGAGCTTCGCGAATTGCAACCGACGAAGAAACTCGTGACGGTTTTTCACGATTCTGTTCACAAGAAAGAGTTTCGTCAACAAAATTTAGGAAAGAAAATTGAAACGCGAGATCGTTCGGGACGTTTCAGCCTCGACGATCGAAAGACACGAGAAATTGTCCAACGAGAGAAGGCCACTTCGACGCGAAATTCGCTACCACCTAAAGATTTCTTCCGCAACGGGACACTTTCACGCCTCACCGGCTGGAACATCGATTATAATGGCAGTCGGCTACGGAGCTCGATCGATACGAGGCAAGGCTAATTTCGAAAATATGTAAATCCATCGGTGCTCGATGGGTCGGTGCTACTTTCATCGATATTCCGCGTGACGAAACTATCGGAACTTGTCACGACGGACGTTAACATTATGTTTCACTTATCGGTGGCGAGCCTCTCCCATCCGGGACAAATATTTTTCATTCGCGATCCGCGCCTTCTTCCTTGAGAAAGTGATCTTCCACGGTGCGCAGCGACGGTGCATAAATATCGCGTAAAGAGAACTGTTCGAGGAAATACTCGAGTTTCTTTCACGATTCCTTTTCCCGTTTCTGTCCGTTTACGATAATAATTACAAATGGTTACTCCACGGTTATCGATGTTCGATTTCCGTTACGTTGAGAGGCAAGCGTTACGGGAGTTGACCAGCGTGTTATTATTTTTGCTTTTATCGCGATCGGGTATTTGTTTCGCGAAGAGTTACGTCTCCGATAAGTCTATCCGGTGTTTAACGTTTCGGTCCTACGATTATACCCGTGTAACGGTTCGTTGCTAATGGATTTACGCGAGATTCGATTCTGGTCTCGTACTTGTTCACGAGACGTATAATTTCCTCCTGCGCAGGAGAAACATTTCACGATTTACGAATATTGTCTTTCGGAGAAACGTTCGAACGTTTACATCGGCCGCGTTGAACTCGTTTCAGCCCCCGAGAGCCATTTTGCATTTTACCTCCGTGACGCTTATCTACGATTTACAATTATTTTACGACGTTTAACAGTATATTACGAGAAATTCTTTTTTATCGTGCCACGACGCCGATCGTTGCAACGTCGTGTCACGAACAAACGCGTGTAGGATTGAAAAGAATACAATAAATCTCCCACTCCTATCCGCAATCGAAGGATTCGGCTCCGTTGTGCAATAAAATGCAGCCTACCGGTCGTAACCGATCGTCTAATCCTCGTCTGCCCGACGTACGATGCATTTGGTAGAAAATTGAATCTTCGTACAAAGACATTAAAAAAAAAAGTACATACACAATCTCCTCGAATTTATCGAGAAAATTAAAATACGATACCGGAGTAATCGCAACCTTTCTCCGTGGCTAACAATCGCATATTTAATGCGATGTGAAACCCATGTATAAAAAAGGAAATACAATATTTCCATGGAAACGAGTAAAAAGATATATTTACAAAAATATTTGTAAACGGACATCCTCGTAATTTCTTTCCCACGAAGGAAATAATCGAATCGGAATTAAAATTAGTTGGTCGGTTAACTCGAACCAGACGCGTTAAACCGATCCGTAGAAGTAAACGATCGGCGGTGATCTTTACGATTACGTAGCAGCGTGCAAATTAGTTAATAGCCGGCCGATAGCCGGTAGCGAAAATTAGATTCGTCGTATTCGCCGAGCGAAAACCTCGTAGTAGCCATCGGGTCCGGGGCAGAAAATACTCACGGAGTTCCGTGATTAATAATTATCTCGTCCCCGACGCGAAGCGGTTACAAACGATCGACGATCAGGCCGAGGGTTAATAAGAGGACGATCGGGGCGAGCGACCCCGCGAAGCGAAACCGTGGAGAGTGGGGGGAGGAGAGGAGGGCAGCGAGGTTCGTTACTCGATTTTCCGCGCTGGCTAAATGCACCGCGAGAGATAGATCTCGCGTTAAACCCACAAGAAGTCTCTCCTCCTCGATGGTCATAAATCGAGATAACGCTCGGAGGTAGAGGGCTGCGCGCGCACGCGGCTACCAGGACGGGTTAATATCGTCGAAGCGAAGACTCCTCGGGCCTAGTCGAGTCGAGTCGAGTCGAATCGAGTCGAGTCGTAGTCGGGTTAGGTGGTGGGGGAAGATCGGGAACGCAGCGAATCACCGCGACGAGAGAACCCGGAAAACCCGCGGCGGCCTCTTAGTTAGATGAGAAGCAATTACCGTAAATAAGACGTGCGCCCATCGCGTACGTGGGTGTTCCGTTCCCGTTTCTGCTTCTTGGTCCCTCGCTGCCCCCCTAACCAACCAACCGCCCGACCGCCCACCCTACCGTTTCTAACCGTGGCACGGAAAGAGAGGCGGCCGAAAGGAGAAATATGTGGCAGAAGGCAATCTCATTCGGTGCGTTTACGTTGTCGACGATGCGGCGCGCGCTTTCGTCGGTGGCTGAAATTATTGTGCGGTAACCGCGGTAGCCGCCGGGTTCTGTTTCGTTTCGCGCGTGAGTCGCGTTTGAAATTTTAGACGACCGCGCGGCGAGGCCGACGCACGCCCAACGATTTTAGGAATCTTCGACCGCGGACTACCGAACGGACGTTTAACCGGCGATCTCTTTCGTTTCGTCGCTACGGATTCCTTGATTTTCATATTTTCACGAGGGTTTATTTACGAGGGGAGGGGGCGGGGAGAAAACTGAACGTGGATCGATTTATCCATCGAATCAATTGGAAATGTATTAAGTTCTTCGGAAAGTCATTTCTTTTGTTTTTGTGAAAATGAAACACGATTCTTTCAGAGTGTGTAAACGTTTCATCAAATTACACATTCCCCGTTTTGGAAAACGAAATGACTTGCCGAACAACTTAATAGTAACGATGTTTGCGCGTGCACGACTTCCGGTAGCTTGTTCAACGTTCGTGGTTTACGAAAGGGATATTTAGGAATTTTTGTTTTTGTTTTTTGCAGTTGATGTTTAAATTTACTTTAGGTAGGAGAAGGAGGTAGGCTTAGGTACGTAAATGATAGAGAATTCCTGGAGAAGTGAAGCGATCGGTTCGTTTGCTTTGCACCGAAACAACGAGGAGTTAAATGCGACAATAACGATATTTGCGGGTATACGACTTTCGAAAGTTGTTAACGCGATAAGTACTCGAGCGAGGAAAATCCTATTCGTCGCGTACTTCCAAGTGTTCAGCGGTTTTCTCGCCTGGTCAGGGAAAATGCCGCGCGAGGAAGACAAAGCGTCGAGAACTTTGATTCCGCTTCGTCCGGAATTACCGTCATCCTCGTGGTCGTCGCAGTTGGTTGATCATAAGCGATTAATACTCGAAACTCGCGCGAGGACCATCGTCCGAAGTAGAACCGGTTGATTAATTGCTTCGTACTCGAGGTCGTTCGAAGGTCGCAGAGGTCACGAAGGTTGCAAAGGTCGATTTCGTCCGAATGCTTGATAAATGCATCGGCGAACGAACTGCAGGTTCGCGCGTACAAAGGTTGTGGACGACCTTGGGAACTTGGAGGGGGAAGACGAATAAAAAATACGAGCAACTGCGTGCGAAAAATTTGACGACAGTGCTAAGAGTTGCCACAAGGTAGTTTCAAGGTTATCGTCAAGTGTTTTTTTTATTTAAAATTGATATTAGCGAAAATATATCCGTATCTTAACTCTAAAAATGAGTTTACGGTCGAGAAACAATTCTTGTATCGGAAAAAGGAGAAATTAGCGAAAGAAGAAGAAAACGAGTCGATTTGCATCAAACGAGTCCAAGTACTCGGGAATACATTGTACCGTGTATGAAAACGGTGGTGTCCTTGAAACGACCTCGAGAGAGAGACCCTATACGCAATTTTCTACTATTTTTCGAATTAATTGCGCCGCGACACGACGTTCAATTAAAACTGAAAAGCTGTACACGAGCGATCAGAATTGTCGAGCCAACAGTAGCTTCGTTTCGTCGATGTCGTGTTTTCTTTTCCTTTCGTAATAAGCAGCATCGCAAACAAGGCGTGTATTCACCGCACGGTAGGTGTTGTTCCCGTGATCCATTGTTTCTGCCCTTCGGATGAAAGTGAAAGAGGAACAGAAAGGGGCGGATGCACCGGAAGGCAACCCCGTTCCGTTTATCTTACCGCGGTAACAAACGCGCGTCTATCGGTAGTGTTCGCGACGTACCGTGTTTACCGTTTCATACGTACAATACCGAGAAGAAACTTCCAACTCGGAAATAATACATTACGCATCGTGTTACAACGATTGAACAAGTTCGTTTTCAACTAACGAGCAGTTAACACCGAAAGAAAATTTCGTTCAATTGCATCGAGATCTTGCTTTTGGTAAAAAAGGTTACTTTGGAGTACAATGAATGACGACCGTATTATTACCGTCCGGAGGCTCACCAATCAGCGATACCTTCTCGCACGATCAACATTTATCTTGTTCGCTAAACGACCAACGTGATCAGTGGTAAATACAGAGAAATAAAACTGAAAAATAAATATCATTGCCGTAATTCAATCACGGTATTACGTACACAGCAATGTGTTTCTCACCCACTGCTACGTTTCTACGACATAGTTACATCGATTTGAGTATATTTCCCGGTTAATATCTATTTACGGTAACGAGTGGACCAATTTTCTTTCAAAATCGATTCGAAGATTAACTCGAAGTATTTCCTTTGTTTTCACGGGTATCGTACCAGACTCTTGGACCCCCTTTCTCGGATCACCCTGTACGCGACGATCGATTTACGAGAACGCTGTTATCGACGCGGAACGCAAAATTGTTTTCTCGATCGACGAGCACCGAAACAACCCGTTTTAAGCGCGATAGTACACCATTCGTATCGTTCACGGTAATTTTCAGCGAACTCTCTCTCCCTCTCTCTTTTACGCGCGGCCGCGCTCGTTATCGAGAAAAATGATTGCGCTCGTAACGATAGCAACGAAATGTCAGCCGCGCGAATAGTGTAAACTGATTCGCCTTTTCTCTCGGCGTAAGAGTCAAGAGACACGCAATCATACATCGTCCTAAGGACGCGCAACCCCTGACAAGGAAGCGAGGGGTCAGTCTTTTGTTTAGCCGCGAGCTTTTGTTTCGAAATCTTGCAATTACTCACGTACACGACGCAGTCGCAAATTGGAGGGAACCCTTCGCAATGATCCTGTTTTCTTTTTACATTGCTTTCCGCCGTGATTTCAACGTTAGTCCTCGCGAGTCGTCCTCTTCCCCGATTGACGTTTACGAACTCGCTAGAACTCCTACCAGCTCGTAAATACTAATGACGCGTAATTTAGCGAAACGTATAATATCGCGGGGCTTACGAGCCGTCGGTATTACGAGATTCTACGGTAGCGTCAAAGAAGCGATAAATTCTTCGGAAGTCTTCCGAGATAGAGTTGAACCAATAACGTAATTGGTCGTGGCATGGGAAATTAAATAATAATCGTGGTAGTCGGTGCAGGTGTAATACGTTCGTTTAATAGGACGGTATAACGTTTCGACCCTGATTACACGAATGTATTACCCTTCTACCGATTATTATTATTGTCGTTTCATTAGAGATACACCGGATATTGGGAGATAAGTGCCGATCGAAGTAAATACTTGAGTTACCGATTTTACAATGCGACGCACAGAGGGTGAACATTTTCTATTTTCAATTCGGAGTACGGTAAAATTGTAATATCTTTTTTAAGAAATGAAATCAATCCCGAAACGAAGCAAGAACGTCCATTAATTTTCGTGACATTCGTGCAACGGTTATTTTCATCGAAGAAGGAAGAAACGAAAATTTGAGTTTTAATTTCCCATGGCTTTTTCGACCCATCGCCTCCTCGTAATACATTTCTACAATTGAAGTTGTTACCGCAGACGCGACTCGATGTTTCTGTCTACTATATCCTCGTGTCCTCTTATTCCACCGTAAAGTTAAAAACACGCGTTCTGGGACATTTTTTACCGGAAGATTTCGAGCGTGGAATCCAAGAGAAGAAACCAAGACTAGAAAAAGAAAGAAAGACGCGACGGTGTCCTCGAAAGAGGCAAAGTTCAGTTTCCATCGTGAACTTACATTTCCTTTAACGGACTTAGCCGCGACGTACGCGTCGCGTACCGGTCGCCGAGGCGAGAAATAAAAGTCGACGTCCCGTTTATCCCATATTTAAAGCCGGCTTATCGTTCTGAAACATTAACGAGCGTCAACCCGGACGGCGCGATGTCGTCGACGACGTCTCGTGAAAATTTCAAGGAAGAAAATTCGTTTTCCGGCGCCGCTCACCCTCGAAAGCTCTTTACGGATGGTAAAGAGAGAGTCTCGAAAAGTCTCCCCTCCGCGGCCCTCCGCGAAATGTCCACTCCGTCGACGGGTTTCCAAGTGACCGTTGCCAAGGGAGGCAAGAGAGACTCCACTTCAACGACCCCTCGGTTGCTCTCCAACCCCTCCGCCCGAAGTAGATCGAACCCGCGCGGTCCCCGTTTTCGAAAACGAGGAAAACTCTCGGACATGCTCGAAGAATGGCAGCTGATCGTCCGCTCTTTCGGAAAAAAAAAGAAGAAAAAAAAAAGGAAAAAAAAATACCCTCCGAAGGGACCGACGCGCTGAGAGCGTAATTCGTCGATGAAGGACTTCGGCCACTTTCACCCCTCCGTTCCTCTTTTTTTTTCCCTTCGCCTGGCTCTTCAGCGCCGATGTTTTTCCGCCCCGTACTCTATTTACTCCGTTGGTTTCGCGTCGGTGAAATTTCACGTTTCGCTTCTCGTCTGTAAACAAAAAGTCGCTTTCGTTGCACGCGTGTACATACCACGTACACGGATCATCGCGACGAAACGCTATAATTTCGGTTTCGAAGTTTTCCCTACGGATTTCGTTTCGAAGGGAACATCGCGCGGAAAACGGAGCAAGGGGATAGAAGGTTCTCGTCGGTGTTTCAAGAATTTCAACGTCGAAGTATCGATTGCGTCGTCGCGAGATCGACGGATGTGTCGATATCGATCCGAATCTCTGTTCCTGAACGGAGCGAGGACGTTTAAATGTACACGGTGCTGCGTAGGGATCCGAGGGTCGAGCGGAAGCCCGGTCGTCGCGGAAACATCGAAACGATCGAAAACGAAGGCGGTGAACGAAAGCTAGAGAGAACGAAGAAGCTTCCCGGCGCACCGATGCGAGAAACTTCTTGGAAATCGACTCGGTAGTCACCGTCGTGCTCGGCGAGATTAGTTTGCAAAATCGGTTTGTTCTTGCAGCCGTCAATTCCATCGAACAGGGTTAGCCGGGTCTTCTAGGAAGTTTCCGAAATGGTAACGAGAACCGTCTGTTTGCTCGCTCGGTGTTCGGTGATTGAGAAAACGAATTAAGAGAGAATGGGATCGGCGGACGCAGCGAACAGTTCATTTAGCTACTCGTTGGAAGAGCCAGGAAAAAAGACCGACTCCGTTCCCTTGCACTCGAAGCATTAAAGAGTTTCGAAGGTGCTTCGAGAGGCCATTGAGAATCCTTAAGAAGCTTTCCCGCCTTGGTAGCTAATTAAAATTCTTCCCCTCGAATCTTTAAAACTCCTCTCGATCAATCCGGTAGGATCCGATGTTCCCGCCCTTGGGTGGGGTACGGTGAGAGAATATCCCGTGGAAAATGTCTCGAGAAAAAATTCTATTTGTTCGGAGGAGAATTCGTTGGAAATTTTCCTCGCCGGCGAGTCACGCTTCCGTTCGTAAGCCGCGAGCGGTGCGTGATTCCGAAAGAGAATATTAACCCGAGTTGACCCTCGTGACAACGGTCGTGATTATCTCGATCAGTGAAACGAAGTCAACCGTGCCATTCGTCGTTGACCTCGTCTTCTGAATTGTCCCCTTTGTGTTCGGCAAATCTGTCTTTGTTAATGGAACGAGCTCGGAATTACGCTCTCTTGAAAATACGGATACTTACGAGATACAGGCCGGGGTCGCGTAACTCGATCGATTCGATTTTCTTCGTTACCGGTGACCGATCAGAATTTGTCTTTATCGCGAACGGTGAGATTTGATCTTTTATGCGTGGTTTTTTTAGGTCTGTTCGTCTAGTTGGTCGAGTTAGTTGGTTCATCCAGTATGGACTGAAATTTAAAATTACTCTAATTGGAATTTCAAGTAATCGAATTCAAAACAGAATTCATGGTATCGAAGGTATCGTATTATTCGGGATAAATCGATAAGAAAACTTTCGGTTCCGCGGGATACATCCGCGGGAACAATCCTATATCGTTTCCTCCGTTGTATCGCGTACACGAAATATTCTTATTCTCGAACATTCTCGTTTCGTCGTTCCTTCGTTATCGAACCGATGCAATTAATACCTCGAAACGATAATCGTTCAAACTCCCTCGACGAACGCGATTCGTTTCCCACGAACGAAGAATCTCCGTTCCCCGTAGTAATTATTCCAGATTATACTGCTCGTGACGTACGGACCACCCTGTACGCGCTTACGAAGGAAAAAAGAAGGACGAAAAAAAGGAAAACAGCATCGTTCAACGACGTACGAAATTAATTTCACGAGACGCGGGACGATAAACCGGCGAGGCGAGGCGAGTTTCCTCGCGGGGCGCGGTGGCGTGTAAAAGCCGAGCAATAACGCGCGAATTTCACGCGTACGGGGCGCCGCGAGCCGTATCGAGCGTTATTTAATTAATCGTAACCGTAAAGCACGCGAAGTCGTTCCCGCGAAAAGTGTCGTTTCTCACGCGCCGCGGATACGAATGCACGTATTCTTTACCGCTTACTTGAAGTCCCGTGGCAGGAATGCGAGAAAAGTGGAAGGTGTACAACTATTCTCGCGCGCACGTTCAATTCCAGTTCGCTATTCGTCGAGCCAGTTACAGACACACGTGAACCGACCGACGAAGAAGGTAGCGAGACAGAGAGAGAGAACGTGTAACACGCGACAGACAGAGCCCCATTGGCGTAGACGAAATATATTACTATTGTACAATGGTTTTACAGGACGAGAATTTTTGCTAGTTTTTACAATATGCTAGGAAAGCATTGGTTATATATTACCCAGTAGAAGTGAGTAAAATTCTTTTCAGGAAGGAAAATAATTTGATAAAAATTTAATTTAGAAATAAAGAAAAATGAATTTTCATTCGTTTCGAAAGAAGTTGTATACACATATTTCTCAGGCACTTTCAGTAATCTGATAAAAAAATATTTCTGACAAAAGTGAAATATTTGAATTCCATTAAGGAAAATTAATATTTCAAAATCATCTTCGGTACTCTACCTATGGAAAAACTGTTAATATCGCATAGTATTCATTTTTATATTGAATAACTTTTACGAGATGAAACGTACGTTTCGTGCATTGAATACGAGCACAAACGAAACCTCGGTAGTTCACAACCCCCGAGCTTTGTATTTACGTACATGTTGAGATTCGATCGCAATTGAAATCTATTCCTACTACTATGGCAGAGTGCGTAACTAAAGTTGAGAAGGTTCGACTAGGGTGGGGATGGTCGGTACGAGCCCTCCTCGCCCCTGTACCGTCTCGCGAGACTTCAAGTCAGTGGAAGGCGATACGTAGACTCGCCTACAGCCAGGACGAGTAACGCGGCACCGAACAAGATTCGGAAGCACGAGCGTTCGGTACCAGGGTGTATACATCGAAAGGGGGCCGACGTTAAAAAAATCCATTCACGTTTCGTGGCATTAAAACAAGCTCTCTACGGAGGTGTGACTCACGCCCGTTCCGAGTCTCTCCTTCTCTCTCTCTCTTTCTCCGCGAGTGCTTTTGCGGTGAGCGCAGTTTGTGGTCGAAGCGAATGCTAAATTACCTCACGGTAAGCCCCGAAACGAACCGGAATTCGCAGGTGTCCGGGACCGTAAGTAGACGGGCCGAGAACTCGACAGGATATCTGGCCGCGTCCGGTCGGTCCTTCGTGTCGCGGGCTCGTCCTTCGCGCGCGGAAACGCGCATCTTTCGACCCTTTCCACTTCGTTGGCCGCAATTAACCGGTTTGTTTTGTAAACCGACGCAGGCCCACCGCGAGCTCGAGGGCCGACCGAACACCGCCGAGGAGAAAAACTTGCCAGCCGAATAGCGCTCATTTGCATGCCTTTGTTTCAATATTTGCCCACCCCTCGACCGTTCGGTTGCACCGCGCCAAGCCGGACAATACCCGTAAAATATAAACTTTCGCGCGTCGGCGGACTCGGTTTCGTGCAGGAAATACGCTCTTTGCCGGTCGCCGTTCCCCTTGGGTCTCGATGCACGTTTTTCGCTCGGTAAATCGTCCATTCGCGAGGAAAGTAAGCGACGATGGAAACGAATAAGGGACGCTTCGCTGTCCTCGGCGTCGCTCGAAAATTAAGATGAATTACGCGCGTAAGAAGTGGAGGAACGTATCATCAGCAGAATGGGAGAAGTAACGGGTGTACGTATTGTACCGGTATACCAGGTACAAGGTGCACCGGTGTACTTGAAACTTTTTCTTCGTATCACTTGTTCACGGTGTCTTTGCTTACAATATTCGTGGACAATTATCGAAAGAGACTTCTAATTCTCTTCGAAATAGAATTTTAACTTCAAGGACACTTGTGCGATCCGAGACAAATAGGAACGTGTTCAACGTCGGTAGTTGTAGCGTTACAATACGATACGTACGTCAATTGTAACGATTTATATCTAGCTGAACGCGCGACAGTAATAAGAATTTTATCGACGTTTCGCGGAGTTGGTCCTTTTGCGGAAGAAACGGAAAAATGTTCGCAACGACTAAAATATTACGAAGTAACGCGAAACCGGGAATCTTCGTTCCGTATCGAGCCGCGTATCCTCGATCTCGAATTCCCCGTACAAGGAATATCATTTTTCATCGTGAAAAATGTGTATTTCAATGGTCGATGCAATGTTTACCGTTGATCGTTCGCCAGACATCGCGAAACGTCTTAGTTTGCATACCGCGGGGAATCACATATCGGAATTGGTGGCTCGAGATCTCCGATGTTTCCTCGTTTTCTTTCATTCCTGCGTTAGGTGCATTCGCCGGTCGCTCTAAATTGGCCGATTATGCTTCGGAGGTCCGTTCGTTCGTCCTCCCGTTCCAGGATAAACTCGATGATTTCCGTCAAATTATGTAAACGAGCGATCCGCGACCACTGGCCAGGCCAGATCCACGGTAATTGAGGCAAGAGATGTGTATTTGCGGAAAAACGAGCGCCTCGATGGAAAACTTCGATACTCGGCACGGGATCGTTCGTACGCCTCCGGATCGTCTCGTTCCTACCGTAATGTACCTGCGAGAATCTTATTATCCGTTTGCTTTTTCCACGTAAATTCGGTTCGCTGCTTTCACGAGCGAATTACGCGATTTAACTTTGCGCGTTAATACGGATCGAAGAGGTTAACTTCGCGTTGGTTGAATTCGTATTACCCGCGCTGCGTGGTAGAAGAATAAAGCGTACGTGGTTCAGCGTTTCGATGAGTGAGGATCGTAGACAGATTTGTGAAATATTTCATTTGAAATCGGTTCGGTTCTCTTCGATCGTCGGACATTGTTCCGCTCGTAAAGATCGAGGTTTAGAAATCATTCTGGAAAATAAATCCCTTTAGACTGGACGGTAACGTATGTACCCTTACACGATCTTTTAAACTACACAATTTTGTAACGTATACGTATTTGGACACAATGCATATTTGTGTAACTACAAAACCGTGCGGTGACCTTCTCGGTGTAAAAAAATATTACCCGGATCGAAAACTGTACATTCGAGTCCGTTCAAAAAATCGAACGGTTACCTTTTCAGGGCTCTCGAAGGTCGTCGCGAGATCGAATAATTCTCTTCGCGATACGCGCACCTCGCGCGACCTCACCGCCTCGGATATTTTTCCGTATTTTTTAACACTCGGTGAAATACTCGGGCGTATAAATTTAACGCGTCGCGTACCGCGTATATATCGTACACCTGAGATCCTAAACCGCGCTAAAAGTACAAACAAAAGTCAGATGTACTCGTGGATCCGCGATAACGCAAATTCCTCCGACGTTCGTTGTTCGCGAAAGTATTACGGTCGGGAGCATGAATCATCGTTTCGCCGAAGAGAATATACGACCGTTAATGATAATTGCAGCGGAGTCGGCTGGATCGACTTACGGAAGATCATGCGAGAAGAAGAAGAAAAAAAAAGAAGATAGAGAGAAAGAGCGAGAAAAAAAGAAAGATAATTCGACGCGAGTACATACGGTGCAGCTCGGTACCGTTATCCTCGAAAAGAAGCTTAAAGACCCGGCTCCAGAGAGATAATGAGCGATGCGCGCCGTGATTTTTCGGCGGTGAAACGCGGGCGCTCGTTTGCGGAAACAGATTAAGAGGTCGTTAAAGCGTGGTAATTCGTCGGTGCAATAAAAGTGCAACGAAGTCGCCGGTAGATAACAAAGAAACCGCGGCAAAGACGCGGGGCTTATCGAACCCCGTGCATTTTCACCGGGTACTTCCGAGTTTCGTGCGAGACCGCGATAAATTTATCGCGAAACCGCGTGAATTTCTTTTAATGCGCCTTAATTGCACGGGATACGTCGCGCTATTAAATGGCCGCAATTGCGCGCATTATTTTCGACCCGCTGCGCCGGTGTCCGATCCTCTCGCTGAAACTACGTCCCCGCGAAAGAATCGTTTCGTTCCTTACCTCCCTCCCCCCAAGAAACGATTCCCTCGAATGATAAATTTATCGCGAAACACGCGAATTCCTTTTAATGCGCTTTAATTGCACGAAATGCATCGCCACCGTTAAGCGAATCGAATCGCGCGCATTATTTTCGGGCTGACGCGTCGCGACGCGGGCACCGACCGTAGTTAACAAAGAATTGTTGCTCCGCGCGACGAACGATTTCTTCGAACGATAAATTTCGTACACCGTGTAATTGAACGCGCGTCGAACCCACCGACAGCTGTGATTCTGCGCTCTTTTCGAATTTAAAACTCCCGCGTAAATAATCGTCCCTTTTCCACGGCGTGCCACGAGTTCCTCGCGAAATTACAAACGCATCTCGAACCTCGTGAATATCTTTCAACGCGATTTAATTGCTCGCAGCACGCGCTGCCCGGGTACGTAAATTAAACTACACCGGGGGATTCTTTTTTATCGAATTTATTATCTCCGCAGCGCGCGCTGTTTTAGGGAGTGGATGCACTTTTCGTGCAAACGCACCGTCGGTTGACAATCCGAGATCGTTTTAATATTTGTTATAATTTATAGCACGATTAGTGGAAGACGAGTCTAACGTCTCGTTTATTCTAAATAATGAAAAAAAGAAATAATTTTTTATCGAGTTTTTTCGACGGATATGCATTCTCTGTGCAGCGATGTGATTTTTTTTATCGTTACTTTTGTTCGGTAAATATCGAAGAAATTATAGCCACGTCGTCACCCTCTAACTTGGAAACGTTCATTTTCGCGTAATTTTCTCCTATTATATTAGATTGTACGGAAAGTCATTTCCTTTTTCAAAATGGAGAATATATAATTTAATAGAATGTTTATACACTCTAAAAAAACGAAATGACTTTCCAAACAACCCAATATTTACCCTTGATCTACGAGAGGGACATACTTTCGTTGCCCAGTCATAGAGAATTTTTATGGAACGCGAAACGATAAAAATTGTTTCGTTAATGGTCTAACTAGCGTTCTCTCCGCGCGGAATTCGTTCCCCTTGCGGAGAAATTACCAGTATATTTCAGAGCTTCTACTATCCGGATATCCGAGTATCCGAAATACTGTGACTGTAACTCGAAATCTAAATCTTTTTCCTCGAATATCTTAAATATAAAGCTCTTTTTATTCTGATCCAGAGTAAAAGAAACCGGGAGCACGTTCGAGAATTAATAATACTTTACTCAGTTACTTCGAAGAGTATAATTTCCTGATTTCGTAAAAGTAGACCAGATACTTTACATCGTTTGACGACAAACACGATCTTTTCGCGATTACGATACTTCCTGCGGTCGAAAAAGAACTCTTTCCACGCTCGCGGAAGATCTCGAAGCACATAAATACCTATTTGTTTACATTGTGCGCAATTTCATACTTCGTATACATCGGTCACGCAAGATCCATTTGGCACGTGACGCGTGTTAAATATCACATTTGACACGAAACACGACTACTGCGCGCAGTTACTTCTTCGAATCCGACAGATGCACGCATCAGCAGTTGTGTGCACGCAATTTCCTCGCTTTAAGAACCAACCGTTTCGACAAGTTCACCCGTGCATACCGACGATATATATACGTATTAATGCGTATAAGTTGCACCTTGCACTCTGCGATCCGCAACTGCACAATTGGGACAAGTGGTATCTCGAATTTGATAAGAGATTGAAAAAACCGTAAAGAAACAAATCGAATCGCGTATTTTTCAACTTCGCTCTTTTCATAAGTGCAACGATGCACCCGAAGAATGCAGATATACTTTCTTTCCTAAGGAAAAATAAATTTCCATTCACCGCGTAAAAGGATCGAAATACGTTCTTTGAAAGATCAATATTTCGTCAGAGATGTCGTACTTCTTAAAAATCGTGTATTCTATCATTCGTTAAACTTTCTCCCGTACAGTTTCTTCCTGTCAATTGCACACCGCGTACCCTATATACCTTGTACTAGAGACTCGAATCCCCGTAAATCTTAACAACGGTTAGGGCTGGCTCTAATAGCTAGCTATTTTTCTCCCTCGGAGTGGTCCTAAATTTCTAGGTGACAATGCACGCGTAGTCGCTCGAAGAAAAATTTTCCAGAAGTGATTCGATTTTACAGCTCGCGATCCCCGTAGCGCGGACGTCCCGCGCGTTCTTTTTACCACGGATCGGTGTTACGTCGCCGCGATAAGTTCGCCGGGAAAACTCGGTACATTACTCAGGTTTTTTCGTCTCACGGTGTCCGTGTGGGCGCGGAAATTTCTCAATTGGCGCGCATTCCCGCGACACCGTGGAGACCGCGAGCGCGATTAATCTCGTTATGGATACCGCGCGCGAGCCAAGGTCTCTGCCACCAGACGACTCCGAGATTCAATCTCTGTTCACCGTTCTCGTCGTTCTCTCTCCGCGCTTTTGTCGCCTCGTCTCTCGCGCGCGCGGCCAACACGCGGACGCTCCGTCTCTTTCTCGCCAGTCAATGGTAACAAGATTTAAAGCCAAGACGTGACACCTTATATACGTTTACGTGCTCGTTCTTTCTCTCTCTCTCCTTCTTTCTCGGTCCCGTTCTCCGCGCGTGTGAGAGACAGAGAGAAGAAGAGAGCGTCGCTCGCGAGAATTCCCGAGGATTCCTCGAGGACGAGTCACGTGGAGGGCCAGCTGTCTTTTTACGACCCTGAACCCCCGATGTTTTGGTCCCGCGACTTATTTCGTTTTGCACGGTAAACGTTGCAGAACGAACCTTCGAGTATTTCTTTCCCGCGGGATTCCCGGTAAATCGCTTATATTTAAACGGTTGAAGCCCTCTCGTGCTCGCGCTCGCGCGCGTATAAATTCGACCATAAATATTGGATTATTACAGACGAACGCCGACCAAGAGGCAGTGCAGCGGTAATTGCGTGATTACCGTTAACATTCGCATGTATGTTAGTAGCTCATTGTCGGTTAAACGCGATAGCTTGCCCCGCGGTTAAGTGGCCACTTGGTAACTGGTTATTGAAATTTTTCTTCGCTACGCCCACGCGCGATTACGATCATCCGCGGAGCATTCCGAGCTTCTTCCAGACGCGTTCACCGATGAACGACATTTTTCTTCGCGGATACGCCGCGTCGCGTGGACGATTTAATCGGAAGCGATTTCGCGGGGGGGATCGAAATCGAGGGATCGAGAGTAACGGGTTACTTTTCGAATTTTTCTTTGGAAATTGAGTATTTTTTTTTTTGGAATACCTACGATGGTAAGTAATCAATGGCACGAAAATGTCGAATAGTGTGATTTTAATTGTGTTTTCGGTACTCCCGATGTGGTTCCATCAGTTGGTTGTAGATAAATTTTACAGAAGACGATTTATAGAACTAGAGTGCTTTTTTTGAAAATAGATGACTTGAAAGCAGTCTTGGAAACAAGTCAAGTCTCTAACACCACGACTAGTAATTTCTTTTTTTAAACAATGTTGACATCGTACCTTTTTAAAATGTACCCAACGTGGAGAAGAATTTTGAAGACGAAGAGATATTTTTTTGAAAAGTTCAATGTTAAAGCACATAAATTATTTTTATATTTTTGAAATCGATGTGCTTTTTCGAAATACAAATTTCGCAGAGGAAGATTATTGAAAGAGAGTGACATTCTTTTCCAAATGGAAAAATATAGTAAGACTCCAGATACTTACTTCGCAACGGTATATTCCATTTTTGTTTCTTCTTTACAAACCTTTCCAAATTCGCTCCGCATTCTCAAAATGCACATTTCGCACGGGAGGGTTCGAGGAACATAACGGTATCTCTTATTACAAGCCGATGTACCGTTTTACTTTTTCTTCGCTCGGAGACCGTTACTATGTACGTTAACACGCCGGACATTAGCAAAACGTCGGCGCGTGGAGCAGCATCCCTGCATAAACTGTTAAATGTTTAACATCGAGGATAGATTCTGAATACGGAATACCGTATGGGTATTCATGCGCGTTTAATTACTTAGTCGTGCCAACATCTCCGGTAGTCAACATTCGAGTGGTCGTCGTGTGTAGCGAACATCTTGCTAACTTCAATTTCCATACATTGTAATTGCGCTCGCTCGCCAAAATGGCGTTGTTCAAAGTGATTCGTATTGCCAGCGGTTAACTTTCAGCCGTTCGTGTAATGCGTTACAAGGAGGAAATTGTTCTCGATTGGACGGTTGCAAATCGATGGAATAAAATTCGGTGGAAATTCTGCTATTTCGAAATTATCGCTCGGTCCTCGTTGAGAAACTCGACCGTTACATTTTACACTTCTGGGAAATATCTTTTCGAATATTATTATCGAGCACGATACGCACATCCTCCGTTAGTTTACAGTATTTACGATTAATGATAATTATCGATCGACGAGGAGAATAAAATAGAAAGAAAAATGCCGAGTACTCGATTTATCTAGGAAAGATCGTGCGTAGAAATAAAAACGAAGTGTTTCGAATAGTCGAGAAAAATTGTACAAAATTTATTCAAATTTGAACTCGTTTCGACGAGTAACGCATAGAAAATTATTTCTCTTTTCGAAACCCTTTCGTCCGAATGAACAATTTTCTCGTCTCGGGGAGCAACGAGTATTTCGCGTTGCAGAATCGATATTCGTAAAATCGTTTTCGAATCGGCGCAGTCCGGACGGATGTGCACGGCTGGTGCAACGAAATTATAAAATATGCGTTTCGTTCGCGTAACAAAGAGACCACCGCGGCATAATTCTCCCTGGCTGGATGAAAAACGGATCGCATAATTGGTCGCAATTAAAAGGAACTCTGCGAAGATCGGCCCTGATCGATTCGATATCCGATCATCGGTTCCAAACGGCCATATAATGAAACGTGACTCGTTAGCCGGAAATACGTTCGTTCGTCCAGATGTTGCCGAACATTCGTGGGAGACGCGAGTTAGGTGAATCAGCTTGAACGTCGGATTCGTCTACCTACGAGTTTTAGCTTTCTCTTTGCCTTTCCCCGGTTAGCCTTTCCCTTGTAACCGTATTTGCATTCGCGCGCGCGGATCGAAAATGATCTCGGCGATGCTCCTCGCGAACAAAGTGCGATCGTTGTTCGAAAATTCGTCCACGTTCATCGATATCGTTCGATGCTCGCGGCCTTTGCGATTCAACGAACGATCGAAACTTTACGTTTCGACACCGTGCATCGTTTCGACGTTGCTTCGCGATTCAATTGTTAAAAGTTTCGTTCGGTTCGCGTACGCGAAATTTTGTTCTCTCGTTCCCCGATGTCCGATTTTTGCAAGCCGGGTACAAAGTTTTATAATTAATGAGATTACCGCGGGCGCAACTCGAGAATATATTCTCGCATAAATCCGGAAGAGGGTAGCGAATCTGTGTACGTCATTTGCATATTTATCTCTCGTTACACTTCCCTCTATCCCTTCTGTCCACACGTGAATTTGGAAGAGGATTCGCGCATGTCTCGGTTTCATATTTGTTCGTCTCTTACTCCGAGCCTTGATTCCTCTCGTGCGTCTTACTCCGCGAGTTCGCTGCGCGCAGAATCCCATAATCCAGGTATTTTCGACTCATTTTTCCTCGACGAGGATTTTCCACGCTCGTACCTTCGCCTACTTCCGTTCTCGTGCGCGTTGTCGAGCAGAGACATCGACGATGGATCCTCCACGGTTTTATTCTCGACGCATAAACTTCGAGTAGACGTCGAGTTATTCGCGTTCAAAGGGTGTTCGATATCGGAGATTAAAATAATATCGAGCGATGAATCCGGTGCCCTTTGTTCTTCGTTAAGATCTACGGTCAAACTCTCGCGCCGATTCGTCTGTCTTTTTGCAACCGAGTGTCCAACGATAAGCGTCTATTAGAATTAACATCCTTCTGCGACAGGAATTTCACAATACGAGTGTATACAAGTAATATTCATTACGGAGTATTTCATATTTTTTGATACGTTTTGTCTATCCATGATTGAATTTTGTAAATTTTTCTACGCTAAAAGATTCTCCCGTTTACCGAATAAATAAACAGATGAATAACGATAACGTTTCTATCGCACTTGTACACGTTGAATTATATCAGATCGCCCAACAGTGTCGCGCGAGAGAATTTTCATTCTCCGAGATTTCTTTTACTCCAATGGACCGAATTTTGTATCGCGTTCTGTTTTTCTCGATTCACGTTATCGACTTCGACGATAAAGGATAGCAAACAAGAAAGAAGCGATGTCGAGTCTTTCACGATGTTTCTCACACTTTCGTTGCGCCACTCGGCTTCAAAATTCCCGAAGCCAGCAGTTCAAAGTTTGTTGGCTGCTCGAGGACACTTCACGGTTATTCCCACCCTTTTGTCTCTCGTCTCTGCGATCTCTGCGTTCCCGAAAGTTGCTTCGTTATTTCGACTCGACGCACATATATTATAAAAGCCTGTTCAAAGCTATTCTCTCTATATTTCGCTTCATTGTTCCTCTACATTATTATATTCTCTCTATACACTCTCTATATTAATTTATCTCCCGAATATTAACCAAACTCAACTACTCCGAATCATACTCTACGAAATATACAAGGTGTCCGTTTTACCTCCATCCCGCGGAATATTTCGCAAAGGTTTCAAAATACGTTCTCGAAAAAATTATTCATTCCCAAAAAAGACGTTATATCGTACAAACAATCTATCCGTACTGCCAACGTATCGAACAACATTCTCGAGAAAATTTCCCATGTATCGACCATTCGTAAGAAAATGTCCCGTGTGTCGAACAACGTTCTAAAAAAAATTTCCCACGTATCGAAGAACATTGTCAAGAAAATTTCCCACGTATCGAAGAACGTTTGAAAAAAAATTTCCCACGTATCGAACAAGATTCGCAAGTATCGCACAGTAGGCGTACACCGTCGCTCGCGATTCTCCTCGTGGCGGACAATCGCGAGCAAACGCGAGCCGGTTAACGTCCACTGGAAACTCGGAATTACAATTACACGATACAGTGGAAAACACGGGCGAAGGGAATGCCATCCGCTTCCGTTGAAAAAAAAGCTCCAGTTGCACGGTTTCAATGGGAGAAATTCCACCGGGCTGGCAGCTCGTCGCCCTCTTCCGTTTCGTCTATTCACGCGTCGCCACGAAGGAAGAGGAGGAGGAGGAGGAGGGTATCAGAAATCTCGGTTCCCGGGCGATTTTCATCCGCGCGCACGTTCTTCCGCTCGCACGCTCGCGTACCCCGCTCGGTACCGAAGTGGCGGTTCGCTCGTCAGCTCCGCTCCACCGCGTTCATCTTTTCTGTCCACGCGCGAGTCGAGGATAGGGAGAAGCCAAGTATAACCGCCACAGACTGAAGGAATGCCTAATGAGCCAGACATCTCGCGTGGGAGCAATCATTTCCATGGGGAACTCGCTTCTGGATCCGCGGCGCGGGACCGCGGGCGGCTCGTACCGCGAAAACGAGCAACGCGAACGACGAATCGTAATTCAGGAGGGCGGAACTTCGCGCCCGTGGCCGCACCGTGGGTTAGAGCCCCGAAATTTGAATTTAAAGCGGAGCAAGAATGGCCGGCGATCACGAGGCCTCGGTCCGCCACCGTTGAATTAACCTCGTCCCGGGCTAAATCCTGCCTACGTGATTATATTTGCTCGCGCGCCTGCTGCCCGCCCGATAAACTCCGCGGAAACGAGGGATTTGCTTTTTAAGCTCGCGACCGCGTTTAAGCTCGCTCATTTATTCGGCTTCGTTTCGCCGGAACCGGTCGTTTCGGACCCGACTACCGAGCCCACGGTCGTTCACTTTTTCGCGATAGCTATTCTTTCGATGCGACGACGCTCGCTCGCTCGCGCGTCACTACCCTTGCCACGATACGCTCGGATATTATTCGAAAAAATTATTAGGAACGCGGATTTCGCTAATAAAATCTACGAAGTACGGGCCGCGATCGTAACGGGGCAACGTTTTTCGACGGGACGGCGCCCACTTTCGGGACGAGGAACGCGAGATGGCGATAAAAGGAAATATAAGTCGGTATTTGTTGCTTTTATTTTTTTTTCTTCTCTCTCGCGCGTAGGTGTAGGACGAGCGAGTAAAATACGATGACATTTGCGGCGAAGATGTACGGTGTTCAGGTGACGTTATTAACGTAACCTTTGCGCCGGTGGGGAACCCGGGAAAATAAATATTTTTACGCGAAGCCCGGTCGAAGACGAGAACGAAAGATTCGTTGGCAAAGATGATTTACGACCGGGGAACGACGAATCGAGCGCATTCGGTAATTTGATCTCTGCGTTAGCAGAGAAACCTACGGAATGCTCTCGAGCGAAGGAAAATCAAAAACGCGAATCGATGGAATGATTTATACGACGAGAAAGATTATTTACGCTCAGAGAACGAAAAATCCACGGTAATCGAAAGTGTGAATTAAAGGAAAGATCGATCTATCGAGAAAGATGATCGGTAATCAGTGAACAAAGGGAACCAACGAACGTAAAGCAAAAGCGTGAATGGAATCAGAGATCGATCGGTCAGAAATGATTATCCATCGAGGAGAAAGAAATCTACGTTCGGAGAGCTAGCCTCTACGTCGGTGAGGTAACCGACGAAGGAAAGTCGAAAACGCGAATCGAAGCGAAAGATCGATCCGTCGAAATCGATGATCAGTGACGACGATGCGAGATCGACCATCCTGGCGGGTAATTCGATTCCCAGGCGAAGTCCCCGGTTAAAAGATACTCTCGACTTCGTTTCGTGGTCCAATTTCCCCCTCTGCCGAGCGAACGAGGATAAATCGTTTTGGAGAATCGCGACGAGCGGAGATCGTTTCGCGATGCCGGGACCCGTCCTTTTCCGCGCGGTCCTCGTTGCGGAAACCCAGCAATCACGGGCACTTGGGGCCCCGATAGCGGACCCAGAAAATAACCCGACACCGATGCGCAACTCGGTCGAGAGACGTTGCTCGTCGTTTGACCAAGGATCCCATCGCGTTCCAACGAGAAACGTTCTCGGTACGGGCGATTATCTTAATGTCTGCATCGTGGTGGCGGGAGCCCCGTAGGCGGCTGACGAGCCGAGGGGGCAAACGACCAGCGAAAAAATTTACCGGTGGCAGTAAAATTTGTTCCCGTTCGGCTTTCAGCGGCCGAAAATATTTATGAACCTTTTCTTTGGCGGCTCGTTCACCGGTTCGACGAAACGAGCCTGTTTATTCGAACGAAATCGCTGAAAAACGACCGGGGTCTTCGACCGACGCTTCGTTATTCCTACGCTCCCCAAAATTTGTTTTTTACATCCTTTATTAAACTTTACTCGTCGTTTGGTAAATTCGATTCGTGTACGAGGCCCCCCGGTTAACGCGCTCGGCCGCCATCTCGTGCATACACACTGCCGCTTAAAACTCCGGAGAGGACTTCGATCTTCGAAATAAACGAACCTCTCCTGGCTACGTAAAAGTTTCACCGAAAATATTATCCTTGCGAATTAATCGACCGTTGCTCGGCTACGTCTTCCGAGTAATTTTATCGGACTCGACCCAGCGTATAGAGAATAATAATTTACGAAAAACTTCTCGAGGTCGTTATTAACCGTGGGCAGTAATTGTCACGGTAATGTAAAACGTAAGAACACGAAGAATCAAAGTTCGAAGATTTAATAACGCAGTGGAAGAATTCGGTGAACGATAGAAGGTGTTGCTTCTACGAAAACTGTTACCAAGTTACGGAAACGGAAAGATGTCGGGTAAAAATTGTAAATACGAAACAAAGTGAAAATACTTTCCAAGGAAAATATTTGGCAATCGATTCGATGTCTATCTTTCGAAAGTTCGAAATTCTATTTTCACGAGATACAATGGCACAGAAACTGCGAAGAAGAGTAATCGAGTGTAATAAATTTTCCAAAGAAAGTAAATTACGAGCAATTCGTATCCTCGACCATAGATATTCAAAATTTCCCGCGTCGCGCGATACAGGAACGTTCAAAAATGAAAGAAATTGAAATCGTTGATCGAATTCCGTGGATACATATAGAAGGTGGAAGAAGGTGTACGCGATTTGACAGTGGGCGGAAAGAAATAATCGTATTCACGAGCACGGGCTCCGAGAGTTCGTTTCACGCGGTACGGAAATACGCGAAAAAGATTAAAAATCATTTTACTCGCGCGTAAACCAATAAAATCGCGATAACGCGCTTACTTACAATGCAGAGGAGTCGATTCCTTCTTCGAACGTCACGCGCTTCGGCGAACGATACGTTTCGAGTGAAATTTATTACATCGCAACAATCAATTATTGTTAACGCGCGGCGTACAGTAATGCCCATACAAGTTACTATTTATGGCCGGGTATTTTTCAAGAACCGTGAAGCCAGTGATTGAAAATACTTCATTCTATTCAGCCGAACGAAAGGGCAAAGATCGCACAGTCGGTAATTCTCGCGGATAATGGCTGCATATCTCTTCGGCTGTTCAACGCGCGTTTCGTTATTGTCGGCTTTTCTTGTCAGCGTTGATTTTTAACGTCGTACAGTCTCCGATACTCCCAGACGTAATTCATAGCGCCGTACGAAGCGTAACATTCGAACACAATCGCTTCGTAATTTATATTAGCACGGGGATTCGTATCGAGTCGGGAGAACCCGATGAATCATGGGGAGTAATGTGTCGTACATTCGTTTCTACATGTGTACGGCGTCAATCGCAATAAGATCGAAGGAATAATCAGGGCTACTGTATCGTTAAGGCTACCGCGAGAGCTTCTACGGGCGAACTGAACGTTGAACGAAGATTCGTTTCGTGGAAACGAAAACGTGTACACCGTGACGCGGAAACGACGAAAGCGTGGTTAACGTATGCGTTCATCTCGACTCAAGATGGCTACGATGAGTTCTTAAAATCTACCATTTTTGTTCATTCTACGGAACCTGAAAGATACGTTTCTTTAATAATCGTTTCTTTTCGAAATAAAAATATACCGAGAGAGATCATCGTATAGTTTTGTCTACACACATATATACGTCTGTACCATACGCATGCGTGCAAATTGTAACTATATTTTACGTTACTATTGACTTTCAAATATCGTGTACAAACGTGTTACCGTCGAGTACAACAGGGTTAACGAAACGAATTTAAATAATTTATCCAACATTGTGAAACTATTTATGTAAACATTCGGCGAGTACCAAAGGTACTAACCATAGGATGCGAATACCCATCGATGAAATCGATTACACTGGCCCAGTTTTTAACGAGCTCGAAGACACGGTCCAGCACAACGATCGTGAAAAGTTTCTTTTACTACTTTTGCGCGCAAAATTCACCTCTGATACTAGCATCCTCGTAACTGACATAATTTATGCAAGTTCCCCGTGTTTTTACGAGCCGCTTAAAACCTCCTTGTAAAAATTGACGAATTTACTGCCGAAAAAGGAAGCACTCGTAAAACAAAAACGAACTCGTAGGGGGGTAGTTTCAACGCTAGATTTACAGTCCGTTGATTCGATAGATTTTTCAAATTTTCAGCTCAAATTCACCGATTGACCAATTTCGAAATCGGTGGTAATAGAAGAATTTTACTTTACTCGTAAAACCTATCAAAATCTATCCAAAAGATACCTTTTAATATCCCCGTAGATATCAAATCTAGCACACATACTTTCCAACGCTACCGACGCTACTTCCCCGGTCTACCGATTTAAAATAAACTAAAATACCAACGTTGCAAAAAGGAAAGATACGTTTCGTTACACGCGTAGATATCGATGAAATCTAGCGTCGATTTAGCGGACACCTCGCGCGATCCGATTCGAGCGAAAAATAGAGGACCGTTGTTCGAGATGAAATTCGGTCGGGGCATTCGTGTTCCGGTGCTCCGGCACAATTCCGAGTGGAGAGTTAATGAAGCCATCCGACGGTGCACGAGGATACACAAAAGTCCAGGTAAAAGAATAATCAAATTCAGGGGACGAGTTCCCCGTTGGAGAAGTACCGCGTTCACCGTGGATAACTACGGGCTGAACAGACCGTCGAACCGTGACGTGCTCCGGATCAGTACCCTCCGGGCAACCTCGCGAAATTCCCTCGTCTTCGAGATACATAATGGACGTCGAAGCAACGGACCGTCGTTGTTGCTGCTCCGTCGGCTCTCCTCGGCCCGATTGGCCGTAATTTACGCGTTGCGTGGAACAAATAGTCCTTCGAAGGATGAGGACCCGACGCGGCCAGACACATTCACGGTCGGAGTAACGCTCACGGCCGGACATTATCGTTCGCCACTATCTTCTCTTCCTTAGTTTTCTCGTTGCTCGTGTTCCTTCGTCTCCCATCAGCTTTGTCTTCGGCCTGTTACACGCTCGTGTCATATTTTTTCTCTCCCCGCGATGACTCTTCGTGCATACCCCCCTCGTTTCCCCCCTTCTTTCTCTCTTTCTTTTTTCCTTCTTAATTCCCTTGCGCGTATATCGTATCGCCGGGACTCTTTTCGTCTCGGGCATCTTCTTTCCGTAGGATGGCTCAGGGAGGTCGCGCGGAGTCTTCCAAGTACAGGGTGGTCCAGAAATCGTCCAGTTTGTGAAAGAGTTTCGCAATCTCGAGAGCAGAGGAAAGTTTGATTTTCCTCGTTGCGAAATATCCGCGATTCCACGATCGAGGATTTCATTTTTATCGTTTCAACGAACAACGGAAGCTGTTTCCGATCGGTGGAGAATTATCCGTCGTTTGTTCCTCTTTCGAAAGTTTCGTCCGGATAAAACTTTTGCCCTTCTACGAGTTCTAATAAACGTGTACGGATAACGCACGAGTGCTGCTCTCTCTGAGTACGGAGACTTTGAGTTACGGTCAATATTAAGGTTAACGGTTTTAAGACGCGTACGAAACTTTCGTCGAGGAACCGTGTGGACAAGCTTATCTTAAACCCTCTTGGAACAAAGTCTTCGGAAATTGCAAGAGTGCACAGGCGATGAATGCAGCGTTACAACTTCGTCGTGTATGTTGCATCGATGCAATATATTCCCGAAGAGAATTGAGATACGTAACGATAAAAAGTATAAATTGTACAGTTGCTGCCAGTGTTGGAAACGTTGACCGTTATATCGAACTGTTATCGAGTATTTTGCATAATAAAATGATGAAAATCATCGAGACGCTTACACGGATACACGGTGCGCTGGATTCGATTCCTTTTCGATGCAATTTCTGGAATCGCGCGAACCTGTCGCGTGCACGGTTAACAAATCATTGGGCCAGGCGACGTTAATGTCTTAATAAACCGAACCACCGACTTAATCAACGACGATAACTCTTTGCCGCGCGCTTTCTCGTTGGCGAAATATTGCTCGCAGGAGAAAGCGCGAGGAACTGTCGGACAGATGCATCGTGAAATGCACTCTCTTCCGCGGATGTTTGTAAATTATTTTCGTTCGAGGAACGCTTTATCGCGTATTCGATTTTCCGCCGGTTTCGTCCCGTCCTCGAAGCCTCTCGTTTCTTTTCCCTCGTCGCGGTTCCAGTTCGTCCTCCTTGCTTCGGCCACGCTCAATTTCTTCCACGGTGTTCTCCGTGACGCTGCGTGGTGGCCATTTCGAGAATACCGCGTAATTTTCCGTTCGATCGGCCCCCGAAGGGCAAAAACCGACCAACGAACCGTTCTCTGTGGATTAGACGGAAGATACGGTCTCTCGTGGACCACGGTAAACGAGAAAATCGTGCGAACCGAGCTTAGTTCGATGCACCGGGGTAATTATAACTATTCGAGACGAGTAACATTTATATTCGTATAATGAACGACGAGTAAATTCAACACGATCAACGTTCGTTGTAAAATATTTCGTTCTATAGATAATATTTATATTATTGCTATACTATTTAATATTTTATGTCAAGTGCATTGTGTAATATTTATATTATTGGTATTATTTAATATTTTACATTGAAAATACCGTATCGTGATTCGTTTCTTCGATGTAAATATAATTTTGACGGTGCAAATAACCATCAAATAATTATCTTTTAATCGTTGTTCGAAATTCATCGTCCATGTAAATATTTTACCTACTTCTGGTATTCCGTCGCTGTACAGGCAGAACGATACGTACATTTTGTCGAATAATATCGAGAAATTGTTAAAGAGAGACTCGACTGACCCTTCCCTTTCATTTTTTTTTGTTGCAGGTGAGTGAAATCACTGTTTGGATGCTACGATATCGATGAGCGATTCGAGGTATTTGAATCGGTTCAAAATTTTTTCGTCGCGTAGGCTCGGTAGTACTCTTCGCATCGAGGTGCATTGTTTCGAAGCACGCTCGAAATGTTATTTCATTTTTCATAGTGCACCGGCGAGACGGAAACTCGATTTTACGCGAGATATTTTGCGATCGCGGATGCGACTGATTTACTTGTCGGAACCTGATTGTCACCGAATAATCGTATCGTTTCGGTGATTCATCGCTTCTGACACCAAGGTGCATCGGAGCGTTGACTCGTGAGATTCCCTGATTCAGAACCGTGGCAAGAGCCGATAACGTTTCATTGATCCAACTGGCTTGCAACAGAGATGCCGATCAGTTTCGTAATTGTTTCGTGAATTGAAAACACCTCCATGCCTCGCTTCTTTCTCGATAAGGTACGACCGTCCGTTGAATTACGAAAAGGGAATTATTTTCACCGCGTCTATTGGACGCGAATTAAAAACAATTAACCTAGACGGTTCGTTTCGAAACCTTTCTTTACTTATTTCAACAATTTCCATTCAATTGAAACGTGGATCTTGTAAAAAATTGTTGCGTAAAAATGGACGCGAAACTGCTGGGTAGAAATCGTTTGAAAAATGTTTCAACGTGAAATAAAATTCCAAATTAGACTCGCGCAATTCATATTTCAACGTACGACGCATATCACTTTCTGAAATTTAATTTCGAATCGTCACGTTACGAAAAAAAAACTTCGACGCACATTGTCGAATAATTCGTGCGGCTCTGATTTCACCACAAATTTATGTTCCAACTTACCATATACGTATCGCGAATCATAAATGTTAAAAAGAAAGGTGAACAAAAGTAAGGAACAACCTTCCGTGCATTTTCCCCATAGTTTCTCCGGCGTTGTCTCTCATAAATAAATCATTTCACGCTTCGAATACAATTTCTGCAGCGTGAAATTAAACGAAGAGAAAAGAAACCGAATATACCTGGTAATCGTTGAATCACCGTTAAGTGCCCGGAGAGTCCAATTAGCAAATACCGTGAGAATAAGATCGTCCGTTGTAACATATTCCCATAATATCACGGCAATTAAGTGTTCCAATAATCGAGACTGTATTGCGTTTAGGGAGGGCCCAAATTGATGCGCGCGTCACTCGATTCCATCTCGTAGCCGTCTAACCGCGTAAACAGTTATCGATTGCGGTTCGTACCGATCTAATACATTCGCGCGTTGCTCATAAAGCAACGATGGTTAATCTACCTGTCTCCGCGGTACGATCGCATTGTCCGGACAATCGCGTATCCCGTTGCTGACTATATTCGACGAACTTCGCCGATAATTGAAATCCCCATTGCGGAGGCAGTGTTTCTTTCCGGTTCGGCCAACCCTCGGTAACTGCGCGGGAAACCAGCGAGCGAAACAGGTGCGATAAGACGCAAGCATCGGGCGAGACCGTTGGAAACAGTCTTTATCCGAGTTGGATTCCTTCGTTTACCTTCTTCTTCTTTGATACACGATCGCGATCCAACCTCGATCGTCGAGAAGCCGAGATGAAACTTTCGTTTTTAAGAGGACTGGACAAATTGCTCCGAAATAAAGTCTTCTTTCGGGAATTAAGTCCAAGATGACGAATGAAAGTTACGGACTTCTTCTTTTACACGATGTTTAGTATCTCGAAGAGGAAGACAATTTTTTTTTTTTTTTAGTTGCGCGTATGTACGTGGTGGACCATCCAACTCGATCGATTCGATTTCGTTCGTAAGAAGTGAATTAATGAAAATTTTACCGCGAACGATACGATTTCGAAAGATCTTCGAGACGACATTCGATATTTAGTCCCTCTCAAAATTTCGATCGATGACTTTTACACTTCACGATTTCGTAATTTTCATCGATAACGCGATCTCGACTTCCAATTACCGCGGAGGGCTGTAAAGCATCGAACGCAGTGTACCGCGTTGCAAGTGCAATCGTGAAATGGAATAGCACCGAACGGGAGAGACGTCAGTAGCACCAGCAGCTTTCCCTTATCTGCTCCATTGTTCTCTTGCTCGTCCATTATGGCCTTGCCTTAGCTACTGTTACTTCTCGAAGGACGATTACGTTCTATTGGTTATCATAAATTTAATGCACGGTCGACGCACGGTAGAAAGTACGGTGGTCGTCTTTTAACGTAATTCATCGATGGAGTAGGTTAGAATCGCCCTTTTATGACGGGGAGAGTTAACAACGAGTGAAATCGAATTTATCGTTGCCTCGTTTCTTTTTTCCACCTGTTCGCGAACTCTACGACGCGCAATCATCGTAAAGTTTGCCGGTTAACGAACAACCGTTCGATGGAAACTCGTGGTTTATTTCCCAGGCACGTGATCTTTCATCGGTGCCTGTTCGTGTAACGTCTTATCAACGCGTTGTAACAAAATTTGTTCAAATAAAATAGTATATACGCACAGATTGTTTGTAATAACGTTCCATCGTAAAGGTGTCGAATAATCGGGAAAATTCGTTTCTACGTCAAAGTTAGGACGATGGAGCTCCTCTAAATTGGTCAATTTAATTGGCTCGTTTCGATATACTTGATCGACTGCTAATCGAGGACATACAGTATCATCGAATGGTGTCGAGTTGCAATTATGTGTAATTGCGATCTGACTAATCTGATCAACAAGACATCGCGATACCCATTCCTGTCGAGGTAATAGATCAGTGTGATGTACTATTACGATGGTGCACCGGCAACGGTCCAGTGTCAGGTTCGCGTTCATAGTTGAACGCGAGGGTGGTTACAACGGTGGTTGTTGACGAGGTGCTTAACTTTCATGATGCACCGTTTTGCAATTAAACCTAAATACTAACGAAGGGGGACTGATAAATTCTTTGCACCGTGATGCGATACAAACTGGTATTGTATTTCCAGCTATTATCGTCCACGTTGAGAGTAAAAGTGGATCTACGATACCGATCGAGGAAAGAGAATCGCGGACTTTCATAAATCTAGCGCAACGAAGCCGGTGCTTTCGACACGAGCCTCGTTGAGAAGAACCGACGGAATCGGTACTCCTGGGAGAGAAAAATATCAGTCCTGGAAGAAATTTCGAACCGTGTTGGGTCAGACGGTTCGATGGAGCAAACGTTACTCGACTCTGTCCACATTCTACTCACCGATGGCACCACATTTTTCTCAACTGGTAACCTGCTTTCCATCGCAGCATCGCAATGGTAATTGCAACGACATTGTTCCCTTTCGTAAATCCTTTAACCGAATAATACACGAAACAGCTGACTCGAGTTGAGAAAATATAGATACGGATGAACAGGCAACGCTGCAATAATCTTTATACGAAATAACAAGCTCTCCCAACACGTTCCAGATTATACAATTGCATTTAAAAAAACATACATCACCTTTGCACGACCTCTTCACACCCATGCACAAACAAGCCATTTACGATTGTTCGATTCCTCTCTAAATTCGTATTTTGTATACGAGTAACTCTCGCTTGTAGATTAAAATTCGATCGTCGCGATCACGTCTAGTTATTCGATGTTACTTTAATAATTCGAAGAAAATCGCGCTACCAACGCGAAGTTAAACACCCCTGGAATGTAAGCCTCTCTCTTGAATCTCGATCGGTCGGCTCGTCGTCCGCGTCGAAAATCGGTCGTCGAGAGGATCTCGAGAGCGGATCGTACACCGCGACATTAGCGGCCGCGTCGAGTTCGCTCATAGCGACACCAGTTTCGCGCGAGCGTCGTAGCTGAGTTTCAAGAGTGCCGCGTCGCCCGTCATTGCAATTACCAGCCGATTGTTCGCGATCGCCGCCAGTCGACAGATTTATCGAGCGCGATAAATATCGACGCGCGTGCAAGACCCGCGGCGCGTCGTCCAGCTGCGCGCACGCTCGTCCCGCGAGGGCCTCCCGCGAGGACGCGCGCATTGTGCCACGCGGTTATCCTGCACTCTCAATTAATCGACCGGGGCTGATTGCAGCCGCGATACCACCGAAGCTTCTCGCCTCTACTCGCCTCGACTCGCTTCGACTCGACTCGACTCGACTCGCGTCGCGCGACGATACAACGCGAGCGCCCGAAAGAGCGGTGAATACGGCGTCATTAACGGGACGCCCGCCCACGTCGCGACGCTCACCCTACGAAAGGGTCGTTCTAATCGAAAATTGCTCTCGGTAGACGCTAGACCGAACCCGCCGAACGATGCTAATTTCGAGCCGTGTGTTTATCTTTCCGTACGGCGGAGAGTTGGCTCGCGAGTTTTGTCGCGGTTGGAGCTTTTCCACGCGGACACACGTACGCACAGAAATGTTCCCGTTGAGGAAACAAACGAAACGAACGGTACATTCGGGATTTACGAAATTGGGTAACGAAACGGAGGACCACGTTTCTTTCGAAAACGCTTCGAGATCGAATATTTTTGAAATAGCGTTACGATTATCCGTTTGTACAGGGAATTATCCGTTTTGTGATACACCGAATGTCTCGAGTTGGGTAAATGGGATTACCTGTGTGTAAATATTTGTCGTATTTTTCTCTGAGTGAGAGAATATCCTAGGTTCTATCGTTTCGAGAATTGTATGGTTACCACTGAGAGAATTTTTTCTCGAGGTGATTTTTTGGACGAGAGTTCAAGGTTATCTTTTTAAACGATACTTTTCTTCCCTCGTTTTTACTGAGGAAATCTAGTCACAGTAACGACTCGAAATTTTCTAAAACTTTTCAAACAGAATTGAATAGGTTGTTTGCGCGTTCGTAAATTGAATCGGTTGCCGTGTACAGCGTTGTCGTATTTATTTTCCGAAAATACGATTCGCGACGATAAAGGCGTACAGAGGATCGGTTGCAAGTTCCCTGTAAGAGCTAAACGCGAGGGGATCGGATGTGCTCGTGCATTAATCGCGTTATCTACTTATCCGTCGCTCTTACGGCTCAACGACGGCGTTAATTCACTTTACACCGTCGCTCCGTGGGGACATCGACGAACTATCAGCAAGAAGTCGAGTACTCCCGTGACATGCAAGGCTAGTCTTATTATCGAGTCGCATCTGCTTAACCGTCCGACGCTGAAAAGCCGATTTATGTCCGCTCGGACCTCGTGTCGACGTAATTTCCTTTACAATGTTTGTTTCATTTTGACGTCGCGAGTCACTTCGTCGGCCGATTTACAAACAAACTTCGAAACAAACTAAAATAATTTCAAACGATTACGGATTTTAATATTTCGAAGTGGCGACAATTACGAACCATTTAAAGAACAATATTTTGGGCTACTCAAAATTTTCTTCTCCCACTACCTGATCGGTAAGAACAATTATAGGGTTATGCATTAAACGGTTGGAACTTATTCTAAACATTTACGAAAAAAGAGATACACGTACGAGAAATGAAAATTTTGATTCGTTCACCGGTTACGAGGAAATCCACGCGATCGAGTTACCACGAACGATGAAATTGAATCACGATTGTAACCTACGCGAGTCTCGAACGAATTCTCGAAAATTTGCAATAATTCCTCGTCGGATCTATCGACGAGAAATCCGTCGATGTACGAGGCAAAGAAAGCGACGGCGGTAGGAATAAAAGAAATCTTTTTCCCGATTATTTGCACTTGTCAGCGGCGTGTCCTCACGCGTAGATGTGTCTTTGGAAAACATCAAAGTCGTCAGCGCGCTCCAAACAGAGTTTTCGTGGAAGTTGTACGTTTAAGGCGGTACGCGTAAACGCGTCATAAAATTTGCCACGCGAAAGTAAACGTTTCTTTCGTCGTTTGATTTTCTTGCGAGAAAATTGTCCGCCAAGTTTCGTAGCCGCGCCGGTACCGCGAATGGTTAATCCTACGGTTGCGCAAAGAAATTCGTATTCGATTCCGGGAGCTCCTCGGGTATCCATCTTTACGACGAAAGCGATAATCGCGGTCGTAAAAGAATTTTACGAAAATGTCACCGCTTGCTTTCTAACACTTGCGTCTTATACCTACAGAATCCTGGATAATAGGCGGTCCCCCTCTTGCAGTTTCAACATTCTTTATTGCCCTACGTCCCTGCCTCGTTTCCATACAATAAAAACGGAAAACTTTCACGTGGTCTTACGAATGCAACGCTGCTCCTCGAATAGGGGGAATATTTTTGTCCGAGAAAACGGTCCTAAATATTCGTTCTCGTGCCGGTGACAGCTACCAATTTCAGCAAACGAAACGAGTGTAACCACCCGATACAATTACGCAAAACCGAAGCTGCACCTTTGTATTTTATTTGCCCGTAAAATAAAGCGCTCGAATTGTTATCGAAACTGTAATACCTGGAAAAATCAAAATACGTAAACGATCCTTTGTATTTTCTTTTATATTTTTGTCCATTTTATTTTTACCTACACAAGGAGACATCTAAAACAATTATCGATGTATTTTTACAAATATTCCCTCGAACGTTCGGTAACATTAGCAGAGAAATCAAACCTGCGAGCGCCTCGTATTCTTTTCGTATTTTCGTAATAAGAAAAAACAGTTCGGGTAAGTATCACTCACATTGCTAAGAGTCTTTCTACCATCTTTCATTAAAAAAAAAATCTATCCCCTGTTACTCCCCAGTCGTCCAAAAATTCATCGCAACGCACCCAATCGGTCAGCTCCATTCGATTCGAAAAAGGAAGATAAGATCGCGTAATTCTGTTACTTTCCGAGAAACACGGCTCGTAGTACGCCATATGGATCACCCTGTATAATCACGGGGTAATAACCGTAATACGGTAGACGTCTGGCGTAGAGCACTCGATGACTTCTTCCCGACCTTAATCGTTTCGGGGAGAGATCGATCGGTTCGAAGTCGTTGGAAATACTTATCGCGATGTTCAACCGAGCTGAAAAAGAAGAAGAGAAAAAATGATTTCTCCAAATGGAAATTCGTGCATTGCGACGCGTGGCACGATCTGGCCGGTCGTGGAACCCCGCGTGGTTCGGTGTTTGTCGCCACGGTTACGGAAACAAAATAATTAGGGGGCAAGGAAGGGGAATGGGGGCGGAGCATGGCGACGAGGAGGGGGAGAGACTAAAGAGAAGTTGCCTGCCGCTGACAGGATGCGAAACGACGGAAAGGAAAAGGGATCCCTGGGAATTGCGTAATCGTGTAAACTCTCGTTCAGCCGCCATAACCTCGTTTAAACGTTACGTGCGTTTATCGCCGATTAAATTTGTAGCGGGCTTCTTTGTCAATTTCGGTGCCCCACCCTCGCCCGCCCGTTGAAACAAGAATTCGTAATTACTTCGCGGGGAACTCGATCTCTTAACGAGTTGTTCCTCTTTTTTTTTTTTCTTTTTTCTTCTTTCAATTTCTCCCCGAGTTTCGTCGCGCTCGTCGAACGCGCTGCGATCGCGAGATCGCTGCATATAAAATGCGAAGATTAAAATTAAAGGCCAACCGTAAACGTGTCGAGTGCGTTTTTACCCGATTTAAACGTTTCAACGTGAGTAGCCGTGGTCGGCGGATACCGGAGTAATTAACTGTACTGTTCGTTACTCGTACGTTTATAAAAAGGGAAAAGAAGAACGAGAAGGCGAATGCGAGCCTGTTTGAAAGCGACGCGGATTTTCGTTAGAATGTAATCGTTTCTTTCAATTCCGGTGTTTCTTTATTAAATTCAATTATTCACGTTTCGTTCGGTTTAATATTCAAAGTGTAATTATTTTCTTTCAATTGGTGCGATATTTTTTTTCATTAACTTCGGGTAGATATTTTTATAAAAAAGAGACACGAGTCTGTCTCAAATAACGATCGAAATATTGCAGAGATATACGAGAAAACGTGAATCAATCTGCGAAGCACCCGAAGCGCGAGCTACCCTACTTTATCGCTTTAAACCGAACAACCCTTTCGCTCTTTTTGATCGTCGTCCAACAGCCTTTGATTTCTAACCGCAAGGTACCTATCCTCGCACTGTTCTCGCGTTGATCTGTCCGCACGGTGATCGTTCTCTTTGCTCCGTTTCACGCATCGTGCCTCGGGTGATAAATTGTCTGTCTAGATCAGGGTTACCTTAAAAGGTCGATATCGATCGCTCGTGCTCGATAGAGTCGTTCGTTCCCAGTGAATGCGAACTCCTGCGCGATGATTGATGAGATTTCACAGTCATTTCTGTACTTTTTGTCTCAGTGAATTATTATGCTTCCCTCGAACGATCATTAATATCTTTATCCCGGATCATAAAAATTCTTTTTTTCCCATCGTTTCGCTCCGTGCAACCTGCCGTAACCGATGGATTGTAAACCCTTCGTTTGAAAGTTTTCTTCAGAGTTTTCTTCGGAGTTTTCTTCGCGGCGAGTCTCGTCGCGTTTGATCTTTCGAGAAAACGAAACTACGATTTTCGTTAACCAAGTTCGAGCGACGCAGAGTTGGCGAAGAAAAGTTTGCACATCGAGAATTCTGATGGACCGCTCGCTTCGAGCCGAGAAGCGGTTGTAAAATTAATTCGAAAGGTTCCGCGAGGTGAACGCGGAGTGAAAGGACCTTTGAATTAATTTTGAACCTTTCGAACCGTGATTTTTCCCACCGCGGAAAATATTCGTGTTTCGGTCATGCGAACCTCGGCACCGGGGGCAGTTGGTAATTGCAACTTGTTGCCCGATGCATGCTAGTAACATGTATACCAGTTCACGGTGCGCGTAATTTATGGTCGTCGATGCGGCCGAGTGGGGAGCAATTGCGATTTTAACGATCGTGCATGACGGCATAAATATCGAAGGACGTGGAACAAATAATTGATCGAGAAACTTGGTCACGTTTCCTGCGAAGCGATATATCGATGAACAGGACACACAGGGTGACCCATAAAGAGTAATCGAGAAATTTAGGGGTCCGCTGTAACCGCAAAAGTAGAGAAGACGTTTCCAATTACGTTCACAGGGATCCGGATCCAGCTTAACCAGAACGCGGACAATTTATTTCGTTCGTGAAAAATAATTCCGCATGAAATACAATTGCGACGCGTGGATTAACATTTCACTTATCGAAATTCTTACGTTTGATGCAACTCTTCCATTTCATTTTCTCTCATCTGGGTACAAGTTGATCGACTATATGTTCTTTTTTTACACTTTCTGTATTTTTTTTTTTTACAGTTACTACACGCCTAAAATTTCACGGACCACTTTTTTAAATCACCCTGTACGTCCACTTCCGTATATCTCGTAGATCGAAGAACGTTAGTCGACAATGATTTCTCACGACTCAAAATCCATACCGAAATGAAAATTAGATTCGTAGCTTCGTTGTTTTGCCTCGATAAATCGTCCCCGAACGGAACCGTCCGCTATTTTTGTCTAGATCGTTACCAAATATGTCCGCGAAGTGTTATTTCATGCGTGGCCACCGGAATCGTGAAAGTTTTGAGTCCCGAACGAATGTTATGCGCGCCGATTACCATAAAATCACAACGTTTAAATATGATAATGAAGCGAAACCGATATCGCGGCCGTAAAGTTCCTTTTAAGCGAAACGCACGATTAAACGTGAAATGTTAATGGAAGTAGAAAAAGCAGCTCGTGAACAAACACGTTTCGAGGGTGAACGGAGAGTGTTCTTTTATTTATTTATTTGTTTATTTATTTTCTTTCTTTCTCTTTATTATTCTATGGTAATTCCAACATCGTGTGAGAACTATCCGAGCAGCTCGGGGGATCCCGTGTTATTAAAACAATTTTAATCAAGGTAAACTTTCGCGGGAGAGTCGCGTCGTCCCTGGTGCCTCTTTGTTCCTGGCCAGACAAAGGACTTCTCATCGACGGTTTCAATTATTTCGAGGCGCTTCCACCGCGAATACGATCGTTTCGTTGAGGCACAATAAACGACGACTTATGGGGGTTATGAAATATCGAAACGATGCCTCGTCTCCTTCGACGACTGATCTTTGTCAGTTTTACGAACACAATGTTTACGTTTCCTTCGTTCTGCGATTGCTTTGTTGTTTGCTTCGACTCGTTGTCCGAGGAAAAACGCGACAACTTGGAGCACCAGTAAATTTTAACTCAACCTCGTTGGTTGTAAAGATATCGTCGGATCGCCATTTTTCAAGACGCGCGAAACGAAGAGGTACAGAATTCGTGTCGAGCGAATTATTATCTTGCGTTTCGAAAAAATTCTCTACTTCGAATCGAACTCGAATCAATTTTTCTCAAACACACCGCGATCGTTAAAACTAAACTATAATCGTGATACGTTTTCTCGAAAGTTTACCATAAGAATTTTTTAAATGGGTACAGAAAGTAAAAGTTTTAGAAATGAAAGAAAATCCTTTCCTAGAATGTCGTACCGTTGGAGATTTGGAATTACTTTTCCAAGAATTGTTCTTACGAATATGAACGAAATGTTCATTATTTTCCAATTTGTCTCAGAACTCTTACGAATAAAAGTTTCGATTCCACTAGTCCTTGTTCCATACATTTACGTTCCTTGGCCAATTGTTCCAATACTCTATTTTAGGAATACAAGTTTTACACGCGACCCGAAAACAATATCGAACAATGAAAATATCCTTTTACCGCATTATTTCGTTATTTTTAAGCGTTCAATCCCCCCTCCCGTGAAGTGTTCCCCACGTATTAAATTAGACCCTGTATATCGAATTAAAACTCGAAGGGTACAGGAGCCACCGCACATGGTGTCAATAATTGGTGGTGATCCTTCGCGCAGGAGCAAACCGAACTTTGAAAATCTGTGGAGCGATACATTTACTCGACCAACAGACTCCGACGTGCACTGTGTTTAATTAGGATGCTTTCGTAACGGAGAACGAGATCAAACGAACCTTTCGAGATCAATTTTATCGAGGAATCTTCAAATGCTCGTTGCGCACAATTTCGCGTGTTTTTTTTCTTCCTTCGCCATCTTTTCTCGCGAACGTTGAATATTCTTCGTCGAATATCGAAACGAAACAGCGTAAAATCTTCTTATCGTTCGTAACGTCGGATCGCCTGGCCGAGCGAAACTTCGACACGGTGTTCGTTCCCATCACGCATGGTGGAACACGAATCGATGGGAGTACGTACTTCCCGTACGTCTACTCTAATGTAAGCCAAACGAATTCTGTGTGCCAAGCACGCATGAAAAGGCCCCCGACATTACTGGAACAGTTTTAATCAAAGTAAACTTCCCTTCGGGTATTTTCAACGTTGTCGTCGTCGTCGTCGTCGTAGTCGTCGTCGTAGTCGTCGTCGTCGCGGCGGTGGTTCTTTGTCCCGCGTTGAAGACGAGAGAGGTTCCTCCTCAGTGGTTTCATTCATCCGAACCCTCGACCCAGTACCGCTCTTCATCCATCCTTGGAAGCTCGCTCTCTTCATCAGCATCCTTCGTGTATTCCTTTCCTGCGCGTCCTTCGATGTGCACCTCGTTCTCTTCTTCTTTTTTTTCTTTATTTTTTCGCTCGCCGTTTCGTTACGCGAAACTTGTTCCAGACAGTTTCGAAATTCGCCTCGCTAACAAAAGGATGTCGTCGTGGCTCCACGGTCGACGATATCGACTAATTTCCTTTGGGCGAACTTCCAACGAAAGTAAAGAGATACCGCCTCGTAGCACGGTATTTACAATTTCCCGAGCTGCGTAATTGTTTTTTTGCTCCGAGTAATTTCTTTTGGACACTATTGCTCAATTTTTTCGAACGATGTTCGTTGCTACGTTGGTGTATCTTTTTCTCAGAAATGAACCGAAAGAAAATCCAAAAATCGATCGAGGCGTACTCGATATTTTGTTTTATGTTTTTACGAGTTTTGTCTCACAAAGATCGACTTATATTCTTTGGTAATTCGTAAATTGTACCGTTCCAGAGAAATGTGGCGTTTGAAAGCTACGATGTTAATTTAATCGAAAGCTCGGTAGAAACGTTCGTCCCTTTTCGTTGAAAATCGAGTATCAATGGAAACAAAATATTCGAGTATTTAAAAATAAAGAAAGGAGAGAAACGTGTTCGTTCCCCGATCGGGAAATTGAATTTCGAGGAAAAGTGTCGCGGTTTCGGTAAAGAGCGCGAACGTGGCTACATCGGGGCAAATTCCTTCGTCGTTTTAGAGGAGAGTCAAAAATTTCGACACAAATTCCGCTCGTCGTGCCCTTTCAACGGCCGTAAAACCCGGCTCCCGACGCCGCGAGACGATCGACCAAAATGAACTTTTTTTTCGCCATTAACAGGGAGCATTCGAGTATCTTAAGTAATTATCAAAGGTAATTCAATGAGCGGTTAAAACCCTCGTGAAAAGGCCAACAGCAGCCATAAGTACTGGGCGACTTTGGGGAGCAAATTAAGGGGTTGGATCGAAGGTCGCGAAGAAAGGACAGTGGTAAAAGGAGAAGAGAGAGTTGATGAAGAGGACAAGGCTTTGAGGACAGACCGAGACTGGTACTGGGTCGAGGGTTGCCGTGAATGAAACCGTGAAGGAGCCACCTCTCATCTTTCACGTCGCACCGAACCGAAATTGTCTCGAGAGTTCCCTTTCTATCGATACTGTTTTCACGATGCGCTTAATTCTCCGGGATGTTCGATTTTTTTCTTGCCATTCGGCCTACATTTCGCCTCACGAATTATTATTTTTCCTCTCGAGCGTAGTTTCGTTCGATCGTCCAACGTCTGCGCGAATTGACCCGAACGCGGACGTCACGTAAGGGATTTTCTTCGCACGAAGATGAAAAAAAATATTGTTTTCCCGTTGCATCGTTCAGAAGTTTCAAAACTTGGAAACATCAAGGTGCAATTTGAAAAATGAACAACCTTGTGCAACTTCGAACCGAATTCAATCGATTCTGATCTTATACCGCAAACTTTGAACGGTGCGTTTACTCCGAAAGAAGAGTTTGCAAATTTTCTAAGAGTCTCGAAACTTGGAAACATCGATGCAAAATTCCCCGAGTAACGAACTTCGTCGATCTTCGGATCGAACTCTCCGCGCGCTTCAACGTTTTACGACGAATTTTGAGCTGTCCGACTGGTAGCTACGAAGCTAGAAAAAGAAACGAATTCCTCGGAGAGAGCGCAGTTCGAACAGGACTCGAATTACAAAATACGTCTACGGCGTTGTTCAATTAAGAAGGCAGCTGACACCGACGGGGACAGATGTTCGAATAATGCATCGAACGGAACATCCTGGAATTCCTGTTTCACGCGGCGCTCCCGGAATTAGAAAGCGCAACGTAAACCCGTACAACGTCGGGCTGGTTTATCGACAATCAAAACAGTAATCTTGCGAGAGGACGCGAGGGCCCGGTCGAGGGTCGAAGCTGCGAATTGAATTCTCAAATTGCGTGCCACGTAAATTGCTGGCGTATCTTTAATCCCTTCGTACCGGGTCGCCATCTCCGCGGACGATCCAATAATCGTAAAGGGTAATTCGTGGGACGTCCGTCCACGGACATTCCATCTCGGAATCTGTTACGGTACATTTACTTCGAAACGTCACCTAACCCGTGCGCACATCGCGTGCGAAAGTACAGGCTACGCGGTAATCCTAGGCTGTACTGTTAGCGTCGAGTTGGCAAACAGTGGTTCGCGCTCGTCGAGCGATAAATTCGCTCGCATTTTCGGCCATCGAAAATTTCGAATTTTTTTTTTTTAGGCGACAATTTTCGACCGTCGAGCACCGCGCGAAACGTTCACCGACGATTTTCGAGCATCGAAAATTTCGAATTCTCGTCGGCGATTCTCGATCGTCGAGCACCGTGCGAAATATTCGTCGGTGATTTTCCAGCATCGAAATTTGAAAATTTCCATCGTCGATTTTCCGACCTTTTCAACCGTTTTCGAGAAACCAACAATTTCTTCCCAACGCGAGCGTGTCTCCGATACTTTCGAGTTGAGTTTCAAGGGCCGGTGATCGTTGTCGAGGCGATTGCGAATATGAATGTATCGAAAGTGTTTCGGAAGTGGGTCAATCGCGTATAATATAGAACACTCGGTTTTGAAAGTTTGTCATATGTAAGGAAGTGTCTTTTTTCTCGAACGAACGTTAAACGCGACGAAATTGATAGATATTCGTACGCAAATAGTTAAATATGTTGAAATGTTTCGAAAGCGTGATAAAAGTGAAGAAAATAAAGTAAAATATACGAATACAGTTGGCTTCTGTCTACAAGGAAGTAATTCACACGGTTTCGGGTAGAGTTTCTTACTTTCCTGTCGAGATTTTGCGATGTCCCTTGTATACTCAACGTTAGAATAGATATTATGTGTCGCAAAATTATTGACTTTAAAGCATCACGTGTACACGTACCTTACCGTCGCGATTCGAAAGGATCAAGGCGGTCTCAAAGTGAGAGAGTCGCTGGAAAATTTGCAAGCAACAGTGTCGAAGTACCGCCGCTGTATACAGGGTGTATCGTAATATGTGAGACCCACAGCGGTCGGGGAGGCAAAAACGATTAAACCAATTCGTACTCGTGTTCTATTTGACCCGGTTCCCGAGTTGTAGCGTACGTTCGTGATACATTGTTTGTATACAATGCTCGATAAGTCTTTGTCGTCTCTCGACCTCCTCGGCTAACTGGTTCTGTAAATCGAGTTATCCAAATTCAATTATATTCGATAATTGAATTCCGTTTCGAGGACTTCCCGTAAAGATAAATTTCGTATTCCTCTGGTACGAAAGCAGCTGTAACTTCAGAACAGGGTCAAACGGGACACCAAATCGTATCAACTTTTTTCATTCTTCTCGCGTCCTCGATTCGAAGTATCTTCTTTATTTTTCGAAATTGTACTTTTAATACGCACGACCTAGAATCTATTTCCTTCGATGATTATAACGAAAAGTCTAGTTATTCCGTGTCGAACCTCCCTTGTAGATATAGTTACTAAGGAGTAGAAAATTTTACGTTCGCGATCTCTTCATCAACGACTCGTTGAACGAAAGCTTCCAGACTCGCTATAACCTGAAAATGTCACGTGCGTGTATCCCTTCTGTCCGAGTGTCGATTCCAATAGCAGAAATAACCCAAGAATAAACATCCTTGACGCTCGGAGACTGGTCTTTGGAATCAACGATTCGAATACTACCGGGAATCTAATTATTCGAATCTAATTATTCTAATTAAAGCGTTCCGGTGGAGACGTTTACCAGGGGCTGGATAATTTTTCGCTCGAGATCTCCGGACGAACGAGTCGATGGACGAAAGGCTCGACAGAGCCAGGAGCACCACGGCGCGAAATCTCGCGCACACGGACGAGGTTAACGCGGCCGATCGTGTCCACGGCGGTCCCCATAGTCGTTTTTGAATGAAAAGTGACGGACGGGGGGCCCGCAGGACGCGACCGCGCTTGTATCTCCGGTAATCGATCTCGAAGCGCGTCGCGGCGGGATTCTCACACGTTCCGCGAGCGCTCGTTCGGATCGTATTCCAGATAGGCCAATGGCATTGATCGCAATATCGCGTATCCGCGTTGGATATTGGCTCGCGTGGGACGAACAAGCAAACCGTGACTTCGCTCTCTCGCGTCTGTTCCCGCCTTCGCCTGTCTTTCCGTTCGCGTTTTCTTCCTTGCAGCCAGCCCGCCTCTGTATCGTGAAAAAATCACCCAGCCTTTGAACAGAGGAACGTGAATCAGAGGGGGCCGTACGCGCGCTTAGAAAGGTCCGTGCAATTATCCCCGGCAATTAAGGATCGGGGGGTAACGCGACCGACCGCGTGGGCGTAGTTCCGTTGCAACGAAACGCTCGGTTCCGTTCCAAGGTGACACGATTTGGAATCTTCCCGACACGCTTTCGCGGCGAACAACGACCGAGCGGTACGCAAACGTGACAAATCGAGAGGACCATTCGATCGTTCGAATCCGGTGGAAAGATTGTTTCGCGGCGCGTTTCGAAATTGTGTCTCGACGAATTTTATATTCGGGACAAAATCTTCGTCCCGTGGAATTATCTGATAACGTCACTTTCGTTTCTATCGCATGGAACTTGCCAATTTGTGGACAAAACTCGGAGCGAATACCCACGGGTCGATCTAAGCTGTTATATGTCTGAAGAGTTGAACATTTTGAAACTTCGATTCCGATTCTCTGGGAATTCTACTAAACGTATCTACGACGATCGATGTAAAAATTACCTTTCTTTCGATCATTTCCGATCGATTTCGTCACGAAGTACACGAGACGAGTGCCCGAAGAAATTCCAAAAGACGGTCGAGAGGTTGGAAACGTTGAAACGTACTCGAATCCCAACATCCGGGTATTCCGATAGACACCGTGTCCGCGATAACCGACGCAACGATCGACGTTGCGAAAGTTACGTCGCTCGAAGTTATCGTCCCACCGTTTATCTTCGATTTATCTCGTCACGAAGTATCCGTAAGGGAAATACCGGCGCGGCGTTCGCGTGGTGCTCGGCCGCGAAACGATCGGAATTTAACGCCTAATCTGCGCGAAAACAGCCACGCGGACTTATCTCCCCGCGAGTACGTACCAGCTTAAAGAGGATTAAGAACCACGGTTCCACCGAGCGATACCGCTCGTGCTTTCCGAATGGTAAACGTACTCGGCCGCGAGTCGCGCGAGTCGAGTGCGCGCCGATGATTCAGGATAAACGCGGGAAACTGTGCCGCGAGGCTTCCACGCGTGCAAAAAGTAACCTCCGTCTCTCTGTGTCTCGGCGTTGCTCGCTTTTCCTCTTTCGGTTTCTCTTTCGCTACGAAGGGGGCTCGCGATAATTATAAATCGCTCGTGGTTGCCGCTAACGAGCTCCTCGAACCCGCCTCCGCTCGCTTTAACGTTGAAACCGTCGAGACTGCGAGCCCACGGTGCTTCCCGAGAAGATATTATTATTCTAGGAGCAACTTTGTTCTTGATTTATCGTCGGATAAATATCTTTTATTAAACGCGCTCCGCGTATAACCGGCTTCATTAGGACATTATTGAAAACACCGTCCGGAATAATGGACGATTGATTGTTAAACGAACTTGCTCGATATATTAGAAGCTATTCGAACAGCGCGAGGCGGTGAACCATCGGTAAAATTCCCAGCCGCGCGTGTTCATTCTCGCGAAGTATCTTCTCCGTTTATTTTGGACAATATTCCCCGAGTATTCTATATTAATTTCCATCGAATGGATGAATACTTGCGAAACGCGAATTCGAACAGATCGTTCACCGCGAAGCACGAATTACAGGGTTAGTGGATCTTTCGCGGAATTTACAATACTTGTACGTTTCTCGACAAAAGTATCACTCGTCGTGACACTTGACAAAGTGTCACGCAAGGTGATCTGGCGTTCCAGAGATTTAGAAATATATATAGTACACTTTTGTACAATTTGCAACACCGTTGTGCAGTTATCTAGTCTCAAGATTGTACAAAATGGGAACGATTACGAGAATGTTGGAACGGTTGACGAATGTACGGAAACGCGACTCGTGTTAACGTTATGAAAATTGTCGACGAACGTTCGTTAATATCGATATCGTGGACACGTGGCGTGCTACGTTTCCCTGTGTGCTGTGTTTCCACGTCACGGTCCCGTTGATTATTTCCCAGCACCTGGCGCTCTATTAAAAATCCCGCGCAAATTAAAAGGTCGAAAGGAAAGGGAACGCGGCGCGTCCCTTTGAAGTAAATTAATCCTGCGCGGGTCAGACGGACGCATATTGGGCTAAACGTCACGCGCACCCCCCCGGCACGCTCCAGACGCGTGGTCGATTCACCCCCTGTTCTGTTCCTCGGGTTCGATCCGGGATTGTTTTGATTGACAGGAACAAATACGAGTGACGCGCATCCACGGGGACATTCTGTTATCGCATCGAATCCTCCGCCGCTGTCTCTCAAGGGTAGATTAAGTGAAACTGCTCGATCGAATGTGCACCACCGACGCCCACGTTCTTCCATTTCTTTGCATCTGTTCGATGCTGACGATTTTTCCTCCGTGCAACGTCTACGCTGCGTTTCACACCGCTCGAGCGAGTACCGAGAGAAATTGTTACACGAATGTTACAGTTCGGTACTTCGTATGCAAACCGACGTGGAAGATGTTTAAAGTATTTTTATATATCGATCATTCGGTTAACGATCATTTATTATCGTTATTATCGTAAGGGAAGGAATTGTAGAGATGTTTAGTACTTTATACGTGAACGTTTTCATACTTCACGGTAGCTTCTTACGAGATTTAAATATTCTATTTTTTAACGAGGTAGGAAAAATGTAGGATATTGTAATTTCTTGTTTTATTAACGCCTCTAGCTTGTTCTCGTCGAAGCGACTAATTTTTACAGTATTTTACGTAATGTGGCAATCGGGTTTTCCAAATTTTTAAATGAGTAGACTTGATTCAAAAATTTACAACCGATTAACCGATACAGAAGATTTTATCGTTCTCGTTATTTCGTTCTATTATCGACTATATAACGATTGCAACTATTATTCCGTTTACAGACGGAAGATCAATTGCTCGCGTACAAGTACAGCTAAGTAGTAATTACAGTAGATTGTTTACTACATTCGAGAATGCAAGGCAAATGCCTGCAGATTTGGTGCATTCACGACGTTGGAAATATAAAAAGCATATGCAGAGTGTATGCGGAGTTAAATATTAATGTTCTCGTTTTAATTTACGAAATATTTATTTACATACGTTTTGCATCCGTGTAAACGTACGCCATAACCGCGTAATACTCCCAGTCCACTTACTTTTGAACGATATTGCTCGAGAATCTGTATCGAAGTACATTATATCGTAGAAAAAAAAACAGAAAAAATCAACGATCGTTCGAAGCGAAACTCGTCCAGCGTTTATTTCCACGGCGGGCGATGCGGAGGTGCAATCATTTTACGATATAATTAAACCGACAAAAGAAAAAACCGCTTCCCGAGAAGTTTTCGAGACGCAGTTACGTTCCGCTAAATTTGCCAGTAGTCTCAGGTGTTACATCTCGATGTTCCCATCAGGGAAATGTAGTCGCAGGAAACCAGAAACCACAGTTTCTGCTTACATTTTGCTGTAAATGGCCTCTTTTCGTGGTCAGGAAGCGGAAACACGTTCCGCCTTTCACTGTTTCTTGTGCGAAGCGGCGATAAGGGTATCGTTTTTACGTGACTCGCGCGCAAATTGAAAAACCGGGCGTTCGAAACGAATGCAACAACACCGAAATAAGAGAAAATTCACCCGCGTTTCGTTTTTCCACGAGATTCATTCGCGCGATTCATTCTTCCCTGGGCGATCTCGCGATATTCGTTTGAAATCGCGATCGAAACGACCCGCGAATTATTCGTCAAGATTCCTGGTTCCTCGTAACCGGTAACAACGAGTCGTAGGTTTTTGCGCGCAAATGTATCGATTACGATCACGGTTGTCGACCTCGTTCGACTCGCGAGACCTCGCCTCGTCGACGCCCAATCGTCGTTACTGCGATTATTTTCAAATTCGTACCCTTGGGAGTCGAACAAAAGGGAAAGGGAAGCAGGTAGTTCCCTCTGGAATCGTTGAACAGCGCTCGCTTGTTCGGCCATCTGTCGCTCTGCAAGGATAAAACCAAAGAAGAGCCAGGAAATCCGACGTGCTCTTCCTCGATCCTTGCCAGTCTTCGCGTCTCTCTCTCTCTCTCTCTCTCTCTCTCTCTCTGGCGTTCGAAACGACCGTCTCGTGTCAGGTAACGAACGATTAGTCTTCATTTTGCAAACACGGCGCGACTCACAGAAGCGTAACAAATATTTGAGCTCGGTAATGGATATCTTGTTTCGGTTGAACGTGTCTCGGAGAACGTGAAACTCGGTAACACCGATAAAAGTTCTCTTACGTCTTACCGTGGATGAATAAAATTATTAGTAACGTATTGTGTTTTATATTCCGAGTCGCAAGAGTCACGAAAGGGAAACAACCTACACGGAAACTTTATATTTGATACCAGTGGTAGGAATATTTTTAGCCAAAGTCGAACTGATGTAATCGAAATTGTCAGAGCACCGTAAATCTCATCGATCGATACTATTATTCGAGATAATCCTTCGATTGATTCTAACATCGTAGAATTTCAAATTTACGAGCAACCGTCAAGATTGTAAGCGACGTTCTACGGAAACACTACGGTTATTTTTCGTATCGGTAATAGTAATACTTTTACAAAGTTAAACTTACATAGTGGAAACTATCAAAGTACCGTACACCGATCACTCGAGTATGTAAACTTTTCGATTGTCTACATTTTACGTTTAATGCCAATCGTAGGAATATCTTTACCGAAATTCCAACTTGCGTACTCAAAACTATCAAAATACAGATAAAATAATTCCGGTTGATAAATCCTCCAATTATCCCCGCAGTGGTAGAATTGAAATTTTACAACCGAGTACGAGAACCGTGCGCGCGTCGATCTACGATTTCCATTCTCACTTCGATGTACTTAAAGTCCAACTTGGGTACTCAAAACTATCGAAATACCGATAAAATCGTTCCGGTAGATAAATCCTCCAATTATCCCCGCAGTGGTAGAATTGAAATTTTACAACCAACGATCTACGATTTTGATTTCCAGTTCGATACACTTAAATGCGTGTAGACTACTACTCCGTGGGCGTGACTATTGTCGGAGATTTACGGTGCACTAAAAACCATCATTTTCTACTCGTAACGAGGCCTGGGAAATTTCTCGCCGAAATGTTCGCGGAAAATTACGGGAGGAATGAAATTTCTTTCGGTGGACCTGGTGTTTCATTGAGCGCTAAAATTTAACAGCAAACGCCAGCCCGTAACTTCCGGCGTTTCGGAGGTTTCTGGTCCCTATTGGGGTGCCGCGAGTCACAATGGAGGCCCACCCCGTTCAGCTGGATAACAATGGCACGGGGAGTACCGGTCGTGGTAATACCTTGATCCCACAAAAGGTAGCTAAACACGGCCAGGACGCTAGTCCTCCCAATTATACGTACTCTCCGTTCGCAAGCGGATCGACGGTTGGTACGCAACGATAAATCGCAGCGGTGATCTGACTTTCTCCATTCGATCGTGACTGGAACACGAGCGCTGGAATTCTATCGCAGCCGGCGAATATTTCGATCGGAGTTCACAGTTTTCGGTCGATCGCCTCGCAACGAAGATCACAGAGTTCGTTCCATACGAGGAACACCCTCGAGAATTCCTCGAGAGTCCTCTTGTCCACGGGATTGCCGATGATTCGAGGAGGCTCCGGGTTTGAATGGTAGATTTAATTTTGAAAGGAAGAGCGTGGACCCCCTCGAGGAGAAAATCCGACGCAAGGTGGCTGAAATAATAAATCGTTTTCTCGGGAAGCATCGAGGAACACGCGTTCACCGAAAACAAACGATAACGCGAGAACGTAACTTGGAATATAATTCTAACAGCGAAGATTGCCCTACAGGTGCCAATTAACAAATTTGCGCGTATTCTTTTCTCGTCGTTGTAACTCGGATCGAGTGACCGTTTCGAAGGAGTACGAAACATCGAATTTAGAGACAATGGAAAAATGAATCTACATTGACAAACATCGGAGTCGAAGATTATGAATTTTATACGTAATACAGAATTTATTTAGAACAGTAGACATCTGTAGATCGAAATTTTATATAATATACGAGAAGTTTTCATCGGATAGTGTGTAGAATTATAGAGAATCATTTATTCCGTAAATGAAACGGTTTACACGCCTTTTGGAAAGTATTCGGGCAAAGTTTTCGTTTCAACGGTTTTCGTTGTGTTTTCTTTTTTTTTTTTTTTGCTGTTTTCCTCGCCCAGTGCCAATAGTCGAACGAGGTCAAGCAGCATTCTCGCAGCTCCATCCGCCCCGTTGCAATTATCTTTCCTCCCCATATTTTTCCCTTTGTTGTTCATCTGACAGTTCCCTTGATGGATGCACAAAGGTCCTGGCGAATTCGTCACTGACGGATTCTGACGTTTGGCACTCCACCTCCGTGGTTCGTTACTCGTCACAATTTTCTAAAGTGCTGGTCACAGTTCTCGTACCGATTTACTCTGGCTGGCGATAGGGGTGTTTGCACGAAAAACAGATGTGCACGCGCAGAAATTATCTCGCGTTCTCCGAACGATCGATAACAATTTTAATGGACGAAACGACGAATCCGTCGTTCTCTCCGAACGATTTATCACGCTACGTGAGATTTTCGACCGTGTTTGGAATTATCTTCGCTACGCTATTCTTCACCGAAAGTCGAAACCAAGACGTAGGAAAATAAAATTATCAGAGAGATAATCGAACGAAAATTTACAACTAGGAAATTTTTCTTACCTTGAACAGTTCTAAGTTTCGTCAACCAAATAGATAACTTTCTTATCCATAATTGACTCCATTGTATTCTCTGCAATTATTTCTTTCGTTTCTCCGAGAAAGGTTGAGAAACACTTACTCGAACCGACATCAGGGACATCACAGCCGAAAAAATACGTAGAGAAAGGTACCGATCGAGTGCAAAAAATATCAGCTACCATCTGTCGCGGTACAAATCGATCGTTCGCAAAATTAAGTAAATTCGGTACGAAGAATGGGATTTCTAAATGAAAATGGATCGCTGTTCGTTTCGAATCCGTTGTGTCCGCGTGCTCGTGAACAAGTTCCAAGGAGCGAGGAAACTTCAATCGATCGTCAAGTTGCGCGTTATAATTCGAGCGGGCAACGTTCGAAAGATGCGTGACATTGCGAAGAGAGCGAGCAAAAAGAAGGCCGTCGATATTCATCGGGAGAGCAAGGCGACGGGGCGCAACGATGCGCGCTAGATTGCCCGGCACTTTCAGAGATATGAAATTATTGTTCGGCCAGCAGCCCCCGTCAAAGGATCGACTGACAAGCGATCTCGAACGAAGCACGACAGCTTGACTAATGCGGTTATGCCAGCCCCTCGTGATCTAACCAAATGAAATACTCCCACTCGCAGAAGAAGCTGACGTCACGAAATCAAAGTTCCCTCCGGTAGCCTCGCCCCCCGTCTCTCTTTCTTCTAACGAAGAAATCATCCTTTCCACCGCATCAGCGAGAATTCGATTTCTCGTTCGCTCGCGGCGCGACTGGCTTCCATTCGTTTATTACGGTCATTCGATCTCGTCCGATCGAGCTACGTTTCGCTGCATCGAGCCTCTCCGCCTAATGAATTAATGCTAACAACCGACCAAGTTACGTCGCTGGAATTGTTACGTTGTTTTAGACGGCGAGTGTCTCGTTCTCGTCTAAAGAGCATTCAGAGGAGAGCGATCGATTTTAAAACGAAAGAAAAAGCGCGTAAATATGTATTCGAAATCGTTCGTTATCTTTTAGCGACCACTCTACAACAGTGGATTAATTCTAGGGATACTGTTCTCGAGTTGTTCAATTTTTTGTAATTATTTTTTTTGGTTTATACTATTGACTCAATGTATCTTCGAGGAAAGAATGCACACGGTGTTGAATCGCGTAATCTCGATGACCAATTGACATTCGGAAGTTTCGAGACGCGACTCGCATTTAAAGAGATTTTTTATACAAATTCATTTATCGAATTTATTTACTCGTTGACAAATCGTGTATCGGTGATTCGACAAAGGTCACCGGACGACGGTTGTAAAATTTTATCAACGTAGGTTCGACGATTCGCGCACGAAAGTCGATCAAAAATCCGTCACTCCTATTGAAACACCCTTTACAAATGGATATGTCTCGGAAAGGACGTTGAATCGAAAATATTCGATACAAGAGGTTATTTCGTCCTCGATATCGAGTGCCACGATCTCCTCCGACTTCTCGATATCGAGTCCCTCTACTCCGGAGTGTACAATATTGCGTCGTTTTTTTTTTTTTTTTTTTTCTTTCACGATTCAACGTGACACTTTTGTACCTCGAAACGAGCGTTAGAATATCAATTGTTCGATTTCATTTTCGTTAAACAAATTCATCCGTCGCGATCGAACGATAGAGATTCAAACGCAAGAGCGGAGAAAGCGAGGAGAAAGGACGAATCCCCAACGAAACGCTGTTTTACAGTCGAACCATAAATCGCGATTTTTATTCGCTTTAAACTTATTATTAATTACGAAACACGCCGGGCGCGTGGAAACTGTGGATGCAAACATTGTGACTGCGTTTCACGGTTCTCGGAGTACGAAGTTCGCGCGGTCGTACACATAAATTGCACGTTGAACGCAAAGCTATATACCTGACAGTCAAATACGTTATTACCACAGGAAGTTTCAGACGGTTCTACCGTGCACCGTATCCCTTAAGGTGTGGCCAAGCTCACTTGACAGCTGCGCACTCTGCAGCGCGAACTTCCGATGCGTCCTCGAGTGCAACTCGAGACGCGATTTCGAACGTCTTTCGAACACCCGTCGGCGTTTTAACGTTGTAATTCGTGCGTTTTACACGGGGAAAAGGACAGATGAACGGGTGGTAAAGTAAACAATTATCGATCGCTTTCCCGAAACTTTCCGTGGAAGGTTTGCACGAGCGAAGTCTGTTTACTCGCTTCAACGTAAGGGAAGAAACATTCAATCAGAGAATTTTTCGCTGCTCGCGTAGAAAGGGAACAGTGTGTATATATACGTGGCTCTCTTCCTGGGGCGGAGTCGAAGTCGTATCCTTCCTGGCCGACCTCCCCGAACGTGCACCATCCAAAGGATATTCGAGGAGAAATATTTTTCCTCGTTGATTTGCAAAAGATAGCGTCGGTATTTACACAAAACACCCAACGAAAGAGGGAAGATACGTTTTCGAGGTCCCTGTTGAAAAAGAACGATCTCGAATCCGCTCTCGAAGAAAATCTTGAGAACAATTTTTTTGGAAAAATCTACGGATATAGAGTGAACTGTAACGAACGTTATACACTGTAAGAAAGAAAGAAAAAATACATTCTTTCGACCTTGCGATTTCAATTCGTCGATAAAATTGGGTACCATTTTCGAATCATCGGTACGTGTTAATCGATCCCTACGCTCAGCCATCGATCGTATATTTTTATTTTCTCGTTCTTCTGGTGGAATCTCTCCGTTCAGGCGCGTTTTTTCCCGTACAACTAATAGGAAAAGGTCATCGATGACATTACGTAGCGTCGAATACCGCGAGGTACTTTCTCCGTTAAATACGAGTAAGTGCATCCACGAGATCGCGGTTCATCGAGAGTATTATCAACACGCGTTTCGAATGCAGAACGTACGGGAATACTTTTGCGAGTAACTGTAGGGTCTCGTCCATGAAACAAGACACTGTAAAGTAGGAGAGTACATATTGATCTTCCATTTCCTGCGGCTGATCCGAGGGCCTCTGTCTTCGAATTGCGATATTCGCCGTAGCGTATCCTCCCACGTTGCTCGCCGGAGGATGACGAGACCAGGTCCTCGTAACAGACTCGACTCTTAACGGAGTCCCACGAGACAGCGATTACACGAATCGGTGATTCATAATCGGTGATTCGGGCTTCCTTCCTGAATGCAATCACGGTTGCGCCGTCCGTGAAATATAAGAAAGTCTCGAGACAAGTACGGGACTACGATCGATTCGTAACCATCCTTTGGATCCTCCCAACGCCCAGTTCGATGCCTCTGTGATCATCGATCGAATCGATGGACCACTGGCCGACGATTATCCGCCTTTTATTTTATTTCTCAGATCGAGTTTCGCGCTACCGGTGCACGAAACTAACGACAGAGTTATAGTCCTACGGCGGAAGATATTTTTGGACAAGTAATCTTAATTCTACAATTCTTGAAATAAGAACAATATCCGAATTCGGATATTATTCCGATAAATTCGGATAAAATCTTCGTCCGTTTCAAGAATTGCCAAGAAGTTTGGGATTTTTTCATTTGTACGTACTCCTAGTATTCCTGATGATAAATAGATGCGCATAATGAATGTATCGTATGAATATTTTCGATCCGGAGAATCGTAGAACTATAAATTTGGAATTTTCTCTAAAATTTTGTACTTTTATCGAAAATCGGTCGTTGTATTCGGCGAATCGGGGTATCGAGTAATTCTAGTCAGGCTTGTCTCAATTCTCACGGTGAATAGAAGAATGGTGGGCTCAGTGTGTCAACTGTTTTTCATATTCGTCCTTGTGGTTCATTTGCATTCGTATTCATGCGGATTGTAAGGATCCCCGTATTTCATGCAGATCTACCACGAATTAACATCTGGGACGTCCGAACAATGAGGCCCTCAGGGTATTCAGACAATAAGACACCTGTATCCGAGCATTCAGACTGGTCTCTCGTGCCAATTCCGATTCTCCGCCTCGAATGAAATCAATAGCGGTAGACGTCATTACACGCGCATTTCCGGATAACGCGTCCAATCTCTATTCCAATGTCTCGATAACTGCAACAAAGCGTTTCCTTTGTGTGTACGATAACATCCACCCGGTACAACGTTCATAAGGATACTCCATCGTTCGAAAGTTTCAAGTAAATTTCGAGACTTCGAGTTGAAGTGTACGTGTAAATTCGAACTCGAAATCTCGACTCGCACGACGATACGAGTCTTAATCGTACTTGAAATCAATTAACAACGAAAGAAACATCGAACGACGATCGAACGAAAACTCCCTCGACGTTAAAGTACAACCGGTGCGAAAGTAATTCTCAAGATCATTCAACTTGGAAACTTTAAACGTCAAGTACTGCGATAACGGCCGAGTTCGCACATTTGGAGTTACACGATAACGATAAGAATATCAAACGACGGCCGAACAAATTTTTCCTCGACGTTGAAGCGCAAACGGTGCAAAAGCGCCGCTCGAGGATTCGACCCGGAATCCTTGAACATCGAGTACAGCGACAGCAGTTGACTCGAGACACTCGAAAGTTAACGGCAACGAATAGAACATCGAACGACGATTCGATAAAATTTCTTCCGTCGACGAAAAACCGTCGAAACGAGACCCGTTCTCGAGATCTCTACCCGGAACCCTTGAACATCGAGTGCAGCGATAACAGCTGGCACGAGACACTCGAAACGAAGTGGAAGAAAGAAACCGTTAAACGATAACCGAGTGAAATTTTCCTCCGCGATAAGTTAAGACGGCTGGAATTAATTAGCGAACGAAAGAATGATTAAACGTCGGAGGTGGAGAATTGCTCTCCCGGTCGGGACGAGTTCCCAGCTCTCCGGACGGCTCCATCAACCCCCGTGACGCGTCGAGCTAGTCGGGACCACGAGATCTCGCGATGGAAGCCCCCTCCCGTGAACGATGATCCTTCTATCGGACGCGGAGATCCAGCTCGCAAATGGCAATGGCAACTCCTTGACGGTTTAAATCAATGGCCGGTAAGCCGATACATTCAAAGGGGGACGGTACCGAGGGTCCCCCGTGGTCCTCGTTAAGCCACCGATTCATCATTCCTCGAAGAGTCTTTAAGGGCGATTAGATGCGGAGCACGTCGATGCGGAAAAGGGGGTCAAGGAGGTTTCGTCCTCGCGGAGCTTTCGGGACCTGTCGTCCGCGTCGACGTTTCCACGCCCCTACGCGTTAACCCAAACTCGGTTAACCCTTTCGGAGCTAACTCGAGCATAGGCCCCCCGGCGATGTTTTCTTTTCTTTTTTTCTTTTTTTCTCTCTTTCGTCGAAAAGGGGACCACGTGCCTAGGAGGCTCGTTCGGACGAGGAAATTATCTCGGTTCTTCGTTAGAACGTAGGGGACCTAGCGGAGAGGGTATCTCGCGTTCTCTCCGCGTGTTGTAAACGCCACCGCTAGGGCCAATCTTGAATCTAAATTGAAGCGTACTCTCGACGACGCGACATGCCCCCTTTGATTAAACCGAGTGTATTATTGACGAGGAGTTTCTTGTCTTCGACACTGTGGAAGTTCGCGGATGTTTTCGGCGGACGAGGGACGCCGGGGGTGGAGGAGGACTGTTTGCAGCACAAAGGCTCCCCGAGCCAAAGGAATTGTTAGCAACTTCTGTCCGCTGCGAATTTAAACGTTCCGCGCTCGGGGGGGTTTAAAGGCATCGCTGTTCCCCGGACGTTTTATGAATTCTCGGAAACTTTGAAGTGGATCTTCCCACTCGGTCCCGGAATTAGAGGATCTCGGGCTCACGGCCGATCAAAATTTAGAGAAGATCACCGGTGAGGTGCACGCGCGCGAGACCTCGCGCCGAATTAATAACAGAGGAGGGTGGCCACGGAGAATAGTTGCCAATCGACGAATCGATTTCGATGCGAGAAACGTGTCTCGAAACGCTCGAAGAAGGTTTGAGAATGCGGCTCGACCGGTAGTTTAAAGTTAGCGGTTAATTCGAACGATCGTCGATAGGTGATCACGAAGAGCATTAACGGTTTGGTCGTTCGAGAGCCGTGGTTCGACGCTCGGAGAGAATTGTCAATGGTTGGTCGATTAAAGAAACTCGTTAATAGTTAATCACACGGGGAGAGGCACCTGCGGACAGAATCTTGCGGAAAAAGTTGTCAATGGCTATCCGGCTGCAGATAGTCATCGATGCCGAGTCTCTTGAAAAGAGCCATTAACGGTCAGTCGTTCGAAGTAAGTCGTGGTGGTCGTAAAGAGTCGTGCGGAGTAGTCGATCGAATCGAAGATCCTCTCTGACTTGAAAATTAATCTCTGATCGTTTCGACGCTGGTTCTCGAATCCTCGTCGCGGTCAACGATCAATGTACACCGTGATTCTCAACTTTAAACTCGTTCTTTCGAAGTTCGATTTTCGAAATCTTTGGATCAAGATCACTCCGAACGTTTAGAACTCTTGTTCTTAATTCTATAGTATACAGAGAGGATCATGGAAATACGTAAATATTCGTTTAATTGTAGAAAAATAATGCAAGGACACTATGGGTCGGAGAAGACCCGAGGTACGTGCCAGCAGAGTCAATTTAGAACTCTTGTTTTTAATTCTACAGTACACGAAGAGAACCAAAGAAATACGTAAATATTCGTTCAATTGTAGAAAAATAATGCAAGGACACTATGGGTCGGAGTAGACCCGAGGTACGTGCCAACAGAGTAAATTTGAAACAGTCTGCGTCTTCGGTGTCCTGGACTCGAGGAGTCGCGTTAACCGAACGAGTTTTTCGTTATTTTTCGGTCGCAGCGCGTGCTCTCGAATTCCGTTTCGGGCGAGCCGCGCATAATTATCGCGGGGCGATCCGCGCGATTCGCACCGCGCGAGCGTACCGAAACCGTCGCCGCTTTGTCACCGTACCCGGATACATACTTAGCAGCAGACTGCGTTGCGGCAATCCTCGTCTCGCGTCCACGGCGTGCATTAGCGTGAGTAGATCAAAGCAGAAAAATATTCATAACTCCGGCCGGGGCACTCCCCACGGAAAGTGGTGTGTCTTTTTTTCGATAATGAAAGCCAAGGCGCGCCGTCGTCGTCGTCGTCGTCGCCGCCGTCGCCGCGATTGTTTCCCACGCGCGAACGTAATCTCGGGGGAGGACTTTCGTCGACGCGATCTCGGCCCGATCCACGACGGGCGAGACAAAGCAGGATGAAATTTCAATTTTCGGCAAGGAATTTCCGCGCCGATCCTCGAAATCTGCATAACTTAAGAATCTCGCGGAGGGTTCGCGCCCGGAAAGAATCGCGGGATACACACCGAGACGAACGGAAGACACGCCGCACCCGGAAAGAGGGCGAGCACCGCCGTCAGAGTCGAAGGAAGTCGTAAATCTTTTAAGTCGCGACCAGTTTTGCGCGAAATGCACAAATAAAAAGGGATCACGGTGTGTCGGGGCTTCGAGTCCGGATGAATCTGCACCAGTCGAGATTTTCCTTTCTTTTTTCTTCTTTTTTTTTTTCTTTCTTTCCTCTTTCCTTTCTTTTTTCTTCCTACTTTCTTTCCACGGAGTTCGCTCGCGGTAAACGCTCGCTCGAATTGAAATCTGAAAATCGCCGACCGGAATATAAGGGCTGAAAAGTGTACGAGTTACGCCCGGGGGAAAAATGAAACTCGGAGAATTAAAGGATTTGGTAGAACCTCGGAACTAATGGTAAACGAACGCGCCGATATAAAATTGTGATATCTCTTTCCCGTATCTTTTTCAAGCTGGATTTCATTTTCTTGGGCACCGTTTTATCCGAACGAAAGTAATAGATTCACATCGATCCGCGATTGCTTCGCAACGGTTTTACGTACCGTATCGAGAACACTCTACCTCGTGGATACTTGGTGTTTGTCGGTGCTAAATAAAATCGGGGGCCGGAATACGAGAGAGGAAGAATTGTAATTTTGAGAATCGAAGCATTTGGTAAAACGTCGAAATGATACGCGAGAATGCTGACGTAAGATTGTGATATTTCTTTCTTACTTTTTTCAAGGAAGATTCAACTTTCTTGGACATCGTTTCGTCCGAATGAAAATAGTGGATTTACATCGATCTACGAATCGCTTCGTAACGGTTTCGTATTTTTTTACGCATCGTATTCGAAATATTTTTCTCGCCAAGTATTTCTTGAATACTTGGTTGTTACGGAATTCTTTTCGTCGGCACTGAATAAAGGCCAAGTGAGAAATACGATCTTGAAACTGGAAATAGGCAAACAACAAGTATGGCGGAATGTACGCTCGTTCCTTCTCTGTCCGAGACGAGATTCCCTCTTTTCGTCGATTCGTTGCGAATTCATGGGTGTTATTTCGAATACCGAGCGTTCCTTTGAGAACCTCCTTTTATCGACGGTTTCGAAAACCTCCCGAGAAGATTTACAGTTTACCACCTGCTCTTACGTAGATTGCAGACAATCCGTTTTACTCGCAACGAAATTCTTCGTTCCGAGTGATACGCATTCCCGACTTACGGTAGAATATATATCGTATTAACCGTTTGCAACGTAGAAATTGCAATGGAAACGTTGCAAAAGAAATATCGTCGATTTGATTCGACACCTTTAACCAATGGGTATTCTACAAAAATTTATAAGTGTATTTTCTATACAAAGACCGAATAACGAATTGCTCTCCTTTCCGTATAAAGGCTTGCGCGAAAACGCACGGGTCGCAAATATATTTTATTCATAACGCAAAACTTCCTACTTTTTTGAGGAATAAGAATTTATACTTGCCGCCATCGTTTTAGCCGTAGAGCTACCCTTGAATTGATTTATCGTCCCGTCTCTAGAAAAACCGTGAAAAATCACGATCGTAGATAAAATTAAAGCTCACGATATCCTCCTGTCTACATATACAAAGAGCGCAGTGTTCTCGCGAATATCTTAAATCAAATATGTTCCCTCACCGCAGAGAACCAGAGTTTCGTCAATTTACGCATTACCCAGCATTCCTTTTCTTTTAAACAAAATTAACAACGTCTGTAAAATTCTTCCTCGTTCTTGTCTTCGTAAAATAATAAGAAAGCAATTTAATTCGAAAGAAATTCTTTCACCATCGTAATTCGATATATATTTTTTATTGGGTTTCTTCCTTCGACAAAATTGAAATATCGGTAAAATACTTCCTTGTCCCCTTCCTCCTGGGAGATAATTTTCTTTCGACAATTAATTCGAAAGAAATATTTTTTTTTTGCCATCAACGTTCGATGTACATTTTTTATTCGGTTTTTTCCTTCAACGAACTTCGAATATCGAAGATATCTCGTCGATGCTCCGGAAACTCCTGCGCGAGAACTCACCGTCAAGCAGTCCACTTCAACGTCCAATTAAAGTACCCAAAACTTCCGTTTCCATCGCCCGCTGCGAGATCGTGTTCCCTCTTTCGAGAAAAATTGGCGCGAATACACTGGAAACGATCGACGGGTTCCTTCGTTTCATATTCCTAAACCACCAACGACAATGGCACCTGTACGGTTTACAGCCTTATGCCTCGACGACAGGCAGCCTCTTCATTTCTATTAGCTTCCCTTCGAGCTCCTTCACCCTTCTATCTCTCGCTAGGCCTTCCACCAAGAAGCCCGAGAACCCATGACACAAGCTCGAATCCTCCCCTCACCCTAAACCGCTCTCATACCCGTTCATCCTTCCCCCATTGTTCTTCATTCTCCGCCACCCAGACTTCGATCTTAAAGGTGCACCCCTCGAGCCCGTTCGAGCGAACGTCTAACTCGCCGGCGAGTCAATTATTCGCCGAGAAGATACAGGGACGACGGAACCGATAAATATTTCACGTTCGACGGGAAACGGACGACGAAATAGATTTTCCTCGTACCGGTAGGAATTCGATGTTCCCAACGCGGTGTATAATTGCGACACGTGTTCTCGCGAAACGACACCAACTCGATGGATTTAAAGTTGCCGGCCGGTCGAGCGGTGTGCAACATCCATCGGGGGATGAACAGAATTTTTAGGACACGTGGAATTCAATTGTGGTAAATTTTTCACGTCAACGGCGCAAAGTTTAACGCGCGATGCCGCCTATTGAAATATTTCCCAATAACCCGCGGTATCGACGCGCGAAATATTCGCGAAGTTTTGGAAAATCGTAGCGCAAATTTTTAAGGTGGTACAATGAGGCGCGTGATTAAATCATTAACCGAGTGCAACTGAAATCACTCGATCGGGGAGATTAGAGGGAAGAGGGTAGAACGAAAGTAATTTTGACAAATTTTGTTCTGTAACGTAAAACATCGTTTTAAAGAGGGAGGAGACTGGAGGAGAAAGGGTAGAACGAAAGTGATTTTTGTCAATTTCTTTCCTGTAACGTAAAACCTCGATACAAGTTTCGATCATTGTTTATATACATTCTTCAACGTTATATAAATTTTTGTTCGAGGTATCAATTTTTTCGCGCGCTGTAATCGAGGGAGGTACAGATTTTTGGCGCGCTGAAGCCAAAGGAGGTATCTTAAAACTATTTTCTTCGCTCTTGGCTCGCACAATTGTAATTAGGCGTACCACCGTCCCGTAACGATACGGTGAGATTCAAACTCGGTGGTTTTGCGTTTATTTTGAAAAGTTTACTTCGAAATGAAAAATTAACGATTCAGAGATCCCTCGAGGTGTATTTTGAACGTATAACTGTACTCTTTTAAACGGATACCGGTTCGCGGTGATGCACGGTGCACCGGGATCGAGAGAGAAATTTCGCTCGCGTTGCGCGAGAGAAAGAAAGTAAGGCGATAACGTGTATCATGGAGCTCGCTCGAAAAAGATAAATTATCCATAGTTATACGTACATTAAGCACGCGCGCGCACTATATTTTACCCTTGTCAGTTTATCCGCGACACCTGCTACACCGAATCCCTCTTATTTCGACGGGATATCGGAGAGCAGGACACCTCGCTCAACGGTGGCGGAGGGGGAGGTAGAGAGAGGGACAGGGGGGGTCCACGGGATCGGAAAGATCGATAGTGCCAATAAAACGCCACTTTCGCCGCTATAAATCGAACTCGAGATCTTTTATTGCGGCCGGATAGATTTGCGCAGCGATCACCGATGGATAGACGAGACTCGACGATGGATGGATCCACACCCGAGTGCCAAAATCCGCGGCACCCGCTTGTTTCGTCGTCAGGTTGAATTTATTAGAATTGAAAAACCCAACCGGCGGCAGAGCCTACGAGAGAGAGAGATTTCGGTAGAGATTTTTGGCATTTTAACGACCACGCCCCCGAGGGTGGACTCGTTATGAATAAGAAACGACGCAAGCTCTTAAGAAGCACCGAACACCATAACTCACTCTGGATTGATTAAAGCTTTCATCAGGCACGCGCGCGCGTTCGAGGCCTGGGAGAGGCTTTTAAACGATTAATCGTCCATAGTCGACCGGTCTACCGGTGATTTTTATACATTTTTATGTCGTACCCGATGATATTCCAATTTGAATCAATCGATAATATTTGGCTGCGATTTAGAAACACGTTTAGGAACGTTGCGTTCTCGTTTTTTCCAAGAATAATTCGTTTTTATCCGTTGTTATATTTTCGAATAGTTGCAACTGTGAACTTAATTTGTTCTTGTCGCGGGTGAAACAATAGAATACAGTTAGAGGCGATAGAAAAATTCTAGGTGGATATAATTTCGAATTTACGCGTAACATCTCGGTTACGCGAACAGATACGATAAAGAAGGTATCGTGTCTAGGTAGTTATAATTTCGATGTTTGTTTCCAACGTCTCGGTTACATCGAATCGTTAGATCGGTATTTTTGTCGTACAGACTTTTCGTGTACAGCGCGTCACGTACGAAAATCCCCGACAAGCAGTCAGCGACACGTAAGAACATGGTTTCCATTTTCTGGGACAAAAATAGGACGAGTAAATGTTGATTCAGTTAATGGCGCACCCGTTTCAACGGACTTTCAGTTCCAGCAACGTATCTATACAGGGTGTATCGTAATATGTGAACATCACTTCAGGCGCGAATACAAAACGTAGAGATAATAAGAAACTTCGTACGAACGTTCCTAATTGGCGCCACATTCACGACGCATGAAACGTTCGCCTACTTTTCAAGTAGGCTTTGCTCTACTGGAAGTCGCTATCGCGAAGCTGCACAAAGACTCGGAGCACGAGTGCAGTATTCCCTAATGATCGTAGAACGAACAATTTGTCGAAAGAGTTACCAGAACGGTGCAAATGGCGACTTGTAAAATTCACATTTTACGTAAAATTCTTTCATTCCTTTTGCGATCCGAACGCGTTTATTCGCCGGAGTCCGCGTATTACTGTACACCCTCTACACGGGATACGATAAATTAAAAAATAATTGCAACTCTGAAAGAAGCTCGGGCACCGCGTACGTAAATTTCATTCTTCTTTCTCGTCTCGTTACATTTTTATAAACCGGTCTCTACGTACTGTTGAACGACTCCCCGTGCAGTATACGATGAATTGAAAAATATAATCGCAGCTCTGATACTAGCTCAAGTGTCGTACATAATCGTACGAATCCTCCGGGTAGTGAAAATATCTTTGTGAACCGATGTCCACGTATCACGATGCACCCCGAACCCAGCATACGACGAATAACAAAATAATTGCAACTCCGAAACTAGCTCGAGTATCGAGTATATCCGTACAAATCCTCTTCGTGGTCGGAATACCTTCGTAAACCGATGTCCACGTATTTCGATACACAACCACCCCCTCCCCTGCCCCTCCTGGATAAAGCGCACAATGCACCGTGACGAATGCACGAGAATTCTTATTCTTCGTGACGGAACAACGCGACTCGAGCGCAATTTTCATCGTTCGAGAGTTAGTCGAGTTTTCTGTAATCGCGTAACAACGAACGATACTCATCGAAGTGTACGCTAATTAGCCAGGGACGAAACAAAGGGAAGGAGCCGACGATCGGTAGCGGGATGATCCATAGCTTCGAGGAGTCTCTCCGACGGTTGGTTCCTTTATCTTAAGATATGACAATATGAATCCAATGGGAAGAGAAGAGCCCCGTCGCGTGGAAATGGAATTCGATGCGATATCGTGCCGAAGGGGACGTAAATTAAAATGTCTCCGCCGGTGGAACGTATCGAGGGGAAGGTTTTTCTTTTTCTTCTTCTTTTTTCTCTTTTTTCTTTTTTTTTACCTTTCCTTCCTTTCCGTCGTCCCGCGTCTAATCTTTGCTTCCGCCTGTTTCGCGTCCCTTATCTTCGTCGTTTCTCTTTCGTCTCTCACGGGCGGAGAACCACCCTTTCGTCTTTCGAGTTTCGTCTTGCGAGAGAATCGATTCCCCCGGGAGCGGTTTGGAAACACGGCCGCAACTTCTTTATAAAACGAAACCCCGTTCGAAAGGGGTGGGTGTCTTCTGTTCGCTTTTCCTGCTCCCTTTCACGTAAGAAACGACCACGCACCGTGCATTATACGTACGCGTTACTTTGTTCCAGCACGAGCAACTTACCAAAGAAGGTTTTTCGTTCGTTAAAGGCTAGGCCGTAAATTCGGTACGATTTTCCGATTTTTCGCGAGGTTCGTTACTTCGTATCATATTGTTATATGATTCTCGTATTGTAGTATCGTAATTTTAGCACAGCGTAAATTTAGGAAAACGTAGCTTTAAGAGAAAGTAGGGTCGGATCAGGCCCAGCGAAATTTGGCGAGCAACCAACGAGGGTGCAAGAGAGTTTGTAGTGGGAGCGAAGGAAAACTGGTAAGGGCCTTTCCTTTTTTTCGGAGAAGTGTTGAACCAAGCGTTGTAGAGAGTTGTATCGTAATCACGTTATTTACCAGTATTTAACTATTGTCAAAATATTAATTATCTACGATTTAATAAATCGTAACGCACCGCAGTATGTTTCTAAATTCGTGAAAATCACTTTCGCTTGTATCGCTCACTGGCTTTGTATGTTGCCAAAAATTTTGTACGTTGCAATGATTTTTTACGAGGCTACAATTCCGTACGAAGAGCATTGATCAACGACGTTGAAAAGGAAACAAATGTACAAGAGTTATTACGGGATGAAGAAAGAGAAACTCGGTAGACCGAAGTAAGCAAAGAATTTGCTCGACGCGATATTGTCAACGTCACCCTATACAATAACACCGATCGAGTCTCGTACCTTGAATTCTTGAAAACACTACCACCTTTACCCTACTTCTTTGGAACCTTTCGAGGCTAAATAGTCTTTTATTCGGGACGAGGAAACCCTCGAGAAACTGCAACGTCGTTGGGAAACGGAGCTTTCGCAGGAATATGAAACCGAGCGTATTATCAAACTTTATTTACTCGCTAAGGAATAAAGCTCCGGCGTATTGTCTCCTAGAGTGTATTCGAATTCTATGGGCACGGCACAATAAAACGCAGATGCCAAATTCAGGAGAGGTACTTTTGCCAATCTTTATTTTTCTGTGTCGTCTCTTTGTTCCCGATTCTTTTTATTTCGACCCTCCCCGGTGCCATTCTCCCCCGAGTCTCATCATTCAGGGAAGTCAATTCTCACCGAGACACCCCGCAGTTTCCAAAGTATTTTTGCGCTCCCGTTTCTTTGTTTAAATATCGTCCGTGTATTAGTTTCTCGCGCGCTATTCCTGGAATCGTTGCACACGAAAATCGTGGCGTATCGCCGACGAATCGAACATTCTACTCTAGTCGACGCGATAATTTACGGACCGGTTCTATTTTTCATCGAGAACCTTATATATTCGTCGAGTTTTTTATTCATCGCGTGTCGTGCAAATGCTCGATAACGCTGTTCAAAATAGAGACGACCGCGCGATCGAAAAGAATTTTTCTTACAATTGTCCTTACACCTCTGAGATTATATTCGAACGAGTGAAATCGACAGAAACACGCATTGTTTCCACTTTACAGCGATTCGTTTTAAAGTACAACCGAGAACTGACAACAATAATAATAATAATAATACCTCTTTATTGTACCGAGATTGTACGCAAAAGGAAAAGAGTAATCGTACACTATCGAGCGAGGAGAAGAAAGTAAAATTAAGTATACGTTCGCTACAAAGGCGAGCTGCAACCCGTTATTAACTTAACCTTGAAAACTATACAATAAGAACGCGATAAAAGAATAGAGAAAGACAAGATAAAAATAAGGTAAAATGATAATCTGTCTAAAATAAAGAAACAATGTATAGTAAAATTCGATAAGATAAAAACTGACGCGAGTAATCGTCGCGTAGGAACGTAATCGTAATTCGTGCCTGAAAATGTTCTTTTCTTTTTCCTATCTACTCCCGTAAATTGGAATTCCTATCGCGTGAAAACCAGATCTCGGGACTACTTTCGCGGTGTGTAACTCTTTCGAGTACACGGTCTTCGTTTTTTCTCGTTTGTTCCGCGTCTGTTTCTAACTACGCTTTGCGTCGATGCGTGCACCGCTTCGTATCCTCCGGTTCATTCCGCCCCGTTCCCTTTCCTCGTTCCAGCGTCGTTCTCCCCTTTCTACCTTTCATCTTTCTTCTCAATTTCGGTAGCATTCTCCGGAGGATTCAATCCCCCGTGAGACGGTTCGGAACTTCCCCGCAACTTCCTTATAAAGCGAAATGTCGTCTAGAAAGGGTTGATATATTCTACGCGATTTCATACGAAAGCCATCGTTCGCGAGCAAAGTACTCGATCACCGATGTGCTCAGTACTTTCGCATTTTCGATTCAAATGGCGCTTACCCTCGATTCCGTCCTATCGAAGACACGAGTGTGCGACCGAAACGTTTACGAAGAAAGTAATTACGATTCTTGTTAAATTTGACGACTTTTTTCTCGACAACACCGTGTTGGTAAATTGTTCGACGATCTCGAGCAAAAGAATATTAAACATTATTGTAAAAGCGACGTTCCAACTATCGGAAATATTATATATTAATTTCCGATACTGAAGATTAATTCTAGATATTTTTTCTCCGCGTAGAATGCTAATATTTCGATGTTCTTCTATTAATACTTTTTTTCATAATTTCTACATGTATATTTTCTTCGCTATGGTTCACACACCGTACAATATATTTGACATTTTCTACACCGAAGGTACTCCCTGATGACCATAACCTATTTACGCTAAGCCATACCACATACTACCATTAACACAAATATTTAACCCAAGAGATTATCACCAAATACCTTATCGACTCACCGTAATTTATCCTTCCCGAAGCTGCTCGAGTGTCTAATTTTCGAATACGGGAGTGCAGACTGCACGTTTTAAATATCACGTGTACACGTGTGTACGTCAGGTTCGGAAGGGTCGATTACGAAGCAGACCGGACCGGAAAGGGTTCCGCGGGAGCGAAATCGTCTACCGAAGGTCGCAGCCTTGGAAAAAGAGGAACGGGGGCGTGTTACGGGCGAATAAAATTTCTGCTTCGCGCAGTTTCGACGGTGACTTCCTTTCGCGAGGAGTTTATTACCAGGCTCTGCAAACAGACGGTCTCGGACGTAATAAAGTTAGAACCGTGAGACGAGCGAGCGGAGGACGCGTCTGCGGGGGCCAAGGTGGAACCGCAAAAGTTCAAATTGATTTTGCAAAACCACGGCCCGTTTTATGCAAATTCCCCTGGCAGGACACTCGACTCGAGGGTGTTTTCATGGTCCTCGGCTTTCCTCCGTGCCGGGCACTGAATTATGGCCGTGATTTCCGGCGAGATGGACCTTCCGGTCTGGCAGAAGTCCAGTACTTCGCGAAAGTGCACGGATAAATCAAAAGCGTTTTTCGTGGCACACCAAGGCGTTAGTTTATTGCCATGTAAATCACCCACGGTGGGAAGAGACGTCGATCGAAAACTACTCGTCCACGTTCATCACCACCTTCGAATAAACGCGACGTCCCTCGACGAAATGGAATCGAAGCCATCCATCGGTTGCGTTCTACGCGGACTTTCATGTTGTTCTTCTCGCTCGAATGAATTTTCTTCGATAAAATAGTATCGATTCGGATGTACCCAGGCGCAGGAAGTAATTCGAAAACTTTAGGATGAAAACTTTCTCCGATACAAACCCCCGTAGCTAGTTTTTTCTCTCGAGTTTCCACCGAGCGTACAATAGCACCTACGAAGACGAACGTCTTCCTGTTCTTCTTGGTATTTTATCGATCGTGTTAACGCGTCCTTAATCGGCGTAGTAAAAAGAGAGAGAAAAAGTCGTTTCGAAAGAAATTATATTTCTCGCGCTTGTCGTTTACCACTGTCTCGAAACGATTACGTTCGGACGTGCACTCGTACTTATTATTTTGCAATATCGTTATTCGAAAGTTCGCAAGCGTCGAAGGAAAAAAAAAAAAAAAAAAACGGTTACCCGTTCGGAATATCGATGACCGGTAGAGAACGCATTGAAAAATTGGAAAGTTATCGCTTCGATCGAACGATCGAAAAGTTCCTAAATGCTTCGCGTTGCAAAGAGAAGAAAACTCCTCGTCTCGTTTCCAGATAATTAAGCGTCTCTTGAACAAGATTGCCGGGTTTTCGCTTTCGCTGGCGCGTAACGATTTTTCCCGTTCCGTGGCCGTGCGTTTTCACATTTTTTGTTTACCCGTCCGGTATCTCGGAATGACAAAGTCTCGGAGATAAAGATGACGAATGGAGATTGCATATTTTCGCGCTACCTTTCCCCATACGCGAAAGAAAACTATTTCCTCTTCGCTCGAATTCCAACTCGCTCGAGATTCCAACTCGCACCGTAGGTGGTCCTGTATTCGCAGCGTGTACCAGGGGATCCCACATAGACGCGTCCAGGGTATGTTATATTGCATTTTATTACCCTCGCCGTATACTTGCCAGAAGTAATAGTAGGAAATTTATAGGCACGAGCCTTATAGCGTTCCTTACCACCGTGTAACCTATATCGACACGTTGTTATCTTCACTTACCGGAGCCCCCAGATTTCATTTCAGTTATTTATGAAAGTGGCCTCGCCGGCTCTATTTCATTAGGACGCGTTATAGACTACTCCGTTGTCGCGTCCTCGTTCGCCTTAACTCGCGCCGCGCGAACATTTACGCGCGAGCGTTCTCCGCAAATGAAAACACCGAACGCGAAATATTCCGCTCCGATTGATGCGAAACTTTAACAGGATCGTGAGACACCTCGACCTTTTCCCGACAGGTATTGCACCGAGCGTTTATTCGATATATTACAAGAATGCACAATTGCGTAAGAAAATATCGAACATCGATCGAAGAGTATCGCCCCAACTGCAACGAACAAAGAATTTTAATTATCTAAATACATTTACACGATGTATCGTGAAAATTGAAAGCACCGATAAAATCGGAGCAACGAACGAACAGTTTGAAGAAACTAATGCGAAATTTCATCGGTTGAATGGTGTCTCTGTCAATATTTTTTAAATTACATCGTTATCGTCGAATCGCTTCACACCGAATCGAACGCTTCACGCAGTCGAGTGTTTCTCCACGGACGTATCGTCGATTTAAAATTTAGATAGACCGTAAACTCTCGCTCCGTGGAGAATAACATTGTCGCGGTGAAAAATTCAACAGGTGTTTCGTTCGTCGAGCGATTCCGTAGCGTATCTACGAAACGAGCAGACCGATCGACGGTTTCTATTAGAAACGTGTTCACCTGTATCGAAATTCGAACGCGGAGCGATCGTTTCGCGCGTTGGAAGTATACATCGTGGGTCCACGTGTTCATCGACGAGACGAAATTCGCTCGACTCGTTGGCCCCTTTGCCATCGTTTGGCCCGATACTTCCGAGCGGATGGAGATTTATGCCGAGTAGACGAATTACGAACGATCGTCGGCTAATGGAGACCACTCGTGGAAAAAATCGTGCACGAACGAGATTCGTTCGTTGACCTCTTTGCAAGCTCGCGTCGCCTCTTGGTCGTGTAACCGGCTCTCGAAAACGAGGCCCCGGGTTTTAACGGAAAATCGAAGGAGCTCGTTTGCGAATAGTGCTCGAAATTCCGTTACGCTCGACTCTCCTCCGTTGGATTTCCGCGGTTGAAATCGATCCGGTGCCATTCCCAACGACGTTCCCCGACCCTCGAGCCGGATCGAATTCCCTCCAATTCGAAAGTTCCAGTGGAAAGTTTCCACGAGTTTTCACAGTTACGGAAATTGATCTCGGGTCTCTTCGGAATTTTTGGCAAGCTTGTACGCCCGCTTTTATAACACACGCGCGCGACGGTGTTGGTTGGCTATTCTTGAAAAACTTTTAGATACGTTTTAACCTTGAAGCGTTCTTTCGCTCCACTGTGCTATCAAAGTCTTCGGTTAGAGGACCTCGCGTGCGATTCGTGTTTCTAACGCCAAGAGGATGGTAAAGAAAAGGGTTCGAAGACTTTTAGTACTCGTTGAAAGAAACAAGAAGTGTCTAATCGACGTGGACCCTACGTAGGTGGACCTACCTGCGGAACCAATTTCGGTTTTATTTTCGTTCAAAGTGCAGAGCGCACCTTGAGTATTTTACCCAATATAGCGACAAGTACATTTTGAACTACAGTATACGATACAATAATTCGATAAAGTAACCTAAAACAAAGGATCGTATAACCATCCCGAGTTGCCCCGTAAAATCGAGGGCTTCGTGTAAGTACGAGGTAACGAGTAAAAGATTTTCTATCCGCGACATCGATACTCGTTCGAAACGCCAAGACCCATATTCTCGATTCTGGTAACTAAGATTCGTAACACGATTCCTCATTTGTAACGTTTCAAACGTATCGACTATCTCCATATTCGTATTTACGTTTACTCGGATTCGATGGATCCCGCGATCACAGCGACGACATCGGTTCTCGATCGTTGATTCGAAAGTTTAAAGCGACATCCCCCGACGGTTAGTTTTGCCAAGAAACGAGGGAACGTGTCAACGATTTCGAAGTCTGGCGGCGCAAACTCTCGTGAAATCCACCGTGGCTGTGCACACGACCGTATCTCGTAACGGGCACGGAGGAAAGTACGTTTTCTGGCTCGACGACCAATATACAAGGGCGTCTTGTACATATTTCCTGCATAATTTTCCAGCCGTTCCCGCGTCCTCGGTATGCGAAGCTCGCGGAAGCCCTTGAGATATCCGTGGAACTTAATACGCCGTGCGAGAGCTTAACTCGTCGTCACCCTCCGCGGCTCGCGAACTGCGCTTTTCGGATCGGATATTCTCGGGGCTGACGCGAATCTCGACTTCGTTAGAGACACCGGAATTAACCGAGAAGCTACGCCCGAGTTTTTCCACCGACGCGTGCGAGAATTCGGTTCACACGTCGAGGATATCCATATTTATATCCGTGTCGCGTTCACGCTTTCGAAGACGTCGAAAACCCGGCTGAGAAACCGCCCGAGAGTCTTCCTATCGTAAGAAACTCACGAGCACGATAAGATAATCTTTGGTTTAGTTTACTTAACGCGTTAAACGCCACGCTTGTCCCTGGGACCGCTCCAAAGTTGCAACGATTCTCCAAAGCGTTTACAAGACGCGTACTCGAATACTCGTGAACTTTTATACATTAGTCTAGCAAGTAACACTGTAACGTAATAGGTGCATCGACAAATTATCGAATATTTCGACATTTTGTATTACGGTTCGGAGAAACATCAGGGACGTCCTTAAGTATGGAAAATTGACGTTTAACGTATCTATTAATTACGTTTTATGTTGCTTTTTATGGATTTGATGTAGTTCTGTGATCAATGTGTTTCTTCTTTCTCTTCTTAATTGTTTTTGTCGCCACTATCAATGTATACATTACGTGTGTCCAAATTTTCTTTCGAATCGCGACATCCGTTCGTCCAACCCTGATATCTTCACAGCATCGATACGATATACGATAGAATCGTATGTCTCGTCGTACGCGACGTAGTAACTTCGTTCGAGTTGCAAATAAACGAGCAAAGTTTAAACATTTAATAAAATCTCCTCGAAAGAGATCAACCTCGACGAAACATCGTCATCTGTCGATGGTTCTTGAATTCGCGGTTACGATACATTTTAATCGAACTATCGAGCGAGAGAATGCCAATTTACAGATAATTCAGACCCCAAGGTCCACTTCGAACTCTAGCGAACGGACACTTGTGGAATATTTCTCGGAAACGATTAAAATAAACGACAGTTATTTTCACGAACCGTGCTCACCGAATACTTCAGTATTCGTATTTAACCGACATCGATCCGTGACAATTATTCGGATAAGTTGCCATATCGTACAAAGATTTCCGTGATCGTTCACACGGTCTCGAACCAACTAGAAAACTAAAGGTAGCGGCGCGTGCGTGTCAATATTCCCGAGAATATATTAGACGGTGACACATGGGGCGAAAAAATAAATATACGCGAGAATGGACCGTGAAAGTCTTAATACGTTCACCGTCTCGACGGGCTCTTCGTAGATCGGGCAAGGAAGTGTTCGAACGAGACCGTAACGAGCAAGAGGCCTTTGAAGTACATTGTTTTCCACCTGATTTGTTTCATCCCCTTGCCCCCTCGATTTTCACCACCTAATTATCGGGCCGAAAAGCTCAGCTGGACGTGACAACATCTAAAGCCCCGTTTCTTCGACCGTGTATACACGCGGAAGCACGGAACGGGCGCACGTGGGTCTCTCCCCCCTTCCACACCCTTTCCCCCTTTTTGTGAGATTTTCGATAGCCCTAAAAGCAAGCTCTCGTTACGGAAGGGGGCGGGAACGCTAATCAGGATCAAAGTTACGGCCGCGTGGAAAACGGCAAAGAGGATTTCGCTAGTCTGCGTAATGGCGGCTCCGGATAGCGTCGGACCCACGTTCGACAACGATACGGGCTTTCTTTTCATCCGTGATCTTCGTTAAATTGGCTAATCTGTGAATTCGGAGCTCGGTTCGCAGTTTGTTAATTCGATCGACGAGGGACCGAGCCACCGAAAGGAGTCCGGTGTCGATAAACGCGTAACGACCGGGTAAATAGAGTGTGCAATTGCTCCGGAATTTTAATAATGGATCGTTAGAGTAGAAAGAACGCTATTACGGTACAGTGGATGGTGTAACACGCGTACACGGTGGGATGGTCGAACGCGAGCCCAATAGTGAAATTTTCCACGTACTTATTAGAGAACGGGCTTTTAGATTAGTTTTCCGATTTATGTTTCCTGAAATTATATTCCTACTTTACAATTGAATGGAAAATATACAGGGTGAGTCGTTTAACCGTACCGCTTGAATTCACTTGCAAGTTACTGTGTATCGGTATTAAAACATTGATTCTTCGTTATTTCTTTTTTCCGTCGTAACGTATTATCGTACGAATCGAGAGAGCACCGAATGCTTTTACCAGTTCCGTATCGAATCATTTTAAAGGAAAATTAAAAATTGGCTCGAGTGGTTGCTCGTTCCGCTTTCGTGGTTAAAAGATATCAATTTTTAAGGTACGGGTCGTTCGATCGAATGCTTTCGAAATTAATTTCCGAAAATGAGGTGAAATTGATTCGCAACGTTGTTCTCGAGACACGAGACTGAACGATTTCCGATAGAAAATTTGTTTCCAGCAGTGAAGAACGATGACGGATACGCGGTTGCGTTCCAAACCGATCCGGAACTCGTTCGAGTCGACGGAACCGAGCACGTGTTGCATTTCGATTGACGCGAGCCACGGGCGTTACTCGGTCTTGCAAATAGTTTACGTGCAAACGACCTGGGCGTGTTCGCGCATGTAGAGCACGTGTACATTTTCGGGACGCGTCGACGAAGTTCGCGTATTTCGAGTAAATTTGGAACAGACGTCGTCGACGACAGTCGGCGAACGTTTGCTATTTCAATTATTACTCAACGCGGCCGGCGCGCGATATTTCCTGCCCAGTTTCTGTTCCGCGTTCAATTTAACTTTCTTCGGAGACGGAGTTGAAAACTTACACGGTGAAGTTTCGCTTTTCGCGCGATACTTGCGCCCGACGGAATAAACGGAACGATTCTCGCGCGTAAATAAATTTCACGGTATCGAGAAACCGGTAAAGAAATTTTCTTCTTCGGTCTTCTGTAGCCGTAAGAAGTCACTCGATGTCAAAGGTTCGCAAATTTTCATTCTGAAACGTTTGTAAACGAATTTCCCAAGCGAAGAACAACCGAAATGCGAAATTCGGTATACAGAGTTTCTTATCTGACCGTAAGGGGTCACTCGATATCAAAAGTTTGCAATTTTTTATTCTGGTATGTTCATAAGCGAATTTCCCAAGAACCGAAGTACGAAAATGGGTATACAAAGTTTCTTATCTAGCCGTAAAGAGTCGTTCGTTATCAGAAGTTTGCAACGCTGAAATGTTTCTAAGCTAGTTTTCCAAACGAGAAGTAACTAAATTATGGAAACGACAATTAAAACTTAGTCGACGTTGCGTGTTTCCAGGCTTGCAATTGATATTAATGCGAGCCAACGCGTTCTTCCTGTTTACGCTAAACAACAGCCACGATGTCGCATTGTAGCATAGGATGTGCACATCGATGCGCAATTCGCGTCAATCGTCGTTCAATTTGCGTAGATGAAACGATACGGTAATTGTAACGATCGCGTGTGCTCGGCGTTAGGGATAATTGATATTAAAATAGCATTCGAGGTGATCAACTGCGCGGTTATAGTCGTAACAAGGTTAACGGAAGTTGATCGTTGCAACATTAGAAAATGATCCCATCGACTCTCGCGTTACTTATTTCACTGATTATTGCTAGTACGAGTCTTCGAGCGGTTAACGAGCAAAAATGTGTCTTTGAAAAATAAAAGAAACAATAATCGTGCGTTCGTTTATTTATTTCTTTATTTTTCGTAAATATCCAATTATTGTAGAAAGAATTAAAAGTTAACTCTTTTTGTTTTCGTTAAAAACCGAAACAAGAATGGGAATACTCGCGACAAATTTGATCGCTACCCGAGACGTTGCTGTGCTACGTTTCTCTCTTTTTCTCAGTTCGCTATTTCCAAGTATTTAATTACTTCGATCGTTCGCAGTGGAAGTTGGGAGAAGAATCTTTCCTAAAAAGTATTCGCATTCTTGGAAACGACGGTCGCTCCGATCGGGGAAACACGAACGCGCGAGGATGACTCGTGATCGCGAATCCTCGGGACAAATTTTATCAATACCCGAGACTTCGCTGTACTTCGTTTCTTTTCCCCGTCAGTTTGCTAATCCCAAGTATTTAATCGCTTCGATCGTTCGCAGTGGAAGTTGGAAAAAGAATTTCTCCGGGATAGTATTCGTATTCTTGTAAACGACTCTCGCTCGAGTCGGTGAAACACGAAGTGGTGGGGATGACTCCTGATCGCGAATCCGAGCAGCATATTTTACCAATACCCGAGACGCTACTACCGTCCACTTTACCAACTCGTTTCTTAAGATTCGCTATCTACAGTTCGCTTACTTTACCAATTAACCCAAAGAAAAAAGAATTTTGAACAAAGATTCTATTCTGTTATTCTACCATACTCTACACTTCAAAGAAAAGTTGTACCAATCGTACGATCGAACGATACAAATCTCTCTGTGTACCCACAAAAAAAAACCACCATCGACGATACGGCGAGATCATCGACTATACTTTTACTATTTTTAAAACAACCCCACCTACGTTCCATCCGCAGCTCTAAATTCTACGTAAAATTTTCAAAAGCAAAAATCAATCTTAATTTAAAAAAATGATGCATGTACGCGATCTTTATTGCCAGTTTCCCGCGTGCGAAAAAAAGAAAAAGGGGTAGAGAGAACCAGCGAAACGCGAGGGTGAAGCAACAACTTGTTATAAATATCGTTCGTGGGAGCAACGGGGAATAAACGTGCGGTTGGTACCGGAGCACGGGAAGCGGGTTTGTTTCGCGTTTTCCGCGGTTGGACCGAGGTTGGTGAAATATTCCGCGAACGTAGCGGTAAATTATGGCAACGCGTCAACCGCGCGATAATAAATCGTCACGGTGCGCGCGAGCGCGTTTAAAGACTGCACCGAGAACATTAAAAGACGGTGCAGAATCTTGGACGGCCGTGCGATCGGCATTCCGGATACACTGTGCCGCTTTGATACCATAATCGCTGTAATTGCGGCCACCTCCCTGTTCGTTGCTACCTCGTAACTGAATCGTAATCTGAATCGCTGTCGAGGATAGAGAAGGACGATCGGAGAGAATGGAGGGGCACTTTCCGCGCTCGCAAGCGTAATATTATAATTGCTGGTCCATTAATCGGGGCTGAATTATTCGATCTTCGACGAGATTACCAAAGAGGAAGAGGTTAATTGAAATCCGGCACACGATCTCGCCGATACGAGGTTCGATTGTACGACCAGCGTTCGAGGCAATCTACCCTATTAGCGAACTTCGAGATGCACCGGCTAGGAAAAAGTCACGATCTCGAGATAACGTTGGGGAAGACCGGGACATTTGCTCGTGCGAGTACTTTCGTATGATTTTGTTCTTTTTTTTTGTTCTTCGAGATATTCGTAATACTCGTCGAACTCGAGACGGTGGTTGATACGTAGGAAACGATCGAACGGTAAGTATCGTTGCACCGAGGACGAGAAGTGGAAGATTTTAAAAAACGAGAAAGCAACGAGAATATAACGAGAAAAATATTGAGCTTCGGGAGTAAAATAGTACCGTGGATACTCGATTCTTTTCGAGACGTTCCCGAAGTCGTTTCACGTTTCTCGATTGTGCACTTTAAACAGATTCGAGAAACGAGACGATATTTTATTACTGCGAACGACCTCGACGCAAAACGTACACTCCCCGCGGAAGAATTTCTCGAGCATTGAATACAATGGATAGGCGTTGAACGCTCATGAGCGTTTATCGCACGCCATCGAACGATCGACTATAGCACGTCGTGGGGAAAGAGTTGTACAATCGAAGCGTCACGGTGGAACGTACGTAGCTTTTATTCGCGGCACGAATATTTTAAGCGGCGTGGAAAAATGAATTGGACGGAACTGTTTTCCCAACGGTTCAAAGAAAAAACATCTCGTCGAGCGGGAGCAACCTCTTTCGAGCGCGCTCGATGCGATTATTTCGATTTCTAACGCTTTCGCGCGTAATTCAAAAGGGGGTGCCTCAAACGGGAAAAGGCTTTTCGCGTCCTTGATCGTTCGATTTTCATTACCTCCACCTGGAGATGAAACGGGGCGTTTACGCGCGAGAGAAGGGCGGGAGGGAGGGAAGGAGGAAGGGGGACACCAGGTTTCCTCGTCGCTTTGGGGCTCGTGCTTGAAAGGTGCGGAGCGAGCGTTTGGCGCGCGTTTCCACACGGAAATTAAAAACACATGTCGCCGACACGAATGTCCCTTTGATTTCGTGCCTTCGCGCCTCGCATCTGGCGGAGCGTTCGAACCGCCGACTAATAATTCATCGAGAAACCTCGGAATTAACGGCGACGGCCCGTTTTAACCGTGAATATGATTTGTCGATTGCGTAATCTCGCGGATATCTCACCGACGAGGATCATTTTATTAAAACGCGAACCGTTCAAGTGACAGACGGGAACCACCGCTGTCCTCGACACCTGCACCGAGTTATTTTGCTCGAACGTTTTACGGGCGTTTTCTCATATTGAAAACAAAATAAACACCTCTTTGGTCATTTCATCCGAAGAAGATACGAACTTTGAATTAATCTTGCTTTCGATCCACTTCGAGGAAATATCTACCTAGGGGGTGTAGTAAAAGTACGTACATACGAAATAATTAGACACAATATCGCGTTTAAATTGTCTACTTCTGATGTTGCATCTAGCTCGCGAGTCATAAATAACTATGAAATAATGCGAAAACAGTAATATAAATTGAACAATATATGTTACATCGACGTAATACCTAGTTAAGGAATTGTAAAAATTTATAGCACAATGAGAAAGTAAAGATAGTACACAAGTAACATGTGTTGTTACAATTTATTCGTGTGTATTAAGAAAGTACAAGAAATGCGCAGCCAATTAGCTCGGTATTACCAGCGACGAAAAATTATTGTTCGTCGCGAGTAATACCGATTACCAGGTCTCACCACGTGGAGGTTGCTGCGAGCGGAGACCCGGAGAGAGATAGATGGAATCAAAGTTCCATCGATCTCCCTCGAAGCGCAATACAAACGAAGTTATTAAACCGCAGAAATGGAAGGAAACAAAGTTCCTTCGATCTCCTGGTTTAGTTCTGCCGAGCGATTATGGAAAAATGAGGCAAAATTGGGAAAGACGCGACGCGAACCGTGTAGTTGGTCTTACTAGGTCTATCCCGTTTCCCCTCGGTGGGTCCAATTCGAGAAAAAACGAGCGACGTCTCCACTCCCCTAGAGGAGTGCCCCGTTTCTCCACCTTTACGACGAGAGGGTCTTATTTTGGAGGCTTTCACAGGGACCGGCAAAAATGCCTGCTCCTGTGCTCGCAACATGCCCTCTCTCGAAGCAGACACACCAGAAGAGACGGCGATAGACCGTTCGGACCAGCTACACGGCCGGTCACTTGCTTATGCAACAAGCAGAGGTGGCCGGACTGTGAGACGAAGAAGCGAGCAAAAATAAGCTAAAGATTGGTTAATTGCTCGGCAGATTACAGATATTTGTACATGGTGGCCTTAAAACTAATTTATTCTAAGCTTACAACTAAAGATCCCGCGGCGGCTGCGATGAGAGTGTCCTCTTCTTTTTTCTTTCTTCTTTCTTTTTTCTTCTTTCTTCTTTCTTCGTTTGCCGATGTGCTTACTAAAAGGAAATAAATTGAAAATAGAAATGAAGATGGTTAGTGATTAAATACAGTCATGCAGTAACAAAGAAAATAAACGAAGCAGTGATAAAAAAATAAACATGGAAAAACAAGTACAAATTAAAATCGAAAAGCAAATAAAATAGATTAAACAAAGGAAAAAAATGAAAAAAAAAAAGAAAAAAGGATTAAGAGAGTGGTCGCCAATACTGACCACCGCCTATCGGCGATCAGTATCGGTTACCAAAAGGTGCTCCCCCTCCTCCCTCCTACCAGGTACCTAAAATGAAGATATCCGTCCACCTCGGAGGCTCCCCGTCGAATGAAATTTTGAAAAACTGGGGGCTCCTTATATACCCACCACAAGGTCACTTATCGTTACTTCGATTTCCTTTGTTCGATCTAATCGAATATTTCAAAACATTGATGACTTTTACGCCATTATTTATACTAGAACATTGTTAATAATTGTTTAAACTACGATCCTACGACGGTTGTTAATAATTATGATAAATAAATATCAATATATTGCAAAATCTACGAAAGCGAACGGTTTCGGTGAATGTTTGTTCATTTCCGTGATTGTTACTAACATTTATGCATGCTCCCAATATTAATCGAACAATGTGCATCTTATTTATGCATTAAAAATGATGAAGTAACTTATAGAAATTGATTTAGATCGAGATTCAAAGTAAAATGTGTTTCGTAAAGTTTTAAAGCATGGAAAGTTACAATTGTTTATTAGATACATTAATTTGACATTTGTTTAATTCTCATAATTTACACAATACGCGTAGAAGTTGTATTTTTTATTTAAAAGCACCGAAATTCAATTAATCGCTTTTCTAGATAGAAAAATCATCGTGATGAACATTTGTGAATCGATAATGATATGTTTAGCCTTGAAAATGTCAGTTGGATCTCAAGGAAAAATTCCTACTCGAACAAAGAATATTTCAACAAAATGATATTTTAAGCCATTATTTATACTAGGACGTTGTTAATAATTGTTTAAAGTATGGTCCTATGACAGTTGTCATTTATCATGATAAATAAATATCAAGTTATTCCGAAATCTGTAAAAGCGAATGATTTCAGTGATTGTTTGTTCCTCTACGCGATTGTTATTATCATTTACGCATGTTCCAAACATTTATGTTACAATATGTATTTTATTTATGCATTGAAAATGATTGATTTGCCTATAGCGATTACTTTTGATCGAGCTTCGAAGTAAAAAAATGTTTCTTAAAGTTTTAAAACATGGAAAGTAATAATTGTCTATTAGATATATCGATTTAACATTTGATTAATACTTGAAGAATCGAAATGAATACCTCCTCGGCGACAATGGTCTCCCGACACCAAATCTGAAATTCGGCCATAAATTTGATAAAATGTTCGATTTTGAGACTCTTGGTATCAGAAATGACGTCAAATTCCAAGAATTTCCGCGAATTGAGATTTTGCGGGATTTTCACACGAATTTCCTAACTTTTTGCTAGAATTTTTCTTTGATTTTGGGCTTTGGTAACAGGAGAACACAATAGTCGAGGACGTATAGTTTTAAACAGTTTTAGCAGTGTGATAGGATCCGGTTAAGGAAATGGAAACAAATGATGGGCAAAAATAAAATTTCTGTTGTCAATCAAATTGATTTTATTTCAATACATGAATTCATCGGAGATACAATTGGCCCTACTGGGTCGATCCCGTTTCCCCTTAGTGAGTCCGATTCGCGACTTGTTTTCCCGCACGATGTTTTAAAAAATATTTCTGGCATGTTGACAAGATTGATATTTTCGCACACGCGCTGTACGCGCGTTCAAACTATCGTTGCGACAGTTTGCACACCGGTTCGAACCTATTCAAAATATATGCATTCGTCGATAGCGAAATATTGACATCGTTTCGTTAATTCGTTAAATACGTTCCGTCTGCGGTTTCCATATTAACGTACACAGTGAATAATGCACGCTCGTTAAATTTGAAAGCGATTCGTCCGATCGGATCGTTTCACGATCGTCGATCGTCGTTGATCCGCGAAAGAAACGCGGGGCCCACGGATCCCGACGCGAAACATTATCCGTGACGTCGTTAATTAATCAATCGAGAGGGAGTTCGCGATACGAACTGTAAGAAGATTAGAGAAAGCGACTCGAAACTCACGTCGGTTATACGTTTGGTCGTGAAATTCTGTTTCGCGAGGGCGTTTAATCTTCCGGGCGTTCCGAGCAGCATGTATAAATGATTCGTAAATCCTCGAAGTTCATTAAGATTTATGGTGACGCGTTTTGAAGGAAGACGCGCGGTGATGTATCCGAGCTGGCACCGTTAAGAACGACGGAGAGATAGACGGATAGACGCTGAGAGGGGAAGAGGATGTTTCGAGGTCTTAGCCCGAAGGCGGTCGCATTTAGAGGCGCGAATGCTTCGCACGTATTTCGACACCAAAGAGCCGTTGTCGTCTCTGGGGTAAGTCTCCTCGGTGTAAGTGGCCGGGTGCTCTGCAAAGGACACCCTTTGGCTTTACCCGCGACCTCTTGTGTATGCAAAGCGATCATATTTCGCGTTGAAAGTCTATTAAATCTTCTCACCCGTCGCTATCAAGCTGTGATTTCGAAGTTGCTTCCAGAGGGAGAGTTACATTGTGCCGAAGAAACTCGCACTTGCCGATCGCTCGGAAATTGACGGTCGCGTTCAGCGACGACGACGAAACGAACCTCTCGACGAGTTCGACGATACGTGCACACAGGTTCAACCGTACGAAATATTGGAAATTGTATTTTCGGAAATTGACGAACTTGTCCGTTTCACTCTTTTTGTAATTAAACTGTTCTGAGAGGAACTGACCTTTCGGTGTGCAATTTTGGAGGATGATCCGTAGGGAACGAAAGGAAGGACTTTTTATTTTACAATAGACGAATCCTTTTTTTAAATTTCAATCGCTCCTATCTAACCGAGTAATATCGCTTCTATCTTGCTTCGACCACTTTTTTTTTCATTAAAAAAAAATAAAAATACAAAGCTTGCGCATTACTTGTCCACTGATGTCGTCGTACGTAGAAGACTTAAAGGCCCGAGAACGTTCAACGAAACAACACTGTACCGATGTTTTCCATTTTCAACAACGCCGTTCTCCACCGAAAACAATTCCCTTCCGATTCAGGTATCGCAGTTTCGGTTCGAATTAACCGCATCGTTGCTCGTCGAAGTATCTCTCGTCACCCTTTCGGTCGCCGCTGTAGCGAACAATGCCGCGAAAGCGAAAGACGCGAAACGTTTTCTCAGAGGGAGACAGACAAGCAGGGTGAAAAGCAAAGGCTTTGGAACACAAATTTCGGTGTCACTGTTTAGAGACGGAGTGTCACGGCATCCTTGACGTCAAAATTGAGCACGCGTGTGTCGCATCCGTGACTACAAAGGAGGCCGCGACTTCGATGCAAATTTCCCGAACCAGACACGCGTTTTACAGCGCGTAACGCTCGCTTTCGCCGCGTGTTCGCGCGTACGGAGAAATACGCCGTGATTTCGACCAATAGCTCCGCTTGGCTCGACGCTCTCTCGAGACAATTCCGACGAAATACGCTCACCGTTTGAATCACGATCGCGTATACGTAACGTTAGCGTTAATTCGTTCCTCGTTCGTTCCAAGTGTACGCGCGCGTTAATTCAATCGCTCGACGTTGCACACGAATGTTTTACAATATAGGCAAATATTTCGCGACAGTGTCGGGAATACTCGGCGGACATCGATGTGTATTATTACCGGTGAAACACGATGAGAATTTTACAGCAGCGAGATAATTCAATCGCACGGTTTCCCGTTGCTTTTTTCGTCGGTCACGGCTCTCGCGTCTCGCTTAAAATTTATTAACTCTTCCTTCCTTGTCCGCGCTGCTCGCGATGCATCATGCGCGAATTAAATTTATTAAAAAAATTTACTGTGCTCAGGCTGCGATAAATCATCGTTCATTGTTGTCGTTATCTATTATTCGAATAAAATTTCACCCGTCTCTGACGCGCGTACACGCGATGTATCACGCTCGCGTTTATCTTACGTCGAGTAACGACGACTTACTCGATAATATTCGCGAGGGTTTGGATCGTTTTAAAAATTAATGCTTACTTTCGTACGTCTACCACTATCAGAGGAATCTAACGTTATTAATACGCCATCGACAGTGTGCACTTGCTGGTTCAAAAATAGAGATTAGTTCGTTCAACATCGATTCGTCCGCGATTCAATCGACGATACATACACACCAACACCGAAAAATTCGTATAGCTACTCGAATCGTACATAAACGTACCTGGAATGTTTTCAATTCTTACCTTTGTTCTTGTTCGTGAAAAACTTTTCCGAAAAATCCCAATTTACCTAAATCCTTCGTCGATCGAAACGAATTCGTACAGCTACTCCATTCGTGCATACGCTTACGAAGTTTCGTATCTTTGGTAGTTTTCTTGAAAGAGAAATTCTTGAAAATCCCATAATTTTCATCGTTTCGGAATATCTCTCTCGACGCCGCGAAGAAACGTTCACATTGAACCCTTGGTTCGAAAAAGAAGAGAGCAAACCACGCGGCAAAGATCCGTGACGACGATCGCCCCTGTTTCGGATCGAACGATCTCGGAGCGCAGTTAACGCGCCTTCGGGCGTGATTTAATCTATTCTCGATGAATCGAATAAATCCATTCGGCCGAAATTAACATTCCCCGAGGAGAATCGGACAGAGTATCCACCGGGGGCGAAAGATGGATACAGATAGAAATACGAGAGAGAGAGAGAGAGAGAGAGAAAGAGGAGTGCAGAGGAGGAAGAAGATCGTAGACGCGAGGTTTTCTCGGGGGCATAAGAAAATCGGCTCGAGCTGTCGTCCCGTAAACGTTCCTGGGATCGAGTTAACCGTCTGATTACTCGAGGGCGACGCGGACGGGACCTTACCCTTGTTCTCGTTCACCTCCCTTCACTGGAAAATGGGCGTTTGCAATTTAACGGAATCTCTGCATATAGAGTGGGCTCATCGCGGCGGTTCTGTACTTTAAACGACGTCCCGGAAGTCCCCGTACTAATTCTATGGGTCTTCGAATGGATCCCCGTACATAGCGAATGCCCCTTTCGTCCATCCTGAAGGGTGCACGAGACAAGGGCTAGTTATACAGGGGCAGCTCGTTATAATTGCGCAGGTCCGCCTCGGTGAACGCGCGACCCGCACCGGAGCGACAAGTTTTCCTCCTCGCGTGCAGAAATCCGATGGATTTAATTAATCGGCGAAAAGTGCAACCGAGGAACCGACGAGTTCGATTCCTTTCGTCGAGAGTTCGCGAAGAAATTCGCGGGATAGAGGAATCGCGAGGAAAAGAGAAAATAGAGAATCGCGAAAGAGAATTACTTCGTATCGAAGTTGACTTACGTTTTAATAATAACGTTTTCTGGGTGGAGTTTTTTCTTTTTGCTGATGGAATTGTTCGACGAAATTCAATTTTAGAGAGCGGTGGACGTCAGGTTAGACCGGTCGTACCTGTATTCGAACATTCTACGGTTCCGAGATCTTCCTTATCGAATCTCTCGATTGTGAGATCGTTTATGTCGGATCTCGTGTTTCTAGGATTGTATATATCGAATAAAACGATTCGAAACAATGAATGTACAGAATGATGTCGGATCCCACGTTTCCAATATCGTCTTTAAGAGAACACGCGTTTCTATGATCGTCTATATTATCGCGAGCATCGTCCACGTCGAACCCTGTGATCTTAAGATTACTCGAATCGAATACCATATTTCCGAACTGGTCGATATCGGATCACGAGTGTTCCTTAGATATTATCGAAAAAACAATTTCCAAGATCACCTGTATCAACTATCAATACTACGAAGTCATCAACAACCAAATCCAACGATTCCCGTAGAATCAAGGAGTGGGATGTGTCGTCTGTATCGAGTGCCAAGGTATTCGCAAGAGTCGCTATACGCGACGAACCGTCCAAGAATTTCGCAGCGGAGGTTAACGATGGACAGAACCGATCGTTAAAAACGCTCTATCTCGAATAAAAGGAGTATGGCTCGCGAGCTCGTTTGCGAGTCGGCCACGACGATCTTAAGTATCCGATAAAATAGTCTGAAAACCCGAAGAAAAAGTTAAAAGTTCGCCGAAAGAAAATACTCGGGTCTTAATGCCTCGCGAAAATTACGACGAGGGTGGGCCGTGCCTTAAATCTTTTCTTGTTTGTTCTGGCCTGACTGGCTCATAATTATTCACGACGCAGACCGCGCCATTAATCCAACGAAAACCAATACTTTCCCGATAATGTCAGCCGCGGTCATTCTGAAAACCCTTTAATACAAATTCACAAGTATACGCGAATCGGTGGGGAGATCCTTGCACCTTTATACAGGGTGGCGCGCGAATTAAATCCAAAAACGAATAAAAATTCTTTGAAACGTGCACAATTTGCGTTTTCTTCAATTTTCGAACACACTTGCGCGTCCGTTCCGCTTCTCGATCGAATTTTTCGCGTTAATCCAACGCGACGATCGCTCGTTCGATTCGCGCGATACTTCGTCGAAAAGCGAACGAGTTTCTCCGGTTTGCAACCAACGGATGCAACAATTTTAAACTCGAATTCGTTGAATTTGGTCTCGGTTGTCGCGGGTGGCCGGTCACTCGACGCGGTCGGTAACGAACTACGCACCCGGTATAATTTTATTCGTTCGCGACAAACAATAGCCAGGCGTACTCGTGGATCGGCGTGGAGTACTAAAACGTGGACTCGCCGAGGGGTTAGAAAGGGTGAATTGCAGCTACGTGCCCCCGCATACGAATCATCCCCCGCGCGATGTGGAAGCGTCGCCGGCCGCCTCGAGGACCCCTCGAACCGTCCCCGTCGCCTCGAATCTAATGGATTGCACCGATACTTATGGTCGAATCGCGACCAACGGCCCCCGCAAAGACCGGTACTCGTTACCGTTCCGTTCATAGGACCCGAACGAGCGCTTTTCATAATCAGAGATACGAACAACACGCGAACGGTTACGCGACAAATAGAAATTGCCGACTTCCTGGGAAACGCGATCGATTTGCATCCGAATATAATTTTAACGCGATGTTCGCTTGTTTCGCCGCTGTTACCGATAATCGTTCAACGAACGACGCGTAAAAAATTTACCTGGATGACAACTTTGTTCCCACGAACGCTTGGAAAATTTTTAATTCTGGTAATGTTTCTTTCAGGGTATGGTGCCATTTTTATTCCTCGGTATATTAATTGTTGTTATTTATTTTACTTATCACTGTTTATACAGCAAGTACCGCGATATTTAGACGCTAAATGTCGGATCCTACGTTCTTAAGATGATCTCTAAAGATCTCTAAAGATCCGTTGCACTCTCTGTAAATACAAAATATATACATCCACAAGGAAGAAGAATTGGGAAGATGATAAAAGAGACGAAAATTGAAGCGATGTTGCACAATCTCTCGTATCGTTTAGTGTCGTTATTCGTACCAAATTCTTCCAATAATGAATTTTCACGGTCACGAAAGAATCTACATTTCGATAAAGAACACGTGCACAGGATACTCGAACGTTCCTAGAACAAGAGCGCTACCACAGTTTGCTATACGATCGGTGGGTTTTTCGGTAGCCGAGAATTTCGTGGCGTAGAAAAGGCCAGAAACTAACCGCGGTCGAGAACATTCGTGCGTTACGGGAAACATTTAAACGTTCGTAGTCGCGAGGAAAAAGCGCGCAAACTGCTGGAGGTAACCGGTTGAACCTGGCGCGTATTTCTCGGTTTCGGGAATCCGAATCGCCCATCCGCGTTCGCGTAATCTCTAAGTACACGTGCCGCGTGATCTCTCGAGGAACTTTAAGCCCCTGTTAAGGCAGCTTAAAACTCGAGCAACAGGAATTACGGGGGAATATCCTGCTGAAAGTTACAGGGAAAGTTTCCCGTTGCGTTGCGTTTGCGGGCGCGAAAGTTAATTGAGAAACGGTCCACGGTAAGCTTCCGATCTATGCGCGATTCGGGATCGAACCGCCGCGTCGGCCGACCGCTCGCCGAGATTACTACGTTCAACTTGAGGAACCTCGGGCTTACCGCGAGCTTACGCCTCGACGAAATCGTGCTTTTTCACGCCGAGAGTACCCCGAGTATCGAAATCATCGATTCTTCAAAAATAAGGAGTCGAAAGAGACCGCAAATCCCGCTGAAAGAAACAAATTATTCCGCGGCTGAATTTTCGCGAAGAAAATGCGAGGGTCTTATTATAATTGCAAAGTATTTGTCCCGATACGTTTGTCCAGCAGTGTAAGTTTGAATATAATTCTAAAGAAATACAAATTGTCGATATTTCTCCAATTGAAAAAACACCGATACCGTAAATCCCGGTGAAAGAAAAAGATTATTCCGCGGCTGAATTTTTGCGTAGAAAACGCGAGAGTTTTATCATAATTGCAAAGTATTTGTCCCGATATATTTGCCCGGCACTGTAAGTTTGAATATAATTCTAAAGAAATAAAAATTGCCCATATTTCTCCAGTTGAAGGAACACCAAGCCCGCAAATCCCGGTGAAAGAAAAAGAAATGATTCCGCGGGTGAATTTTCGCGAAGAAAACGCGAGGGTCTTATTATAATCGCAAAGCATCTGCCCGGGAACGCTTGTCCGGTACCACGAGTTTGAATATAATTCTTGAAAAATAAAAATTGCCCATATTTCTCCAGTTGGAGGAACACCGAGACGGCAAATCTCGATTTACATTACAAATTCTCCGAGAAGTTGCTATCGCTCGAAACCTCTCGGGGAATTTGTAATTTAAAAAGGTAAAAGTTACCCTTTTCTTTAATTTGTACACGATTTATTTTCGCGCGTATTGCGCTTGCGCGAAGTTTGTTCAAAAATCGATAGCGTTTCGAACGAAAAGCATTGGAAAGTATCGTTCCGTAGGAACAGATCGAAAGGTCTCCGAAAACTGCAAAATGTGAGTAGATCGCAGAGCCAGTAACGCGTTCGAGAAAGGAGGTAGAATGTTTATTGCGACAAAAATCAATGAAACTTTTCCACGCGTTCGAGTGGTATTCACGCTCGTGAGCGCAGCCCGATAAAGATAGAACATTTTTCCGAAGCTTGCAAAGTTCAAACTGCGTAGTTTCGAACCGTAAACTGTCTCGTCGCGAGCCGGTTAACATTTTATTCCCGACCTTTCCTTCGTTGGATCCTCTTCGGAAAATATATTATACAGTACGCGTAAGAGAAGATCGCGTATCTGGAGTTGCGACGGTTCTATTCGTTCGGGCGCCAGCGTTCTTCTCGAGCGCTTGCACTATAGATATACGCACATTTTTCGGCGCCCGAGTAGATTACCCTCGAGCGAAAAGGACCCGCCGTAACTCCAAACGCAATCTCCTCGCGTCCGTACCGTACATTTTAACCTCCTCGGTCCTAAACTTTTTTCACCGGATGAGAAATCAGCTCGTCGCGTGCCAAAAAAAAATTGCAACGTGTGCGCGAACTCTGACAATCGCAATGATATTTTCATCGACAACGGACAGTGGTATCTATCGATCGATGATGAAAACAAAAAAAAATGAATACGATGTTTCGTATAAAACGCGTCATTTACGAAACGACCCAGATAGAAGCTTCGTGTACCGGATACGATGAACTCGTCAACCTCGAAGATCAATTGCGACCATTTCCCCTTACCAACGGCATCGTCCAAATGTCTCTGTTAATCGTTTTGATAAATCGGCTTCATAGTTGCCGTAACAATGCACGGAAACCGAGCTGGCAGTAGATTCTGGCCAAAATCCACCAACCTCGCCGCAGAGAACTTCGAGGAGCAGGAGAAGCAATTACCGATGTGGTCATAAGGCGTTTCGCTTGTAACGTGCATCGATTTAGTAGCAGCTAGTTGTCGGAAATGTTAACGTTTCATTTTCTTATCGACCGCGCGATAATCTCGAACTTCTGGCTCGAATTCTTTCGCAACGCAAATATAACTTTCAACAATGATAAACGAGACTATTCGATAAATGGATTAATATTCGGGAATGAATTTACATTGCATGTTTTTGTTTCTTTTTTTTTCAAACGAGAGACTGAGCAATTTCGACCAATTCTCGAATGAATTTTTTACGCATACGCAACGTTACGATTATTAATTTCGTTCGCAGGATACTTCGTCGCGTCGATGTTTCAAAATTGTATCGAAAGTAAATATTACCCAGCACGTGTCTAACGTTTACAGAAATGTTGAACTCTCGAATTTATTTTTCCTATTTCCATCGTATTTCGTCCGGTAAAATTCGTCGGCGCGTTGAGACACTCGTTGACGGAGAATTGCTCGCTGTTTCAGGAAAGTCTGGAAGAACGAGTGCAGGAATTGGAGCAGGCGTTACAAGCGGAACGGGTTGCTGCGCAACGCGATCGAGCGACGATCACCAAGCTTCAACGACAGATCAACAAGGTGAGCGATACGAGTAACAATTCCCATTCAACGATTCATTCTTTACACGCGTCGAAAAATTCTTCGTATTCGAATGAACGTGTATTCGCAATGAAAGAAACATTCGTACTCGAGACGTTAAATACGAAGACCAGCGCAACTTTGCAACCTTAACCCAAACTATTGCATTCTTCAAAAAGTAATTTCGTTTTTTTTTTCGGTGAATATGAAACACGATTTTTTTAGAGCGCATAAACATTTCATTAAATCGTACATTCTCCATTTTGGAGAACGAAATAATTTTCCGAACAACCCAACACATCGACTGCAACGAAACGATGTCCACGAATCGCGACGAATGATCTCGCGTTGCCGAAATCGATGGCGATTCGAAAACCGAACACAGACAACGGTAATTGACTCGTCGCGAGGTGCAGCACGGTCTCGTGGGCGTGGGATTAATTATGGCCGTAAGATGGAATTACGGAGGCTACAAAGCGCCGGTGACATCAAAGACGAAGAAAAATGGAGCCGTTCGCGGACCCGGTTGCATTTGACACGCCGTCTCGCGGCTCCGTATCGGATAACAGGATCCCTCGTAAACCCGAAGCAATGGGCCGCGTTCGCCTAACCGTAATCACCGCGGGCTTCTCTCCTTTCCCGTGATTTATTCCGTGTTATGTCATTTCGGCCCACGATGCGCCTACCAGCGGCTGTAATCGCTTTCGTCTGGGTTATCTGGCCCGGTCTCGCGGAATCCGTTGAATTATCTCGCGCCGCTCCGTCGGATTATCCGCGCCACGCTCGAACGAAACACCAACGGCAATCTCTCGTGATACGCGCGAGAATCTCACTGAAATTGGAACGCGGCAGACAATCCACTTTGATGTCGCGGCGAGACTGCTACACGGTTCTTTCCGTGTTTCGCGTTTATTGAGACATTCGTTATCGGGCCCGGGGAACGATAAGATAATACGGTTCGAGTACACGGTTCTCGTGTCTACGGTAAGCCCGAGCCCCCAGGAATACTCAACCGGTGCGGTTCGTTTTACGGTGAAAGGTATTGTTTCGATCGGGGACACTCGTTGACTGGGAATTACCTGCGTATTTACCATTTAACTCCGCCGCGGGGAAATCCATATCGCGATACACCGCCAGTCGGAAGAAAAATGGTCTTCTTGACCCGATTTGAGCCAGTGTAGGACCTCAACGTTGAAACTGTCGTGAGGATCGATTCGTTTCGAAATTGTTTTTAAAATTACTCGATCATTAACGGTGTCTTTATAATATTCGTGGACAATTGTCAATGTAGACGAGTACCAACGGTAGTCGTAAATTAATTTGCCCTTTTTGTCATTTAACGAAGATACGTGTGCGATCTGATAAAAATAGGAATGCGTTTATCGATGGTAATTTTTGTGTTAATAATCGTAGAACGATCGTAATTCGCGTTTCATAGAGATCTATGGGAATGCACGTGCGGTGTTTCAAGGTAAATTTGTTATTCGATTTTTTATGACTTTTTAATAGCCCGTACGCAGTTTCGACTCCTTATTACGGGGCACTTTGGAGCATGTAGATGAGAACGAGTTGGGATAGGTTATTCGCGGTGTAAAGAAAAGTCCTGTAAATATTGTCTGGCGCGCAATTAAGGAGATAAATGTTATCGAAGATCTAGGAAAAGGTACCGATGTCTAACGTAATATTGGACGATGGATCGAAGGCATTGTACTGTTCGAAGAAGAAGTAAGATCGAGGATTTACCGAAGCGGATAAGACGTTTAGCGTCTACGTGATTTAAGACGAATCTCGCTTCTAATGTAAACACAAAGATCGAGACGTATCTGTGTGTTTCGTCGATCTATCGGCTAAGATTGCACTGGACAACGATACCTGTCGCAATATCTCCGATAGAATTTATCTCGTCAACTATACGTTCTCAAGACACTGTTCATAGAACTAAGGAGGTAACTTTTTGTGGAAGCATCGGGGGCAATTTATTTACCCTTCTCTTCTGTGTGTACAATTTCATCGATTTGGTGTCTGTCGAATAACAATCTATTATATCGCAAACTGTAAGAGAATTCTTCAAAAATATAAGTTGACCATTTATACTTTCTTCGATCGGAAGAAAAAAATTAAAAATCTCTATATTTCTCCAATCGTTAATTATTACCGCAAAGTATCCGTCTCGAATAAATCTATCCAGTAAAATAAATTCAACAGAGTTCTTAAGAAACAAGAATTGCCTATATTTCTCCAATTATCAGCTATTACCTGAAAGCGTCCGTCTCGAATAAATTTATCCAGTAAAATAAGTTCGAACAGAGTTCTTGAGAAATAAGAATTGGCTATATTTCTCCAATCGTTAATTATCACCACAAAGCGTTCGTCTCGAATAAATTTATCCGGTACAATAAGTTCGAATGGAGTTCTCAAGGAATAAAAATCGCCTATATCTCTCCAGTTGAAAGAACACCGAGACCGCAAATCCCAATGAAAGAAAAATGATCCGGCGGCTGAATTTTCGCGTGGAGAACGCGAGGATCCCACGAGGAGGCATAAATTCACCGCGGCGACGAGACATACCGGATAATCCTGTTTATTCCATTTTAATCTGTTTCGGTGCCGTTGGAGGAGCACATTGGAAATAGTGGGCGAGAATCGCGCGCCACGGGAGAAAGAATGATCTACGACAGGCTGGTTGTTGGTCCGTGTCTGACGTGCCCCGGCCTCTTTTCCGCCGCCCTCCGTTCGCTTCGGCCTATAAAGTATCGCGACAAAAACAACCGCGGGCAAAAGAGTGGAAAAACGGGAAATACACTACCGTTGTAATCTCGCATGATTTATGCGCCGTTTGTACGCCGCCGCCTCGACCGATACACCGACTCGTTGCGCGTTAAAATTATTTATTCCCCATCGATGGAGCCCGCGATGAATCGAGCTTGAGCGATTCCGCGAGCACGACGGGATTGATTGCCGCGACTTCGATCGAATTGAAAACGCGCCGAGATGGATAGCCGCGCGCGGAGGAATTCCGCGTTTCCCTCCGCCGATTAAAATGGGAACGCTGTGCGCTGAACTCTTCCACGCTTTTGAAAAATTGATTCTTTTTTTTTTTTTGGTTTTTACATTTTCTCGAAATTCAACGTATTAAGAGTACCGTTCGAAAATTCGTAACGTTAACGAAGATGCAACGGCGTTCGCGATTTCCAATTCGGAACGCGTTCTCCTCGAAACGGAATTTTACAAACTGAGACAACGTCGTTCTGTCGGGTAAGTTTGAAATTTGAAATTTAAAGTTTCTTTACGGGAAGATTAAAATATATTTTGAACTTTGAAAGTTGAAGATATCAAGGCTTTCGTTTCTATTTAATCTGTTCCAAAGCCCCGCGACTTTTCGAATTTCTTAAAGAAAGATAAAAGATAGGGGCAAATGGTCGCGGTGATTCTGTTCGTTTGTAAAGTGGGAAACCGGAACGTATAAAGGAAGAATAAAGGAAGTCGATAGAACGGCGAGCTCGCTCGAGATTTTCTTGGTCACGAATACCGGCACAATTTTCGGTGGCACGCACGGACTCCACTTTTGCAGATCGGATCTACCGAATTTCCATCCAAATTGGAAATCAGCGCGCGAATTAGAGAGATTCGTTTCTTATCTCGGCACACGGAACGTAGTCGAGTGGAAGCTAGACTCCGTCGTTTTGTCCCAACAATTTCTATTTAACCCGCGATACTCCGGTCGGAGCGGCTGAAATTTCAATCGTAAGAAATTCAATTTCGGAAATTTCGTACCGGTGAAATTGACGCGGAAATTCCTACGAAATTTCTCTCTTAATAAAATTTACGTTAGGAGTTTAAATACGTCCGTATCGTAGCCTTCGAGACTGCGGAGAAAACATTTTAATCATCGTACGTAATCCACTTTCGAGCGACCGAAATCCCGCACATTTTCGCGAAGAAAGTCCGATTCGATGGACACTGGCACCGGCAGGTTGAAAAAAAAATGAAATTTTTGCCTCGTCGAGTGCCGCTCCGAGGATTATAAAGTCGTTCTCCGGCGATAAGAGAGTACACAAAAGGCTGGCTTCAATTAGATTTCATTTTTTACGCCCCGTCTCGGATTATCCTTCCCGAGGATTCGTCGCCAACTTTTCTTCGCAGCGCTGTTCACCGAGAGGAAAAGAAAGAAAAGTTAAAAGAAGGCTCCTCGTGACCATCGATAAAAGAGTTTCCGCAACTTCCCCTAGAATTTCACCAACGACGTTATTTAAATTTTCGCGCAGCTTCCAATACCGGAACATGGTTAAAAAATCCTGGGAATAATTTTCAAGCGATTTTCAACGATGTTAGAATTGTTCCAGAGTTATTTCGAGTCGCTTCTTAAATACTTGTGACTTTTAAATTTTTTCGAAAACTTTAATAATCTACTCGAAGTAGTTTCTTAACTTTTTACCGAAATTTCTATCGAACTTCGAAAACGTTTCGTATCTCTCGAATTATTATTGAAACGCTTTCTCTCCTCTTGCGATGTCTTTTCGAAATCGTTCTCATCTCGTTTCCTTTTCGTTTACAAATCGTACGATCTCGTCAGGGTTCTGTTTTGATCGTTCTCGTACTGCATTCCGCACCATATGGCCCTTTTTTCGATAGTTCGGAGAAAGGGTTGGCCGGAGAAGGGGTTGAAGGAGCCATAACGCGCGTAACTTATTTTAACGCCACTCGAGCAACACGCGTACCGTATTCGAAGTGGTTGTCGAGGAAATAGCCTATTATTTGTAATGAATACAAGGCTTGCGAGATAAAGTTGGCTAGGGTGCAGATTGGAAGGGATCGGATCGGATGGAAGGGTTATTCGATCGTAATTTCGAATCTTCGAAGCTTCCATTAAACGTACATTCGCAAAATATTCGAAATCCGCTCGATCTTGTTCCTCTCGAATTGCAAATTTTACAACGACTCGAACCATCTCGCTTTAAATACTCAAGAACCCACGTTTTTCGATTACCGAGGCGGAAAAATGTAAAATACCTCGCGCAAGATCGACACCGAATCGAGAATTATTAAAACGTTTAATGTATTTTATACTACTTCATCGACGAGTTTCGCGAGCGATAAAGACGGTAGGTGCCTCTTTATCTATTTTAAACAGCGTGTCTCTATCAGCGTTCGTTCGATACACCTCCCCCTTAAATTCCCTTCTAAAAACGATCGTCGAACAGCAATTACGAAACGACGTTAGAATCGAGCCTCGGTTGGCCAACTTCGGCTATCGAATTCCATTGAAATTTATCGCTATAATTATCGACCGTGCGAACACTTGGACAGTTCTCTCGACTCTTCTTCGACGATTTTCTTCGTCCGAGATTCCCCTTGAGTAAATTCCAATATTCATCGAACCAGAATATTCGTTCGTTGGGAATCGAACGTTTCGCGAGCATTTCCCGAACATTTTCCACCGTTAACGAATTCAAAGATACGGAAACACTGTCGAAACGTCGGCAAGCGGAATTTCCGGGCGCAACATTAACGACAGAATCGTCGAAGCACGATTTCGTATAATTAACGATTGGAACAAACGCAACGCGGCCTTGAATTACCAACCACCCTCACTTACGGGGAGTTCTTTGTTCCGCCACGTCGCGGTGGTCGCGTCGACTCGTTTCGTCGGAGAACGCAAATATTTTCGCGTGCTCGAAACGGACAAGGCCGATTCATTGGTCGAAATATAATGGACCACGGAGACGGCCAACGAGAGCGATTCAACGCACTTTGTAAATTCCGCCGGAACGAGAAACGAGACAAAGCGCATTCTTCGCGAATTAACCACCCGTGAAAGTGAATTGAAACGAAGGACAGGACCGAAACGCGCGCAGCCCTTAACGAAAACGTCGTACCACGGGCCAGATATTGTTTCGCGCGAATTCTTGGCGAAATGCTAATGCAACGGTGTATTGCCAATTATGTGCACCGTTTCCAGCGGAGAATTTCGTTTCGTTAGCAACTCTCCCGCTTGATGGAATCGGTCCCACGCGAGCCGCGGTAAATACCTATTAGGGTTATCGGATTTAATTAATACCGCGAGTACCTTACCTGGGGAGGAATACCATCTCGGAGGAATAAAACGACGAATACGTCCCGAACAACGATATTACTTTTTTTCTTTTCTTTCTTTTTTTTTTCTTTGGAAAAATGCACGCAGAGATCGATGTATTTCGAACAACGATGTCGTCGCGTTTCTCGTGCACCCTTCTACGCGGACATTAAATCGAATTAAACTATAATCAAATTATATCGGTTACGATTTCGACCGTGAGTTAATATAATCCTCTTCGCGTAGAGTTAGAAACCTTAAGATAAACCGATCGTGCCGAAGGTATGTAAACCAGCGGATAAAGTAACTACGTACGAGAATCGAGGGTAAATTATCGAAAGAAACAAGTATCAACGAGTGATGGAACCGAATCGGACTTGCGCGTTGGAGGAATTAACGTCAAAGAGTACCGATTAGAATATCGCGATAAAATTATTTTCGTTGAAACTCTACTAAACCGTATCGAGCTATCGCAAATAAGAAAACGCGTAGATACACGTGTAAAAAAAAGGTAGCGCCTAATGTTCATTTTACCGTAGATAAATTTCACGGTTCGAAGCCACGGTCGATTAATATATACGTATAATATCGTTTGCAAAAAGTATTCAAACATTCGCGTACACGCGGTTCGTTCGATTAATTTATATCGCGCGGAGATAATAATTTATATAGTCCGTGGTCGGGTAATATAGTCGAACGGTTCCATTCGCGATTCGTCGATATTAATAGTCGTACTTTCATCCAGAACGTTAACTGAAACGAGTCCCGGACACTTTCGTTCGCGCCGAGATAAGGTCTAATGCGCGAATTCCCTGGAAAATGCAAATACAACGATGCTATCGCATCGCGGCGCGGTTCTCGTTCCGCGCGTTAAAATTTTCTTCATTCCGAATTACAGTTATTTTCATAAATCATCGTATCCGGCCGTTCATTTATCCGAGATAACACCGCCGGTTCGTGTGATAGATGAGTAACATCGAAAATCTTTTACAGGCTTAATGCTAGGTGCACTTTACGGTATCTGCAGAGGCGATAATGATACCGGGTGGCGGCTTTTAATCGCGACTTCCGCGCTCGCCACGGTTCAAAACTAATTCCTACGCGTATACGCGAACACCGATCATTTACGTTCGGAACCGCGTTGCAAAATTATCCTCACCGTGCCATTAATTGGGAGCGAGCATCGCACGATTAGTGCTATTTTCGAGGTTACGTTTAGCCACATCGTTTCAACTACGCCCTTTCGAACAATCGTCGTTGTATTTTATACATATCGCTTATCTCGCACGTACACTCGTGTACAAAAGAGTAAAACTTTCAGGAATCACTCGCAATTGCGGAATTCGAGAAATGTTATTAACAGAATTGACTGTCCGGTGCGAAAAACAATACCGTAAATTCTGTTCACAAACGGGTGGAACGAGAACGTTACAAAAATTGATGATTAAAAATAACGCCCAGGAAAACACCCAGAAACCGAAAATAATTTTGAGCGTAAAAGCCAGAGGTTAATGGTTTTTAAATCGACGAAATTACTAGAACGTTGGAGCGTAACGTTCATTTCCAAAAGAATTATCTTTTTACATTTTGTTGTTGGACATCGTCCAGTCGGGTAATCTGTGGCTGTAATTCCGCTACATCCCGTATATTTATTATCGTCGATAACGTATTTCTACGTCGCAAAAGTAACGAGACTGGAAAGTATTAATTAACTCGACTGGTATCGGAGATGTGCGAAACAAATCTGGAAAAAGATTTCGAACGAGCGAAAGAAGAACAGCTTTCGATTCGTTACGCGTCGGACGAGGATAGAAATTTGAATCGAATTTCGTGAAAACGGAATTACATTTCCCGCGAGACGAAATAAAAACGAACGAATAATCCAGGTGAACGCGACTTTGAATAAATAAATGTAAAAAAAAAGAAAATAGAACCGTATAGCGTTCGTTCGAAGAAACCACTCGAGTTCGTTTCTCGTACGAAGTTTCGCGCAAACTTTTCCCACGAAGAAAATCCAATTGCGCATAATCTTGTAATTCTCCGAAGTATCGTTTCGAAACGATAGCCACGGTAAAAATAAAGCAGTCGCGCGGTAATTTCGGCGAGCACGAGTAGCCACCGTATGCAAATATCCGCGATTCGGAACCAGCGACGAGAACGACTCGCTGGTATTTAACTGCGCGATTTCTTTCGCGGGCAGTTACTCGCGCGGAGCCAGTGTCATTTCGTGAAAAATCTTTACGATTCCGGCGCGGTGCGCCGCGTTCCAACGGGCTGCACGCGTCGCGTTAATTGAACCGTTTAATTAGAATTCTAAATCGCGTTCGCGTTCGCGTTCGCGTTCACGGGCGCGTAAATACTACAATCCGGCGAATGAAAAGAAAATCCACGGAGCTACGGAATACGCGCGAACATCGATATAAATTTCAACTACGCGACAGAAGCCGTGAAGATTCCGCGTTAACGACCGCTGTTAATTGAACATCGTTGCGAGCACCGTGTACAGTACACGAGTTAATAAATGAAAAATTGACGCTCGAGGAGCGCGGGAAAAACCACGGTGGACGCGATTAAACAAACGCCCTGGGGAACAAATCGCGCGTTCCGATTGGCCGCGATGATAACAGTTATTTTACACAAACGCGGGAAGATGAACGGAAAATTGTCGAGTGAATTCATTTTTCGAATCGGAGATCGAGATTGGAAAGAAACTACGGTTTGTCGAAAGTGAAGAGTAACGATAATCGTATCGATGAAATAAATTGAAAGCGTCGAAATACACTTGTACTGTACTCCGAATAGATTCGATCGTAGATAAAAGTTTGAAGTAACGAAACAAAGCGCAGTACGTTGACTCGACGGAATGAAATTTTCCCAATTTTTCGGTAACGCGTATCTGTAATTCGAGACGTATGATTCGCGAACGATGAAGTCTCGAAAAATTCGTGGATATTTAGTACGCAACGGATACGGTTACATTTTAGCGCAAATGGTAGGCGACTGGAACGATACAAAAATGAAAATACTCGATTCGGTGTTCCCCTGGAACACTCGTTCGAATGAAAGATCGTCTATCTCTGGTCTCGCATACGCGTCGCTCGAGACGATTCGTAAACGATAAAATCGGTGAAAAGTCGAGAATTGAACGCGGACACGGTTAGACTCGAGCGCAAAACGACGCCGTTGGTTCGACAAACGAGCAAAAGTACTCGTTTCGGTGTTCCGAATAACGCGCGAACATCGGTGGCGAAAGTTGCCGGTAGTCGTTGCTTCTATCTGCGAGGGGCTTGAGAAACGTTAGATCCGCGAGGAGCGAGGCAACGAAAGAGAGAAAGAGAGAGAGAGAGAGAGAAGAAAAAAGCAGGGGGAATACCCGTTTCGATAAGTATGCAACGCGCGTCTGGCTGAAAAATCTGAAACGCGAGAGAGACAAAGAGGATCGTTGTAAAGGATTCCGCTTCGCTCGACGGCCGTGGAAGAAGCGCGAAGTGCACTCCGCGTTAGAAACGCATTCCTTGCTATCTGTCGCGGCATGCAAAACAACGGAATAAACAAGCAATAACCAGGAGCATTTCATTCCGACGCGACGTGAAAGCTTCGTCTTCGCTTTTCGTTTCCAGCCACGGCTCCCCTTTCCGCCATTTCCCAGCCCCGCGATGCTTTACTCCGAGATAAATACCGTGTTGCGCTTTACCTTTGAGTTCCCCGGTTGCTCCTTTTCGACGACGACGCGTTGCGACTTTTCAACGAGCAGAGATCGATGCGTTCCTTGCCCCAGCTTCGCATTTTCGAGCGATCATTCCCAACGGAAACCCGCGTCTCGTTGAAAATCTAACGAAAAAGCTCGTCGAACGTTACTTGCGGTTTCCGTGGTTTTTGTTTTCGAGTCGTCGGTAACCTCGCCGAGAAACACTTTTAACGAGATTCCGTGTACAGTACACGAGAAGGATAGTCTTTCCTCGCTAATGCGCGTCAAAATGCAAACGAAAGGTCAGCGACGCGTAGAGCATAATTCGTTCAGTCGACTCTTTTCCTGTCCGAATTTAACCAAGAAGATTACAAATGTACGGAGAAATAGAGTAAGAATGAGCAGAAGTTAAGAGAACGTACGGGAGAGAGAATTTCAATTTACAGAGAGGAATGAGCAAGCGCGTAAAAAGAAAAATGGAAAAGAAACATTTCACAATCGTTCCTTTGTTTTCTACGTGGAAGGTTCTTTCTCGTGCGCTTGTTTCTCGAGAAAGGAATAATCCAAAAGGGTAGAATCTTAGTTTCTTTCCATTTTGTTACACCTTTCCACGATCGATAATACGATAGCCACTCGATGTTACGGTATCGACACAGCATCCGGACAACGCGAGATGAATCGCTACCTAACGAACCAAACGACAATTTCCAGAGATATTCGTAGTGCGCGATAGAACGAGAGAGAAGAACAGAATTCTTTGCTCCGTCTTTAATTCTCTTTACTTTGTTTTTCAATCCTGTCCGTCGTAACGAATAAAACTGCCATAAATCGTCCAATCGGGCGACAGAGCCGATAGAACGAAGGCAAGGAATAGTCGTTAATAGTCGGTACGGGTCCCGAAAATTCCTCCAGATGGATTAGGCTACCTGTGTCACGTAGCAGTCGAGGAATTCGTCGAACCGTCGCCAGTGTGATTTCCCTTCGGTCCATTTGCAATCGGAAACGGCCTTAACTTTCCTGCCGTTTGCGGCAATGCGTTCCATTAACCTAACTGAGAAGCGAAGGGGGACCTCCCGAACGGAAGGGAAAGTATAAGGGCGGAGGGTGAGTTTTAAGAAGAGCCGGAATCGCCTTCACGGCAGACTGGCTCCCTGTCCGAGTTCTACTCGCCTTTCGCCGAGAGTCGACGCCGTCCTGGCTAAAGAACCGAGCTTCCTCCCTCCATTGAACTTTGCCGTTGAACAATAGAAGCAATTTTTTAGACAAACCCTCGCCGAAATATATTTTTCGGGATCGATCGCGATGCTTCGAGACCGGATGCGAGGGAATTTCAAACGGAGAATATGGACAGCGTCGATGGAGAAAAGAATCTTTGGGGTAGTTGTTACGGTTTGAGATTGGAAAAAATTGTGGAATTTTGAGAAATTTAACTCGGATAAATATTATCGCGCCAGATGTTTTCCAAGTACTCGACTTTACCGTTGAACAATAGAAGCAATTCTTTGGACAAATCCTCGTCGAAATATATTTTTGTCGGGGTCGATCGCGATGCTTCGAGACCGGATGCGAGGGAATTTCAAACGGAGAATATGGACATCGTCGATGGAGAAAAAGAATCTTTGGGGTAGTTGTTACGGTTTGATAATGGAAAAAATTGTGGAACTTTGACAAATTTAACTTGGATAAATATTATCGTGCTACATGTTTTCCAAGTACTCGACTTACGTGGTTGTTTCATTTTTTTTTTATGGAACTTTTCCACGTGAGTTGAATGAGATAAATTAGGTGGTCCTGTAGCGAAAAGAAATTTTTAGAGCACGTACAATGGCTCGTGGTTAGAAAAAATTGTGAAACTTTGAAAAATTTAATTTTCAAGACGAGTAAGAAAAATGTAAAAAGTGTCGAGTAATTTTACGACCGGCACTAATTTTAACAATCTCGCGGTTAATTTTCTTACGATTTACGATCGTAACAGAATTCGAGAAATCGGTGGAGGCTTGGAAATATAAATTTCGAACGGATTTGAATATTTTACGAGAGAAAGAGTATCGGATCGATCGATTAACGGAAGTTTCGCAAAAGTAGCGTTTCCTAGATTCAATGTAGAGACGGATAACAGTTTACCCGAATAAAAGGCAACGCATAAAACTGTTCTAATTTTTATTCGGCGCGAAACGGACAAAAAGTTGTTTATCTCGTATCGGTTGCTCCCTTTCGTCCGGATAAAAATTGTGTCCATTTCGGAACGTATACAACGGCGATGGAATGTTTTGCGAGGGAAATATTTTCCGAGAAAAACAACGAGTTCGAGGCGTCCGCGTTTCTGGATATCGACGAACGTAAAGAATCTTCTTCGTAACTCGCCTAATACCATCGAGCCGAGGATTCCGAAAACCACGTTACGACGCAGAAAAACGTCGTAGAACATTTTTCATTCGACACAATGGCGAACCATTTCTGATAAACTTCCCGACAACAAAGTTAAATTTGCACCATTTCCTGGCTCCGTACGCGCAGATCGCAATCAACCGAAAAAGTCTACTCTCTCCAGAGAGAGAGATTGTAGATATCCGCGAAAAGTGGGTCACCACTTTGGAGGGAATTTCCCTTATCCGAAGCTACTGGCCCCTACTTTCGTGCTTTAAAGCGAGTTTATGGACAAGCTCGAAATTCGAGCGAAGCCCAATGGCCATTTTACGCACGACCGGGACGATATCACGGAAAAATGAACTTACGAACGGTGAAATGGACCGGAGAAATGGAAAGGAAGGAACTGGCTGTATCGAATGGGGGATAGATAAGATTCGTAACCGTTTGCACCGAAACACGCTAGAGTTATAAGCGCGAGGAGAAAGCATTCAACGTGCTCGAACGTGGTTCGTAAAAAATCGTTTCCTACGACGAATATTCCCCCGGAGGCTCCAAGGAAATAAAAATGATCGATACAAACGAGACGTGTATTTCCAGAGTTCTTCGAAAGTTTCTATAAAATGTCCACGTCTCGATAAATCTATCTTTAAAACAATTTTAACGAAAAGAACAGAAAATTTGTATCGATAAGGCGGATATCTAATTGGACGCTCGATGGAAATAAAAATGATCGATACAAACGGGACGTATATTTCCAGAGTTCTTCGAAAGTTTCCATAAAATATCCACGTCTCCATAAATGTTTAAAAAAATTTTAACGAAAAGAAGAGAAAATTTGTACCAGTACGACGGATATCTACTACTGTAAAATTCATACTTCCTATCCGATAATTATCGATCCTTAGTCGTAGGTTTCCACAGTTTCGTCGAACCTCGCAAAAAAATTCCCAGATCGCGATACATAAATCGCTAGGAATTTTCCCACAAGAGAAACGAACCAAGAACATCCACTCGTCCCGACCTTTTCCTCGCGAACTCGGTCGTCCACGGAGTCGTCCGGTAAACAGTCTCGAAGGATATCCCGATACGCTGTCTTCTCGTTTCGCGGCATGGTCGTAAACGCGTATCGTCGAAACATCGACGAAAAGATCACCGTGTCTCGCGTCGAAGTTTGGGAAATACGTAGGTACGGTGTTCGGTGGTATAGTTTCTCCCGTGAAACTCGTAACATCGAACTCTACTTACGGTCGCGAGTTGATCCAAAGCCCCCCCGCGACGCGATCGAAAGTAAGTCTAGACGCTCGCCGAGTTAAAGAAAAGAAGTAGCGCGCGCGTGTCCAGAAGTTCGGCCGATCGTGGCGAGGAACAACTGTTCCGGTGCAGTCGGTTGGAGTTTTGCGTTCGGGCGTGCGTACGTGTCCCCGAGAGTGCAGATACGGCTGACAAGACGAGGGTCGGTACGTGGTCGGGTTGCAAGATTCGGCCGGGAAACGATATATGTACGCGGACGTGGGCGGTGGTCCTTAAGGGCCGGAGATAAACTTAATTGAATGGCTCGGTCCCGGCGCGAACTGCCGTTTTGTCGTCCGGTTTTCCTGGTTTCTGGTCAGAATCTAGGCGACGCGCTTCCCTATCGGGGTGATTTACGCGAGCGACGGTCGGATCGCGTGTACTAAACGCTTCGGGTCCTTATACGTTACGAGGTGGGTAGGAGAGACGTCCCGGTACACGTGGACCGTGGTCTTCGACACCCGATCCATCCCGGCGAATATAAATCCCCTGTTAATGGAAAACGTCCTCGATCCGCTCGATCGCCGCTTTCCCCGTATATTTTTCTCTTCCGTGCGATTGATTTTCACGGTGCAGAAGTTTTTATTCCGGGCTTATCGTCGCGGTTGGTTCTCACCGGGGGCGGATCACGGGACGCGACGATCGCGCGTGGACAAATTCCTGACATTGTTTTCGGCTCGGTTCTCGGTAGGGTACGCGTTTACGAGTTCGTTCGTCGAACGCACCGAGCGAGCAAAATCCACGCGATCGTAATCGGACAAACGAAAGTCAGCGACGCGGGGAGCATCGAATCGAGCGGATCTTTCGCCTTTCGGGTCTTGTTCCCCGTGGAATTGGGTCAAACGACGGAGACGACCAAAGAGTAAACATTCTTGCAAGTTCGGGAAACCCCGTCGAGAGACCTGTGTACTCGATGACTCGAGTACCGCGAGAAGATTGGTTACTCCGGGTCGATAATCCGGTGATGGTCGCGGATACTTCCACAGGTCGCGATCTTTGACGGATCGTAGACAAAAGTATCTCGTAACATCTTGGATTTTCCTCGTCTTCGTCCAACGATAACTATCAAATGTGGAACTCTCGTTGAAACCTAATTAAAACGTACACTTTCAAACGTTAAACCGGATCGAGACCACGGTTCCAAACAAACCGTTGAGTCTTCGGACTGCGTCGATCGTTCTCGAGCGCACGTTCCTCGTGTCCCTCCTCGGCGTCCACCAGAGATCGATCTTCGTTCGCGAGAACCGAACGGAAAAGTAGCAACGATACGCACCGCTAGTCGCGACAACGCACCGAATCGAACGCCATCGTTCGCGTTGAGATCAGCCCCGGTCGCTAACGGTGGCACGCACGATCGAGCAACCCTAACCGCGACGAAGTTACGTCGTTTCGTTTTCCCTGAGCGCGGGAGGAAAATCGGAGCAGCGGCGTAACCGACAGGCGTTCTAATCTTTATTGAACGTAAAATCGGCCGTTACGTCGCGCTCGTTTCGCGAGGATCGATAAGTTTCATCCGGCGACCGATTCACCACACCTACCCCCAGATCCCCTCGCCCAGCGAATGGTCGTTGGCAATTTGCTTCCAATAAAGGTTCCCACCGCAAAGGTTAAAGAACCTAACCACGTACCGCGACGCTCGTCCTCGTCGTCGCACGGCTTCTGGACTTTTCGGAGTGGAAAACCGGGCGTCGCGACGGCGCCACGCATCCACACCGTCGCGCGACACTCACCAACGCGCACTCACGTACGTACACAGACGGGCGTGGAAACGTTCCCGGACGTTTAATACGCGGGCTGGGCTGGACCGGGTTCGGGCAACGTTGTCCGTTCCACGGTACGGCGACGTTGGTCATTGCTCTGATCTATCGTTACGTGCTTACCGTGAAAATTGTCTCCGTAAATGAGAGTTGGGCTAGGTCAATTACCGTTCCAGATTGTCCGCCGTTACCGTTTATGGCCGCCGATCATAGGCGGCGGCGCGGCTCGAGCGTCGCAACGCGGGAACAGATTTACCGAAACACCGTGGGGTAACTTTCCAGCGATCGATCTCGCTACGTTGCGAACGCGTATTTAATTACCAACGGAGGAGCATTTTTTCCTCGAATGTACCGAGCGTTGAGCACCGTTCGAATTTTTTTTTTTTTAATGTTCGATGTTTACGGCCCGGTTTTCGAGTCTCGAATCTTCGGAAAAATTAAGATTCAACGTCGTCAAGAGTCGAATATTCGTCGACGTTCGAGTCCTCTTCGGAACAATTATCCAGCACGTGCAATAAACTTGCAGAGTTTCGATAACGGCTCGTAAACCTCGATCTTGATTCTCTCGATTCATTCACGTATCGGAAAATTGAATTTCGATCTGTCCTTTTCTGCAAAAAATTACGAGACACATTTGTCCATAAGTAATCTTCGGTTGAATCGCAGCCATCGTTATTAATTTTTTGGCTCGTGCTCGATGCGCAAACCGTGTATCGGAAAACACGAAATACGATCGGTCGAACGAGGACCCGTATATCCAGTGTCACGGTCGGTCATAATCGTGTTTATTCGAGGAATTTCGTAATTACACATTTTGGCCGGGTTTCGGGGAGGTGGATTTGGAGACCGTTCGCCGTGAACGATCGTTGTTCCAATCGGTTCTCGTTTATTGCACGCGTCCCGTTCGCTTCGCGGATTGACAGGTTTATTTACGGTCGGCCGCGAATCGCGGGAAATTATATTAAAAGCAAATAGAAGTGAAATCGAGGCGCGGCCCCGGTTGTGTTTGGATAACGATGGCGCGTGAAAAATTCGCGGATCGACGTGCACGCCAGGTTGAATCGAGTTTACGGACGACGAGATTCGTTCTTTGTGCGAAGGAAATTATCGATAAAAAGGTTGGTCGAGGGCGACGTTGGATTCAATGGATCTTCGACAATTGCCGCGTAATGAAATAATCGATAATCAAAATATTGTTGCGCATACGCAGCGGCTTCGAGGCGAGGCTGGGCGAAGCGGGACGAAGCGGGGCGAAGCGAGGCGAGGCGAGGCGCGTTCCCGATCGTTTTGTTCGCGAGCGTATTTTGTAATACGGCAGACGGCAATAATAATTATCATTTAACTGCGTTCATTCGCGAGCAATCGCGATTTATACGCCGCGTGCAATAATAATTGTGGCGCGATGCAACGATTAATAACGATTCTTCGGCAATTCCCTTTTACAATGCCATAAAGTGGCTTCGGTCGCGCATTTTATCTCGACCGTGCCGTGGAAACATGTGGCTGCTACCGGTAATTTTTAATATCGCGTTCGATAACGAGTTATTACACGAGACGGGGAAATCTACCGAACAGAATTTGCAAAATTTACCCGTCCTTTCGTTTTTGCGCATCGAACGAATGGCTCTCGGAAACAAAACTCGTCGACTCCGGTTTCGCTCCAATTTGTACGTCACACGTCTTACCTTCGACGCGACGACATTTCGTTTTCTACAACGTTGAAAAAAAAACCACGCTCGAATTAAACTTCGACGGGGAAGGGTCGATTTAAAATCGACGCCCAACGATCCAATCGTTCCTCGTTCGCGATGAAAGAACAGAACCGGTAGACGTTTCGCTACCAGAAGCCGATTCGAGTATTTCTCTTGCGAGCAGATGAGAAGCCCGATATTCGATGCGGCGATACTGTAGGTACGGATATGCAAAACCGAGAGATCGAAGAAGCGGTGGAACTGCCTCGCGCTCGTTCCGAGTTGTACAAACAAATTGAAATTGACTCGCAAAGAGGTGTACTACCGTGTGTTGCACCTGGGTGTGGTGAGTCTATTTTGCAAGTATCCTTGCAAAAGCTGTCGCGAGACAGCCGTGGTAAAGAAACGAAATATTGTAAATTACCGTAAGGTTGTTCCGGTGTAGCGATAAACACGGTGCCTGGGCGCGATGTGTACGCGCACGCACGTGCGTGATCAATGCGCGCTCATCCGTCACGCGGCAACGCGTTAAATTTCCTGATCGAAACAGATGGAGGCCTCGTACATCATCGAAGAAATGAATTCATCTTCCGTTAATGAGTCCCGTGGTCCCGCCGGGACGGCTCTACTCGCGAGCAAAGTCGCTGCCGGGCGAAGGGAAGTCGTAACTTTAATGCGCAGGACGACAGGATAATCATTATTACACCGCGGGGCCGGTGCCGCGGGGGCGTAAACCGGATGTTACCCGCGTATTCGCGGATCCGCCCCACGGAGAATGTTAAAATCACGAATAAAACGGGGTGCAACCGTGATATACGTGTACATGTACATGTACACCGTGGCCGCGCGATTTGCATCGCTCGCTGACAAAGACCTCCGCTTCGCTGGTATTCGAGAAGACGGCGCGGCGCGCGCGTAGTAACGCGGAATTATTCATTACGGCAACCCTTTCGAGGGACGTTCGTCCACGTTTTCGGAGCTGTCAGTTCGGTTCCGCGCGTACAACGCGAGCCCGAAGAAAACAATTTTACAGAGCCGGGAAACAAAGGGGATTGGACAGGTGATTTGCAAACGCGAATGAAATTCTTCGATGGAACGCGGAGCGTGGTTTTAAGCGATATCGATGAGACAGCATTACGACACGGACGTTTAATAACGAGGACCACGGGGCTACTCCGCGCGACGATCGTAGCTCGCGAGTAACGCGACGCGAACGATCACCGACTTGCGAATAATTAATGCGTCCAGGGGGGTTAGGTCTGATGATTTGCGACGCGAATGAGATTTTTTGTACCACTTGGTACGTATTTTTAGCGATATCGACTAGACGGCATTACGACACGGAGTTTTAATAACGAGAACCGATCGTAGCTCGCGAATAACACGATTCTAAACGATAAGCGATTGTACGTATAATTAACGCGTACACGGGGTTGGATGGATCATTTTCGATGCTAGTTCTCGATAGAACGTGGAGTACATTTTCAAGGCTTAACGACGAGATATTATTGCGTTTAATAACGAGGACTGTAAACTTTTGACATCCGTGCACGAATATCTACGCTTGGAATTTCCAAGTGTACGTCGCTCCCACAGTACCCTGTTTTACGCTCCAGAAACGCCACTATTCTCGAATCACTTCGAGTCGGAGCGCAACGAATCGGCCGCGCAAGGTCACCGAACAGCTACCCCCACCACGTCCTTCCGTTCCCACGATTGTGTTTCTCGGGAAAGGGAGTGCACTCGTGCGTATTAATTTCACGAATCTCTACCGTATTTACGCAGAATTTTACCGCCCGTGGATACCAACACTGTCAAAAATCACGCAAATTTTCCAAGATTAATTTGTTTGCCCATCGTTAAGTTTCCTAGGTATTCTCCAATCGCAAACGTTCCAAGTTTAATTTTCCCCTCACCGTTAACTTTTCTAGGTATTCTCCAATCGCGAACACTCCAAATTTAATTTTTCCCCCACCGTTAACTTTTCTAGATATTCTCCAATCGCGAACACTCCGAGTTAAATTTTTCCCCCACCGTAAAGTTTTCCAGACATTCTCGATAATTCGTTCCCGATAACTCGAACTCGGTATTTCTACCCCCGTTGGAAACGTAGTCTCCGCGCCTAAATTTTCCCTCGAGGTTTTTCCGTCAATTTCGATGGTGCTATCCGGTCGGATGGGAAACCGCGGAACGGGCGGAATCCTGCCCCACGAATCCCAATTTTTCGGTTACACGAACCACTTGTTCGTTACCGGCGCGGCGCGGCGTCTCGCCTCGTCCTATCAGCGCGGCGTTTCTTCGCGATAACAATGGACAACGATAACAGGCGGGCCCGAGCACACGGGTTTCACGCAACACGTGCATAACGAGCCGACTACGTGGCGTTGACGTATCGCGGATATTTGCATGCGGCCGCAATTTATCTCGGATGTCTCCGTAAAGTGAATCTTAGAATTGCTCGTGGCCCGTAGTCCTCGCCGGTGTACCGGAGGGGGGTTTCGGAGGATTGGGACGAATCCTCATCAGTCATTCGTTCCCGCGGGAGCCACCTACGTAGACGCGGTTTTCGTGCCAGCCGTGGAACCCTCCTTTCAGTCAGATTCCTTAACGATTATCGATTAAGCGCCACGAGAACGATGACCAGAAACGTTCGGGGAACTTTTCGCGCTTCCAAGGTGACAGCCCTCTCCCGGTGATCTTTATCGTCAGGTTCATCCCCGGGGGTTAATTATCGACGGTGATTCGACGCGTCGATGATCCGTGCTACGGAGAAGTTCCTCGTGTTACTTTCGACGTTTAACGAGCTCGGTTTGCACGAGCAGCGATTCGCGTTGCTACGTAAAGAGGAATACATTTTTTTTTTTTTTCTTTCTTAGAGACGAGAAATCGAAAATCCGAAACGAAGATTTTCTTCGAGAGTCTTATTGGAGAAAACGTGGAACGATGAATTTGTAATTTGGTCTCGCGTGGTTGAAAGTTAGACAAAAATTTCTACCGGTTTTCCTTCCCTTTCGTCGTACCTTTTTACAATTTGTGAAATTTTCTACAGGTCGGTTGTCGGAGGATTCCAATCGACATTTCTACCATTTACGAACATTCAGCTTACCGACCAATCGGATATTACGCAACGATGTAATTAATTATTCAAGTGCTTCGTTATCTTCCAAACGTTACATAAATCCGACCAGTTGATGCGACTTCGTTCCTCCTCTGATCAAGATCCGAGGAGGAAAACCAAGAGTCGAGATCGAAAGGTGAAGTTTCTGGCAAATTAACGAAAGGTTACATTCGAAAGAAATATGCACGAATATCGAATATTCGAAAGATTTTATATAATTTGTATCGGTGAGAAAGTTCGAACATTTTCGATAATATTGATGTAGCAAACAAAACAGGTGTAGCCAATGAAACTTTATGGATGGTGGGACTGAAATAAAATAAGGGAAATTTTATCTTCGTGATTGCGACTCGAAGGTTCGATTTCGTTTTTAGCGTTAAATGCAGGTCTTTAAGCTATCCACACACGGTGTAATATTATTCCGTACGATCGAACATTGGCATTAATATTTATCCAAGAATGATACAGACATCAAAATGATCTGTGCTACGTCGTGGTATCTTTACGGATTCGATTGCAATAAATACTCGAATTATAGAAAGTTGTTGCATATTTCGAAAATATTTTCATACGCGTACGCGTAATTCGATGCAAACGAATTAACTTTCCACGATATCCTCGACTGACCCCCGCGTTCGTAAATTCAAGATCGTTTAAAGGTCATGGTATACCAGATCGTCGAACTGCCTTGACATTAACTACGACACTATCGAAGTCAAAAATATATATTGCCGTTTAAAGAAGGCAGTGACCTTGACATTGATCGAAAAAGACATTTTTTTCAAATATTTGCCCCATTTAAGAACTTGACTCACAGCGATCTCTTTGTCCAGAAGGACATTCTACGAACAATTCCCAAAAATATTTGTCCGATTCGAAACTTTCAACTTTTTATCGAAGAGAAAAATTCTTCGACGCACATTTTTCGTCGGATTACAATTGACTGAAAAATCGTGACAACAGTTACGCGCCGTACACCGCAGGTGTTTATCCAGCGAGGAGAAAAACTTGAAAATGTTATCTCGGTAAACATTAAGCCTACGTGCGAACCACCGTTTCCCAATGTTATCGCTTGGATGCAATATCATCGACGCGATATTATTGCTTCGTGGTCGCACGCGCGCGACTGCTCTTACGCGCGAGAATTTTCGCGCGAGCTGAACTCGCTTGGAGTAGGAACGCTCTCGCGAAACGCAATCTATCATTGTTGAACGTCTGTACCATTTTCGCGTCGGCCAATTAAGACGATTCCGTAGTCAATTTTCGCGGTACGCGCGCGCACGCGCAGAAAATATCGGGCTCCCTGATTGATGGGACCGCGGCGACAAGTAACGGGCGTTATTAAATATTATTCCGCAAAAAGTCGGGAAACCGTGCACACAGCCTTTCATTAGCGTCATTAATCACCCCTCATCAGGTGGAATCGATCAATTCCCCGTAAGTGGCATAAATCGTCGAAGAAAACGTTGCAGCGCCTTATCGATTAATCACGTTGACGCGTTATCCGCATTGCACGCCTCTGCAGTCCGCGGAGCGTCTCTCCAGAGTTGTGTAATTGTTGAAAGTCGTCCTCGGTTCTCCCTTAATTATTAATCGTCGTTGATAAATGGCGCCACGGGTTATCCGACGAATAAAGAAAATTCCACGCGACGACGGGACGACGTTTCCATTGAACGGCTGTTTCGCAACCGTTCGTCTCATTAATCTCCGTTAATTCCCGCGAAGGAACTCGACGCCGGCGCGACTTTCATTCGAGCCTCGTCGGTCAGCCTTTCGTTATTTCGTCTTTTCTTTTCTTTTTCTTTCTCCTAGCGTTTTCTTTACTCTCTCTCTCTCTCTCTCTCTCTTTCTTCTCTTCGCGATAAAAGAGAGCTTATCCAGAACCCGTTCGTCAAAATTATTCGTTCGAGGCTCGCTACGTAAATTCGAATTAACGGAGACACGAACGTCTCGCGATACTCGACGAGGGAACGAGTGCGGTTTAAGCGCGCTACGAATAAGGACTTGATTTAATAATCTTCTTTATTGGAACAGATAGGGCAACAGTTTGTTTCTCGGGTGTAAATCAATTCCTTTCAAGGTTTATTCGAAGCATTTTTATCAGATTGGTACCAGCAACTAATGTAACAGGTTGTTCCGATAAGTTTTGTCGTTCGATGAAACTTATTGTACAGTACTGCATTGAACAGTACTGTTATATCGGAAAATCCAAAGAATTACAAGAGACGATTGTTATCCATTGACACGGCTGGAAATTTAATCGGATCTTCGGTCAAGATCTTAAATATAATACCTTCATTACGAGATACACGTTTACGCGTAACGACGTTTAAACAAATTTGACCTTCGACAGACTCGACGAATCAATCGAAACAAGTAACTTGGAGATTCTCTAGACGAGTATTCCGTTTACTGATCAATCTACCGAGCATGTTTCCGACGATTTATCGATAACATTCACTTTTATTTTTTCCGGTCGGTGGAAAAGTTCCGTGAAAATTCTCGAAGGGTGTCGAGCGGGGAAGCGAGAAAAATGTCGTTTCTTTTCGGTCGTTAGCTCGCGGAAGGAATCGAAGAGACGTCCGTATTTCCTTTCGGGTGAGAAAAACGAAATACCAGTCGCGGGTAGACCGCGGGACCTTCGATAATCGCGCTAATATTCTTTGTTTGCCGTTTTGCAACTTCTTAGGGTGGGAGCTCGCCGAGGGTCGAGGGGCGAGGGGAACGTCTAGCATCGACCGCGGCTGGGGTGCACGGCCACAGGGGTGGATTAAAATTTTACATCGGGCTGCTCTTCGAAAAACTTTAACCCTCGTCGGTCTGATACTTCTCCCGTGAACGGCCCTCGAAACGAAAGCGAGAGCGAATACCCGCTTACGCCTCGAAGAATATAGAAATCGTAATACAGAGGCTCGCGCGCGTCACATTCCACCGAAACGCGGAAAAAGCGTTTTCGTCTTCGCGAATCCTTTCGCTTCCGTGCTTTCGTTTCCGGTCTTTCAACGAAGAGGGAAGCATTCCAGTATTTGAACAAACGGATAATATACTTTGGAACGAGCCACCGAAAACAGAACGCACGAATAATTTGGAGTTTCGACGACACGGGAAACAATTCCGAACGTAATACCATCTGTGTTTACCTTACGTTCGTTGAAAGAGATTTTTGGAAGAGTAATCAACGCGTTGAAATCTCCCCGTGTCGTTTCTTTCTCGAGCTTTCAAGATCGTCGGCAATATTTCTTCCAGCAACGACGTACCTTTACCATCGTATCGTTGTTAGCTGACACGAGAAAAAAGAAACTCGTTCGCTATCAAATGAATACAAAAGAAAAAGAATACCAAAGGTAGAAAGATTCTTTCTTTTCGATTTCTTGCTTTTCCGTCGATTGGATCTCTTTCCGTGGAAAAAAAAGAAGAGAAAATTCCGCTCGAGTTCTCGAAACGACAACGGAAACGACACGGAGTACAGCTCGCGATCACGTTCGCCCGTTTCCCATCGACTCGCGTTGTACGTATAAAGACGGCGGTTTCAACAGCGTCGAATAATAATCGGAATGGAAAAGCGGCGCGGTTGGCCTCCGGTTCCTACGCGCGACGATAAATCTCCGATATCGAGAAACGTAATCATCGTCGGGGCAACCTGACTATCTATCAGGTCCCGTATCCACCGGGCACCAGAACACGACAATAAACCCCATGGATCCGTCGTAAAAAGCGAGATTTACCGATCCGCCCACGCGTCCGCTTCAATTATGCGCGACCACGTGGTCCCGCGGCGTCGCGCGCAACAAAAGAATCCCGTCTTCGCTTCCGCGCAACGTGCACCGCTATAATCGACCAATTTCCGAGGACTTAACGATCCCCTCGGTCGTTACGCGAGCGTGACTACTCGCGAGAGAACCCACCGACCGAATGCGATTGTTTCGCTACGCGCGAATTCGGTTAATAAGGTAGAACGATAGTAGAAAGATCGTGGAACTTTTATCGAGATCGAAATCTCGAACGCAAACGAAGAAATGGACGTTCAACGGTCGAACTGGAGAAAAGGTTGAGAGTGAATCGTTGTAGATTGGTTTTATTCGTATCGCAACAAAAGTGACGAACGTGCCGAACCAATTTCACGATTTATTTTCCGATATTTAGCGTAGCTAGTATGCGTGAAAATTTAGTGGAGAAAATATTTAGAAAACTGGTCGTAAAGATTGAAACGTTTGTTTAATTTTTATACTCGAGCGTAGCGATTAAAAAGTTACGGGATAACCACGGTGTAGAATCGAAAAATAGAACTGTTCTCTGCATCGTTGAAGAGCTCGACGGTTGCAAAATAAATTGTCGAGGTACGATTTTGAAATTCGAAAAAATAACCGCGCAGTGTGTGTTCGCGACCGTGTCGACAAACGCGCGGAACACATTCCCAAGATCGTATATTTGAAAAACAATACGGACGAGAAACAGTCTATACTTTTATCCGGAACTGCCAGACTTGCCCCATTGAGTCGAAAGGTTCGAATATTTAAACCGACGCCGCCTATTGTCGGCGCGAGACCGTTCGACGAATAATTCTTTTACAATGCGCGTAGGCGTTACGCGTGGAAAGTTGCGAAAACGAGCAACGTTTTATTCAAAGGTTGCAAACAACTGTGTAAAGTTACACGGGGAATAAACGTGTCTAGATCCCGTTAAAACGCGATTTTAATTAAAAATGTTCAGAAGCTTTTCAGCGTGAAATCTATATTCAAATCGCGGACAACGAAATTCGTTTCGCGCGATTCGATAATTTTTCGTTCCATTCGGTACGAATCGAGGACTCGATTTTTTTACAAGATTTAAACGGTGAAATGTTAATATATCGTGTACATTTTTTTTAATTGAAATTTTCGTACGAATTCTTCGAGTTACACGTTCCAGGGAACGCGGAACCGGTCGATCGAATAAGATTTTTAAATAATCGTCGTCTCGAGGAAGTAACGGAGAATTGGCGTTTTATCGTCGCAGTTCCTCTCGTCTTTTAAATAACGCGTCGACGGGGGGGATGCGATTAAGGGTAACAACACCTTCGTTTCTTTCGAACGGAATAAGCAAGTTCAACGAGAAGAAGGCGATCTTTTCTGCTGCTCGCTCGGCCCGCCTGCTGAGCGCTGTTAAAATCTTGCCAAACTTATAATGAAGAGATTTTTCACCGAGTGCACCGCGCGACCCCAACCGCGGTTAATTAACATTTTGTTTGCAACGGAGAAAGTTATCGGGAGATGGTCTCTCCGACGTTCTGGAAAATTATTAATATCGCCGCCGATTAATTAAGCCCTTGGTAACTAATTGCCACGGCGTAATGGCCGAGGAAATTTCGATCGTATTACGCGAAACGATCGAGTGAAAGTTTCGTGGGGTGTTTAAACGTGTCGATGAGGGGTGTAATACTTCTCTAACAGCGAAACGCGACCGTTGCCGATACGTTATTAATTTTCTCAAGGGACTGGCCCCACTTGGGTTTATTTATACTTTGCAAACGGAAATAAACATTCCCGTTGACTTTTATAATACGATAACGCGCGCGGGTATCCTTAAATATTGTACAACGTTGGAAATAATCGAAGAATAAAACGAGAGACTCGCGCCAACGATATTTAAGAGCCAATCTCGAGAACGATATTGCTCGATAACTCGAAAACTTTACGACGATATTTTTATTCGGGCGACTTTGATCCCGAGTATTATTTTTTCCTTCGAGACAAATCGTTGTATTTTTTTTTCGAGCAAAAAGAAATTGTCCAATAAGACAAAAGTGACATCGTTTCACATTTACACAGAACTCTTTAACATCCGACTCGAGAACTTTGCCCGAAGACTGTCGTCGACTCGAATTCTTTCACGATCTAATATTCTGACCATTACTCGCAACCTACGCGTTAACCTTTAAATGCAAACGGTTGGAAAACTGCATCATATTTATTTTTCGTTTACACGGATATTATTATATACTAACAATACCTTTTTTATCTACCATTTCTATCCCGCGATCGATTTTATGTCCCAGCCAGAACCTACTAGGTTGTTCGTTAAGTTTCGTCGTTTTTTCCATTGTAAAAAAATACTATGACGCTTCAAGTTTGAACAACTGTAAATATACGAAGTCGACAGATCTACATGAAACTTCACACGTATTCATCAAACGGTAGTATTACTTTTAGAAACATAAAACGACGAACCTAATAGCTCAAGACTTATAACATGGTAATTACACTGCTGTTTACTAGGTTGTTCCATAAGTTTCGTCGTTCTTTCCATTGTAAAAAAATACTATAACGCTTCAACTTTGAACAACCGTAAATATACGAACGTAGTACCTACTTAAAAAAAATAAAACAGCGAACCTAATAGCTCCATTTCTTACCGAACGATAAATCTTATCGAGCCACCTATTACTTATCGTTAGGAGTGAAATAATTTTTTCGATTTTATTTTTCGAGGAGGTTAAAAAGGTTAAAAATTAAAAACGAAAACACGTCGTCGGTAAATCGCGTACCACCGTCGCAATTTCCGCGTACACCGAATAGAGAGAGAGAGAGATAAGTCGAAGAAAGGTACGAAAAACGCGCGTAATTGGAATATTAAGGGAGTAAGTACGAGAGTCGATTCGTCATCCGCGTCGAGTGGATTTCATTCGATAAATCAACGTTTCGAGGACCGTGGGACGAAAAGACGGCAGAAAACGCTAGAAAGAGAGAATCGTCGCGTGGTTCGAAGACGGCCGAGCCAAGATGGAACTTCAACTGGAGCGCTCTGCATACACCCGGCAGAGCAATTTCCTCTCGGTCGAATTTATTTCAAGTTAAGTCGAACAAACGTCGTTTCGGGGAGAGACGCGACGACTGGGACCGACCTCGACGTAGTTGCGAAAGGTAAACGGAAGTAAGAGAAAATAAGGGAGCCGGCGAAACGAGCGTCGATAAACGACTTTGACCGATAGAGACGGAGCGGCCGCCGCGTATGAAGGGAATCGAAGTTTACGGAGACGAAAAATTCACGACAGGAAATAAGCGTGCCAATAGCGAACGCGACGATAGCACCGTAAATAGTGAGTTCAACGAGAGAGGAAGAGAGATGCTGGAGACCCTCCCGAGGAAATATTTATTGTCCTGGATAGAGATATCGTTTGGAGGAAAAAAATATCCGATATATTTTCTACTACACCTGGAAAAATATTGTTCGTTCGAATTTCCAGCTTCGAGTTTCATCGAATCGCGATATTTGCTTTTCGGGGATTATTCGCTTGAAATTTTTGGAAATCGGCTTTACGGGTTGCATGAATTTTTGTTGAAAATTATTGCGCCGCTGTGTCCGAGAGAAAAGGTGTACTATTGGATTACTATTGGACGAAATATAAAATTCATTGGAACGACGATGTTTCGCGGAAGAGGAGATGGTACGATGCGGGAAAATGTGATATCGGAGACAAAAGAAGTAAAAAGAGAAGAGACGAGAGAAGCAAAAAAGGAGTTGCGGAAATAAATGGATTTATGGTATATTATTGCGAAGTTTATAAAATTTTGTTAGGGGAGGAAAGTTTCAACAGTCGACCGAATCTAGAATGCCAATGAGATGAAATTTATATACTGTATATGTTTTTTTTTAGTACAAATTATGGATAATATTAACTTGGGAGCTTGCAGCAAATTCAAATCGAATCAAGAGTTAATTAAATTGTTTTAAATACAAACCAAGTTTTATTCGTACATTTTCGGCAAAAATAATACTAGATTATTCTCAAGGATCGCCCTCTCTTATTCGAGACTTCCAACCTGGACAAAGAACAAGGGTTTTATCCACGAGTGTGGCAAAAGAAAGATACGAGCACTTTTTTTACCACGAATTCGAAATCGTATACAATATTCGCGCCGTGTTTCGGCTAACCGGTCCACGATATCGCCATATTCTTGAATTATCTCCGGATAAAGTCTGTTTTGGACTTGGAATATAACTGACGAAAAATAAGCGTGTATTCTTTCAAAAAGGCGAGCAAAATCTTCGTTTAGCTAAAATTGACTCAAACAGGACCGAGATATCAAATGTTTCGCATCTCAAAAGTATTTTTTGCAAAAATTATTCAAACTACAATTCCCGACCGAATAGACCCGAACAGACACAACGAACTCGTCCATTTGTGCTTGGTCGAAGAGAAAGAGAACAAACAAGATGTCCCGGAAAGTTATGGTCAAAGTTCAGGAGCACGTAGCACTCGTCGAGACGAGCAAGAAAATCTGAATAAACGTAGGTCCAAATATCATTAGTCTCGAAGTTGCGAGACGTTTCTATCGATAAAGTGAAACGAAGAATAACCAAACACGTACACGTGATATTGTAATAATACCTGAACCGAGAACTACTTTGTAATAATATCTGACAAAGTTCTTCCGACATCGTAACATCGATTATCCGTAAAGTTACTCGGTATATGTGTTTGTTGCGTATACTTTGCTCGACAAACGACTTACTCGACAAATTGGTGGTAAACGCAGTCTTTCGTACAATTATAGTGCTCGTGAACGTTTCGTGACTCCGAATCCGGCGATGTTTGGACCTCGTTGAAAATTTGGTTGCTCGCCACGATACTCTTGAAATCCGAGCCCAAGTTTCCGGAACACCTGGTGCACGAGAACCCGGCAGGGTAAATAATACAAAAGGCATAAAGGAATGCTTATCGAGAACGCGGAAGAACAAAGCGCGAAAAGGAACGAAGTCGTGGTACGGCGGGACATTTGATAGCGAATAGGAAGAAGAAACGATGCGGTGAATAGAAAGCAAATATAAGAGGAATTCGATAAAATCATACGTCTGGAAATAAGAGTCGACGGCGAGCTCCTTGGAAAATATACGAACGTATCTCCGTCACGATGATACGTAGGTATACTCTTTCGAAGGCAAGGTCTGGTAGGAGGCTTTCGTCGCGGAGGAATTCCAAAAAGAGTAAAATACAAGACGAGCGCGTCGGAGGGTAGCTCTGATTTTAGTATCCTCTCGTGCGTAACAGCGTGAAAAAGGGCGTACAATCGACATTCGCGAAAGAAACGGTAAAATATATATTTATTGTCGCGTTACACGCGCCCGGGGTTTGCATCTGCTTTCAAATTGTCCAGAGACACTGTTATCGGCAGCTGCGTGCTACCTAACCTCGCTATGTATTTCAACTCGTCCCTCGTTCTCCATTGAAAGTGTCGCGAACCGAGAAACACCTTGTGTCGGTCAAAATAATAAGGCACTACCCGCGACAATGCCTCTCCCTCTAACGTTACAACCACGAGCCATTATTTCCAAGAACAATCTCGAAACTGTCGTTCGATACGCTCGGATATTAAAGTTCGCGCAATGGACGAAGTTGTTTAACCGTGCGCAAGAAAAGGAAAACGATGGTCGAAATATCTTGGAAATTAAAAATACTTAAAATAACAATAGTAAGTGTAATTGCTAGACATTTTAACATCGACTTTTTCGTAGACGGTAGATTTTTTCGAGTTGCTGGAAAATCTACCGGACCCAAACTCACCTCGTTGAATTCGAACAGCTCCATTTGGTAACCACTATCGTGTAACAACAATTCCCATGACAACACTTCTCGCCCGGCTACGACAACCGCGTCACAAAAGAGAGAAATTCCAAAGTAGAATCCTCGTAACCGTAAAACAATAAGCATCGTCGAGGGAGAATCTACCGCGTAGAAACGTGGCGGATACGTTCTCGATATTACGGGCAGGGCGATAAAATTTTTCCGGTATTCGAGCCAGCCACGTAACGCGAATAATTCTCCTCGCGATTCGCGCGACTTGAATCGCGACCGGGAATCCAGGACGAGAACGATCGAGGAGATTCCGTAACGTAACGTCCGGTACCGTAAAACGATAAACCTAGGAAGCGCGATACAATGGAAACGAGGCCGGTGAAAAGCGCGGGCTCGGGGAGGGGTTGGAAAAGGCGCGGGAAGAGGGAAGGGCAACCACTTCGAAGCAACAAAGTTGAGGTGAGTGGGCTGCGAGTGATGATGACTAATGTACGTGCGAGCAATTTACATCCCACTTTGCAAGAAGATATCCTCCACCCCTGGCCTCCTCCTTACGACCCTCCTTTCTACCACTGCCGCCCCACCCCCACAGCCCCTCCGACCCACAGCCAACCTTTCTCTCCCCGTTTCTCGAGTTCTTGCCGAGCTTCCTGTCGCGGAGACTCCTCTCGAGGCTCCCGCGCGCCGTTACCCTCGTGTCTGCGACCATCGAGTCGACGTTTTGGCAAATTGCCTCTGTTTTTCTCGCGCCGTGAATATTTCCGCGGCCTCGCCGAACCGGAGACGCCCGAGAGGCGTCGCCGAAGCTACACGCGCCCCGCTCGCGAAACGCTCCGATTCCGATTCCGCGCGGAGGGACCGCCCGTACGGCCCTGTCGAGACGTCGCGCAGACCGCGATACGGACACCTGGAATCCGCCATTTTCGAACAACATCTGTCGTCTTCGAGCAACTCTCCTCCGTAGGGTGTTCGCGCCATTAGTTCCGCACCGTTCTCTTTCTCGCCGAGTTACATTTTTAGAAACAAACCGAGGAGCTTTTATCGGTTTTTTTACACGCGTTGTAACGACCGCGAATTTTTGGAATTTGTAACGGTGGTCGTGACGCAGCGATGTCGCGGTTCTTTTTACGTTTCCTACAATTCCTTTTTTTTTTATATATGTTTCACGATAGATGCTACCGACAGGAATTCGACTACTCGCTACGCGATCAAGTTTGAGGAAAGATAGAAACAGGAATTGAGCGAATACTATTCGAGGAATTTGTAACGTATTTAACGTCTTGTCTGGTTGTTTATTGATATCGGATAAGCTTAGAGAATACGGTTAATAAGATTTCTATTTTGTTCGAGGCGTTTACTTGTAATCACGCATTCGGTAGAATTTTCTTTCGATGTTGGTGCAGAAGCTTCTGTTATTTTTCTCGTCGAATCGTTGATGTCTCTAGCGACCTTGAAATCTCGACACCTTTGGGTACGAGAGAAACAAAGTAACCTTTACGACGAGCGAAGACATTTATTTCTATTGATCTATCTATTAGGTTCTTCGGAAAATCGTTTCGTTTTTTTTTTTTGGTGAAAATGAAACACGAATTCTTTAGAGCGTATAAACATTTTATGAAATTATATATTCTCCATTTTGGAAGACGAAATCACTTTCCGAACAACCCAATAATGACGTTCTTTGGTGTCATTAGTATTTTTGAAAACGATCGATCGCAATGCTTCTCAACAGTTTGGAATCTAGTAGCGATCGCACGATTCGATCGATACTACCGTCCGAACGATGATCGTAACGTGTACGGGGTGTCGTACAAGTCTCACGGTGCTGTCAAAATCGACAGATTCGTACATGTCGTTGTGCGTATGACCAAAACGGTCGTACGATAAAGCGATACGATTGTCCTCCCAATTTATCGTACGACAAATCGTACAAGTCGCAACCGTTGTACAGTCCCTATTACTCACCGATAGATATCGAACACCGTGCGAAATCGACCTCCGAATCGGAAAGTGCATCGCACCGAATAACGCAACATCGAATCGGCTACCGTTGTCGATCGATCCCAAAATACTCTGTATAAAATTACACTTAAAACATTACCATCAATTGTAGTATCAATTGCGATAATTACGATCGAGAACGAACGTTAAGAATTCTCGGCAAAATTCGGACCAAACGAATAACAATTTTTTATCCTCCGTTTAACGTTATCGGTAGATCGTTCTTGTCAAAAGTTCCAAATCCTGATCCGTAATAAGCGGATTCCACGGTACGATGATACGCCGTGTTGGTCATCGTCGAGTTTGCAAACACTATTTGTTGTCCGCGGTATAATTTATGCAAACGCAGCCGACCCTCCCGACAACCCTTCGAATTTATTTCCCGAAACAGGTTCCTGTGTCTTTTTTTTTTTTTTTTTTTTTTTCGTTCGCGATTCATGGTCCCGTTGGTGACCGGTCGGTCGGGCCGAGTTACGATTGGCCAGGGCGAAAAATTTCATTGGAAAGTGTGTTTCTTTCGGTGTACAGGGGTCAGGTTTGTTAATTAGAGCGCGGCGAAGTTAGGCGCGGATCCTCCATTCTGTCTGTCCCGCGCGAAATTAACATTTTGCCCGGGCGTCGAGTGGCGCCCTCGGGATACGACGCTTTATTCGATTCGCGAACAGGACAGGGGTGTGCGGTAACGTAATTATTTGGAAAATAACGCGACATCGCCCTGCGGCTGTTACGCGAGAAAAGGTGTTTACACGGATCGTGGGGCGTGAAAAGTTTTCGCCCGTGGATGTCGCGTGGTTAATTGCCACGATTGTTCCCACGATCGCGCGAAATAATACCGAAAGAGTACCGTTCAATTGGCAATTCCGTCTACGTGGACACCGTCGATTAACTTTTAACGGAATTACAACGCAAGGGTCTAATTTACGTCTCTGTTCACGGATTGATGTTTCACACCGGCGCGATGCACGTGAGTTTCAATAAATACGAGACCACTTCGAATCCTTCGAATCAAATGTGTAAAACGTAATTCGAAACACCAAGAACACTGCACGAATATTCATAGATACCTTAAGGGTTGAAAGAATCGAACGTACAATGTAAAAGTCACGTAGACACCGATTAAATAACGAAGACAGAATACCGGAGAACGTAAGTAGTATAAGGATGATTAATCAGCCACTTGGAATGCAATACGAAGTCTTGTCAGATTTTCATCGCCCCTGCGTAATAAAATTCTGTACAGGGATATCGTATATATCGACCAACGTCGTGTTACCACTGCCAGAAACACCGAATAGATGCATACTAATGTATTCGTATCGATCTTTAACGACGAAAGTATCTCCTTCGGGAAGGAAATCGTTTCGTTCGCGGATACACCGAAGGTTACGACACCGTTTTCTTCAACGCTTCGATCGTTATCAGTTGCGAAAGTATCGACGATAATATACCGTCGAGAGGGATTTCCAATTCCGTGTTCTATCCGCTCCCTGAAATTCTTCCGTCGGGTCTCACGGCGCCGTATCACGTCGATGAATACCAAAACACGCGTCGTTGGCTTCCAAAAATTTTAATTCGTCCGATGAATAGGCATCTCCGATGCACGAGTGGGGGGAGGGCGGAGAAAAAGTGAAATTTGCATGAAAATGCGCGGGGATCCTCGGAGGATCTTGAATTTTAACTGCTCGCTCGAAGGCCAACGAACAGGTCGATATATGTTAATCCCCTGGATATTTATGCGAGACAGAGGAAAGCCTTATTGATGACCGTACCGCGGCGTTACACGCGTAAAGTCGGCTCCCGGCCGGCGATGAAAAATGATTCGTCGTGGAAAAAATGAAGCGAACGTAATGGCGAGATATATATTTTGTCCCGATACACGCGAATTCGCAGATTTCTGCTTCTGTACGGTTTAACCATCGATCCGGCTGGAACGCGTCGCCGAGGAAAAAAAGATTAATACGCACGGCCGATCCCAGCCGTACGTTTTCTCCGCACCGATGCCCTCGCTCTGACAACTAGTTCTGACAAATCAACGGTCGTTCCCTCTGAATAATGACAGTTCTATGACCACGCGAAAAGGTAGATAATAGAGGAAATTGATGGGCAGATGTAAATCTTGCTTCGCGAAAAGTCGGGGAAAAAATTAATTCGCGCGTACCGGACCGTACGGTGTAAAATATTTCACGACGAATTAACTCTCAAGAAAGCACGGCTCGGGCTTTTACATTTTTTTTCTTTTTTTTTCATATTTTTTAATAATACCGCGCGAACGAAACCGTGCGATAAATTTATGCCGGTCGCGGTACACAATTTGTCAAATTTCGTTGGACGTTCCCCGCGACGGTCCGACGATGTTAATTCGACGCGAGAGAGTGACTCGCGCGTGCACGATATTCGTGGAATTATTTGTCACGGTCGCGTTAATTTCTTTCGATCGTTCGTTGCACGAGTTTGTCCCTCGATTTCGTATTCGAGTTACTCGGAGGTCCACGGGGAGGGGACGCGCCGAGGTAGGGTGAGCAAAGTAGGGGCCGAAGGTAACAAATTACCACGACGGTTGATAAAACCGTGATAGAAACCGAACTTTAGGAACCGACCGAACGGGGGTAAAAGTGGCGGGAAACGGAGAAAGGAGAGTTAATTTGATACAAGAATGTGTCGGTAGCAATACGACGGAATAGAATTTTCATTTTCGGTCTCGCGGTTACGCGCAGCCCCCCGTAATCGCGTTATCGTCAGCCACAATGTACATTTGCAATACAATAAGTTTCCGTTACGACGATTCAAAGGACCAGACGCCGAATTGTTAAAATATGCATGGAATAATTATCCTAAATGTAAGGAGGCCGTCTCGCGGTATAATTACTCCTATCCCCGGACGGGTAAATAATAATTAGCGAGACCTTTCGGCGAACGAAATTCCCGTACTAACCGCTGTAAAAATAGTTTCGCATCGGATTACAAAGAGAAAACCGGGCTGGTTACCGCGCGAGATCCGTGTTACAGAGCGCGGCAAAAAGTTGTTGAAAAAAAAAGAAGTTTAATTTTCTTTCCGCTTAAACTTGCTTCAGAAATTCCGTCGGTTCTCTGTGTACTCGCTAACGCTCGCTGTACTCACCTCTCGTAACGAACCAGCCCCCTACCTCCCCTCTGAGAAACATACTCGCCCTTTCGTGCGTAGGCACGTCCACGAGGCGAGCCCTACGATTCGAGGAACTGAAATTTGTAAAACTTACGCGCGATTTTGGAACTTTTTCGGAAAATTTTTCACCGTGCGTCTAATTAACGGAACATTTCTACCGAAAGTATAGCAACGCTTTCCACAGGGTGAACACTCGTTAGCCTTCTTCTCGGGGACGAACGGTAGCTGTGCTGCTCGAAACGAAAACGCTCGAAGAAATTTTTAAAAATACTTTTTTTAAAAATTGCCAAGAAAATTATTTTACTCGCTGCGTAGATATTGGACATTAATTTAAAAAAAACGAAAAGGTGTCGTAGAGATTCAACAATAAACGGTGAAACGGTCACGTAACACCTGTTGTAGTATAAACGAAAAATAAATAATACGTTGCAGTTCCACAAGCTAGCGAGATTCAAAGCCGTTCCCTTTCGTGGTCCGCGTAATTTATGCCGTCTCGACGAAACGAATCCAAGTAGCAGGTTTACGCGACGCCGACAACAAATAGCAAACGGCTACACGACACCGTTCCCACGTTGTTGAAATTCAAATTTCTACGGCGGTACGTGAGCGCCGCATAATTTCCATCAGCCGCGCGTCGGGATCTGTTTTGAAAGGATTACGCGGCATGGGGTGGCTGCTAGCGCAAGAGGGTGGCAAAAGGGCGGTTCTTTGTTGTTCCAGCGACGGATCGTACAAGGGTGGATGTCCGATGAATCGATGTTAACGGCGCGCATGATACGAATCTGCATAAATGATCATCGCTCTTTACGCGGGCGTCTTTCGCGGTCCGCGTAACGTCGTTAGCCCGCTTTGAGATACAAATTGCTGTTTTCTCTTTCGTTCTTTTTTTTTTTTTTTTGGTTTCTTTTTCCTTTTTTTTTTCTTTTCGCGTTTCTTCGTCCGCTCGACTCAATTAGCGCGAGCCGCGAAAGTGGACGCGCGGCGGTGAGGGGCGACTCGCGGTAATTTCCTTTGCAAATTACGCTCCGTCGTACGCCGTGCACGTTTCGGCTTATGAATTAGGGAGCGCCGGGTTTTCGATACTTTTTCGTGAACTTTCGTGTTTTCGCGGATAAGAGAACACGGAGGAAGAGGGACTTGAAATGCGGGCTTGAAATATATCACGCAAATTGCAAAATCGACGCGGGAACACACCCGCGGAGGGTAGCGTGCGGAAGATTAGTATCGTGGAGGGGGTGTGGGAGATGGGGGTGGGCAAGATAAACATACACAGGGTGTCCCGTTTTAATCCGCCGGACGCGTTATTGTATTCCGGGGATTACTCCGAATCCACGAAATCTAGTTTTTCGGGGACCGGGGGACACCGGGAAGCGTCAAGGTCGCCCCAAGGTCGATACTATTTTTTTTCTTTTTTATTTTTCTGCTTCTTCTTTCGAGAAGTTTTTTTTCCGCCGCGCACACTTCTCCGTGAACTCGGAGATAGGTTTTATTGCAAATATATTCGAATAGATTCCTCCTGTAATGTATACAGGGTGGACCGTGTTCGAGAGGGAACGTCTAAATATCTCTATCGAGTGAGTTACGGGCATCGGGATCCGTGAAAGAAATATTCGGATCGGAGATAACCCGTTCGAAGTGACGAACTCGGCGAATCGGGGGAACGCGTTTCGATCCTTAACGATTTACCCCACGATTCCTACCGCGAGGACCACGTCGCAATAATTGAAAATTTCTTCCCGATAAACCGTCTCGAATTCGTAGCAATAAAATTCTCCCCTCCTCCCTCTGAACGATAAACCTTGAAACGTTGAACATTATTTTACCGTGGTAACGAGACCTTCTTTAAAAGTCTCCGATAACTAATCTTCTTACCGATCGTATCCGTGCAAGAGGAGAGAACCATCGAGAAGGAATAACTCGCCGAGTTTACCGCTCAACAAGGGAACGAAATTGCATTTTATAAAACGACATTCCGCTTCCCCTGGCTGTACCCGGTGTCCCCGACCCGCGACGAAACCCGGACGCTAATCGATACTTATAACCGAGGAGCCGATGATCGATACCGAACAAAATCGGGCAAAAAGGAGAAACGCAATCTTCTCGATAATACCAGACGTTACCGGAGAGTTCTATTCGCGCTCTACCCTCTCTGTTCTTACTCCCGATTGTTTTTCATCGTATTAATGATCGATATCGAAACGAGACACGGTTCGACGTCGTCGAGGCGACATTGTACCTTTAGACTGTTTGCGACGTCGCGGCGCCATGGATTCCGGGAGGGTAGCCTCCCTTCTCCGATTCGTCCTTTCGACTTTCTTGCATTCTCTGTCCCTCGTTCGGGCCCCTAGATCTCTGTCTCCGTCTCTCCCCATCGTTCATCCCCGACGCCTTTGAATGTACTTCTGTCGCCCGAGGGGGGTGTTCCCTCTCCTTGTATTGATATATCGTTGCTCCGATTCGCGTTACTACGTGGATCATCGATATGGACGGTCGCGTTTCGATGAATTTACTCCCTGAAACTTCACGGCGCTTGATCAAAACTCTACCTAAAGATTATTTCGTTATTTACTTAATCTTCTTATATTCTTCTTATGGATTTTTCTTATTTACTTGTACGCTACTTTAGTATACAATAATTGGTACAGAGCAACGAGTCAACGAATGGCTATCGATGTATATCTTTGTGCATGTTTGAAATATTTTAGTATTCGTTTATACGAACAAACAGTAACTCTTCAGTATACTGTAATTGTATACTTATAACCGATACGGTATATACGATACAGTATATCTTTGTGCCTGTTTGAAATATTTTATTATTCGTTTATTCGAACAAACAGTGATTCTTCGGTATACAATAATTACTACAGAGTAACGGTAGAATGCGAAAGAAAAAGAAACAGTTCGTTCGATAGAGAGTCTGTATAGTACGTGCTTGAAAGTTTAGAAACGATTAATAAGAATTGTCCAAAGGGGAAATTTTCATTCGCTTTAATATCGTGGAAATTCCAAAATTCCAACCAACCGTATTTCATTTTATACGTCGGCTTAAGCATCGATTTTTCAACTCTTCGACAAGTTGTGTCACTCATATATGCGAATGACGCGGCAGGGAAAACGTCGAACCGTCACTTTCGAGCAAATACTTATTAAATTTTTTTTCCGCGAATCGAATTTTCCGCGCGCAACGACGAAACGTTTGAACATCCTCGGTAAATAATCTCCCTTCGAGAAATTCGAAATATTTCTCCAAATATTCGTTCCGTCCGCACATTCGTACGATACCTACGAAAAGAAAGTTCAATCTACGTTAAAAGAACGCAAAGCGCGATCGAAGATAAAAAATGAGATTGCATTCATCCGGTGCATCGTTGCACTTGAGAATAAAATAAGTTTACGGAAAGCTTGTGGTATCGTTCGATACTTTCCTCCACAATTCTTGTTGTTTTTCCATTTCCTCCGTTACGTAATCCATAAAAAAATAAAGAAACGTATACGCAGGCGTGCAAAGTAACAAGTAAATGTATGCATAGAAATATAATCGTTTCTCTTGTTTCTTCCGTGTCGCGAACCGTGTATATCCGTGCGGCGCAAGATCGTAAAGTTAAGATTTTCAATCGCTTACGAGGATACTTGGCGAGGATTTTTGCGTGGCCGAACTTGATAATTTTAAAATGTACTCTCGCCGTTTTCAGCCCCTCTGCGGATATCTCTGGTGACGAGGGTTGCGGCGGAGCCGGGGCGCGGAGGACAGTAAAAACGTCGTAAAACCGCTTCCAAGGATTACTCGGGAAACCGTGGAAATTCACGCGTATTTAAGTACAGGACGATCGTTATCGTTGCATAAACGTTACTTTCATTTGTCGCCGGTAGAATTTTAACATTGTACGCGTCGCGTATGAAATTTACCAGCGTCGCGTTCCGCTCTGTACCGAACTTCCACCGCGAGCATTGTTCGGACACGGAAATTGTTTTCTTCCTGGAGAAAACTGAAACGTAATCTCGCGCCGGTGTTATGGAAATTTAACGATACTCCGGATATCTTAAATCCACCCTCGCTAATTTCGAACAATTTCATTCAATCTCCCACAATTCACCCGTTCCTTGGAAATATTCTAGCCGACTCTTGGATGACACTTCTTAAGTTCTATCACTACCAGTCATTCACACCTTGAGAATTAAAAAATACTATTTCAAACACGGTTAAACGTTCCAAAAATTCGACTTCGAAGAACGTTCTCAACGTTCGTGAGATGAGATCATTTCTAGATGGAACAAAATTTTAATCAAGGATACGCAATTTTCCAAATTTCTGAGCTCGAGCGCTCTTTCCCCGTGTGCTCGCGTAATTCGACCTTCCCTGAATTCTCAATTTCGCGGGTCCTTTCGAGGCAAACGTTTGTCCGAACTTGTTCCACGATTCTGGAACGTCTCTCGTGCACGTGGACCACGATCGAGAAACGTGTCTCGTTTCCCGTTTCGTGGATTCGAAACGCACGAAATTTTATCGTGTCCGCTGCGCGGGATTTTCGAGCGAAGAAAAACACTGTTGATCGCTCGGAGCCGCAACACGAGTAGAAAGTGAAAGCGAAAGCCGCTGGCCAGCCGCGGCAAGGGTCGCTACGTATTCGAAGGGTCGAACCGGATAGGCTCTTGCGGATATATGCAACGCGTAGGGCGCGAAACCCTTTAATGGATTTCGACTACTCCGCGCGTAGCTTGGAGAGCGTGCACGCTCTTGGTATTTAGTAGGAGCGACGCGTTCTCGATAATCGAGTGAAATTCATGCTACCGCGGTCTGCTGCTGTAACAATCGTCGTCATCAGTACGGTAATTGCTGTCCTGCCTCGTCGTCTAAGGTTCGAAAGGGTTCGCTTCTTTCGCGTCGCCGAGCTCGATCGATCCTACCAGTAACGCGACTCGAAATCTTTAAATATTCGTTAGAATTATTAGAAAAATAACGCAACACGAATTTTTAGTAAACTCTACTTATGTTTGTCTGTGTAGCAATTTTTCCAACATCAATGTTTGGGTGTTTTTGGTGCAATTAGAACCGAAAGCTTGAACTTTGTTCAGTTACTTTTTTTTCAGGGATTTAGTGTTTATGAAGACTTATCGGGACAAGTCTTTCTTGGTTTCTTTGTACGGTTATAGGGGTACATGAAAAACATTCTCGGTTAATTAGTTTTCTAAATTTCCAAAAGACCTTATTGGAGCGAAAGAAAGTGCAATATTGATAATAATATTGACCGAGGATACAAAGGATACGTAAACGAGACGTTCGTTATCGTGGAGATTCTGCACACGATTTCCATCGCGAAATCTCATCCTGGTTTTCCCCTCCATTTTAGCTGTAAATTAAATTTCCTTCGTTCTGAATTGAAATTAACTTCAATTAAAGTGTTTTAATTCGAATTAGTTAGATTCGGTAGAATTACGAATAGGAAATACAACATATAGAGGATCTCATCTGCGAACGGTGCTACTTTGCCGATTCGATTGCTTTTAATTTAATTTCAATTTCGAGCATAATTTAACACCGTTCCGGCGATATTAGTTTTCGATTACGCTTACCCGTGCCCGATGAAATTTTTCGTTCTACGGCTGTTACTGACCCACCGTACGGAAATACAAATAATTTGTCGGTTTAAACGGCTCTTTGTACGATCCTAATTTCAATCGGACATTCGTTACAATTTCGATGCTTCGAGCGGAAATTATTCATTTCCTAACGAACGATTACGTTAGACACTACCAACGAACGGCTCCATTAACGATACCATTTTGTTCCGTCGGTGCCAATTGATCGTCGACCGCGAACGTAACACAAATTCAAGCTAAATCGAATTATCGCCTTACGCGCGTTGCGTTTACGTTCCGTTCCGAGTCGGACGCAATCTTACGCCTCGAGTGACTGCACGATTGCGACTCAATTAATCATAGTCTAGCAGCGTTCGGTTCGAATCATCGCACGGGTACAGGGAACGATGACTGCGTTATCGACGTGTGTTCCGATCAAAGGCCCACGATGGCCCCAAGATCGATTAAGTTTCGCGCGTTTCAATAACGCGTACGCGAATCCGCGCTCGCGGCTCGCTGATTGCCCCCACGTATATTCGGCAAATCATAGAAACCAATTAATTCGATAGTCAAAGGGATTATTGCCAATTTCGTCGTATCGAGTTACGAGCCGATCTTAATTATAAACGATACACCGTTCTTCGTGGGGTTGCGTTATCCGTCTACCTAATTACATTTGATCATCGTCGCACCGAAACAGATCGATTCGCTAAATACAATTCGTTTAAGTGGACAGCTTCTAGATTTTATCCAGCTTTCCAAATATTTGCTTCTCGCTGATGAGTTCCACGTTTTCGAATTCAAAATTCACCTTTTCGAAGGCCAACTTTCGAATGCTAATTCGATTCCGCAACACAGAGGACTCGATTCTTAATTCGAATCCTTGGTATCATGATTGATAAATTGAAAATGTAATTGAAATATAATTGAAGAATTCGTATTCTCCCGACGAAGAGTCGATAAAATTATGATCGAGAGCTTTAACGAAACGTTTGCAAGCAAATAATAACCACGAGGCAAATATCGATAGCAGTATCGATGTACCTTTAAAAAACGGATGGTACCGATCGTCGAATTCAATTGTAATCTCGAACGTTTCAATTTTCCAGTCTGAACACCACACAAAATTTCTTCTACATTTTTCTTTCCTTACGTACCAAGTTATCCGATAAATTTTGTCGTTTTCTCCATTCTAAAAAAATACTATGACACTCCAACGTTCGAACAACTGTAACAACACGAACGAGTCGACAGATCCGAAACTTCGCACACGTTCGTCGAACGATAGTTCCATCTTCCAAAAAATAAAACAACGCATCCGATAACTCAATTTCTTATCGAACGACGAAACTCATTGTCCAACCTAGAGCAACCTATTAGAGTCTCTGTTCGTTTGCGCGATGACACCCTGCGGTCGAAACCTCGAGTCGCGCAAAAACCCCCGGAGGGTTACACGAAACGATTCGAAACTCGCGCGCGAAAAGACTAAAAGCTGTTGCAACGTTCTAAACTCCTCTGTAGACTCGCGTTCCCCCGTACGGTTATTTTTTCCATAACAATGAACGCGCACGAAGACGCGTCGCTCCGTAACGGGGGCAAGAGACCGAGAACTCCCACGGGACACTAAATCGTACCCCGGTAACCCATTCTAATCACTCGAACAACGAGCCTAAGTAATGACTAATGACTATACCGCGCCAGGGGGATGGAAACGGTGCACGTTTGCGGTTTACGGTGGCGCACCCGATCGGTACATAACTTTGCACTTTGACCCCGCGTCGTTTCCGCGTGTCGGCATCAAATCCGGAGCAGTGCGCTCCGTCGTTTCGAACAATGAACAGCCTCGTACAACTAAACGGCGATTTATGCTCGGACGGGCTAATGCGCGAGATCGTCTTCAAGGAAAATCGAAGCGGATAACGTACCGTGGTAACTCGGTGTACCGTTCTCCGCTCGCGAACAACCGAAACCCAACGTTCGTCTCGACGTGGCTAAGAGAAACTCGCCTCGATTTTAAGCAAAATTCACACGATGATCGATCGTATCGCCCGTCCCTCTCGCTAGGTGTAAAATATTAAACGGTGATTCGATAACGTTAAAGATACACGCGATTAAAGTTACACACGTGGTTGTACGTACACGTTACGTGTACGATGAAGATCTAATTTTGGATGATGGATCGGATCTCACTTCCCGATTCGCTCGGTGTAGAGTAACGGGTAGATAATTCGATAATATTAAGGACACGAGCGATTAAAATTACACGTGTACCGGTAAGATGTGAATATCGATCTTTTTTTATTTCGTTCGTCGAAGTGAGCGTTACGCAGATGATGGAAGCGGAATTTTGCTAGATTGCTGTGTAAAAATAGTGACGTGTGTATATATTGTAAATGAATCTTCTCTGGTGTAAATTATATTTAGTATAGTATTGAAGGGTTAATTAAAAACTATTTTACATCGTTCGAAGCAGAGGCGGTAAGAGAAAATAACGAACCGAGGGAGCTGCGAGAAGAATATGGAAAAGTAGAAAATTAATACAAATCGCAAATCGATTCTTTTAAATTTTATATATACTCTCCCTTAGTTCGAGATTTTATTTCCAATCGCCATAGATTCGTACTATTTGAGACGTACGTCGAACCGAAATAATTCGTTTAACCAATTTTGATTCTCGTTAACGATGAAATGATCGTAGATCGGTGTTACAGATAAATTCGAACGTTTATTCGACGGTTCTCCAAAGATACGAACTTCGTTACGCATTTAGAACCGCGAGTGTATAAGCGATTAGTATCGGAATTACTAGAAATAACGGTGTCGTACTATATGATCGAGTTAATGCGAAAATCCGTGTCGTTCTGTTCGCGTTATTACTATTTTCACGCTTCGAATTAGCCAGGTAATACCTATATCCGCCATAATTATCGATTAACCGTTTGATACCAATATCATGGTGTCGCTCGATTATTCGTATCCACGATTCGAACAAGTCGGAATATTACGCGAACGATTCGAACGACGTTGTTTAATCACTCTCGATTAACTCGTCCAACTCCGCTGAAAAATTAACGAGTCGGTAAAAATTGCGTCGGAAATCGTACAACGTTTTTTCAGCTATCTCTTTTACGAAATTACTTCGAGAGCTACGAAAATAAGATTCGAGATCCGTGGTATCGCGAAGCAAGAAACGTTCGAATGAAAAGGAATTATTAACGAAGAAACATATTTCTACTTGGTTCGATTTCAATTTTACGCAGTATCTTTCGCGAAACGTTTCGAGCTCTCGGTAAAAGTGTAACATCTTAACGAAGATAAGAGGGTGGAACGTTCGCCGAGATAGTTCGCGAAGAAATAAAGTTGTCGAGCAGAGCTTGCGCAAGTCAGTGGCTCGATTCCGTTAAACGCACGAAAGGTTAACGAAGTTGTAAGAATGTCGAGCAGGCTCGAAGGGAGGAAGTACATTAAAAAAGCGGCGAAAGTGAAAGGAAGAGCTACGAGCAGAACGACGCCGACGACATTTTAAAGACAGAACTCGATTTCGTATATTTCTCGTCGTGTATACTCGCACTCTTTCTCTCCAAATTCGCTATGAAAAAAATAACCAATACGAACGTAAACGTTTCATCGATCTCGATCGAGCTTACATACTTCGTTTTTCGACTCTTAGATCAAATTTACAAGTGTACAAATAAAAACGAAACACAAGACAGGATTTAAATACAGACAATCGCAAATCTAGAAATCTCCAAATTTCCAAATTCTTTTCAATATTTTCTTCTTCCACATTATTTCTCCCTTCAAATCTTCATTCTCCGTTACAATCAATATACCATGGATTCGTCCTCGGTTCGTTTACACGTTCCATCTCCGAAAATGGGCCGAAATCCAAAATTCGAAACGTGAAATGTACAAATTTGACAAAGACCGATATATCACGACTTTACAAGTATTTCTTTTTCGGATCTCTTCAAGTCGATTCGAACTCCGCGCGCAAATCCTGGTTATCGTCGAACAAATGCATTCGTTAACCTGAAATGCGCGTAGGGGTAACGAAACTCCGCGATCTCGATGAAATATGTGCGTTTCCGATGCGCGGATTGATAAAACGATACGGGAACAATATGGAAATTCTGCGAATATTTGTTATTTATGAACGAAGAACGGGGCCGCCGGTCGATGAACTATCGGGCGACGAAAGAGCTTTCTGCTATCGCGACGATAACGCGGATAACGTTTCACGGGTTGGCGTTCTTTTTTTCTTTTTTTTTTTTAATAGGCTGGACCGTTGCGTTCGCACGAGGGACGAAAGTCGAAATGGAAATTTCGCGAAAAAAATTCAGTCTGGACGGCGTTCTTCGTGCACGTTTCGTTCCTCGTCGATACGGACTGTGAAAAAACAAAAAAAAAACACCGGACGAAGTGTTTCCAGTATTTCAATTCGCGGCGATACACTTCGACGCGGCCACGGGGGTAAAAACAAACCAGACGACGATAAATTGTTGCGCGAGCCGGACAACGAACGTAAATTGTTCGTCGGTTCGATGATAACGAGAACCTGCGCTCGAGATCGAAACGAACCGTTCGATAAATTATCCAACGTTTGCTTCGCCTTTTTTGTTGCGGCGAACTTCTTCGCCGAAAGATGGAAAAGTAATCCAGTTACCGAGAGGAGGAAACTTCCTCGAAACGAGCTTCGAGAATTTAGAGCCGCGTGGAGCGTGCTAAATTCGATGAAAAAAAATTGTTGTTCTACAGGGTGCTTCGCAATTTGTAGCGCAAACGACGAGGGAGGATTCATTCTATTTGAAAATGTAGATCGAACAAAAGATTGTAACAGAAGTTTCTTTCGTGAATCTTCGTTTTTGAAACGATCGGTCTCGAGAGTACTAAGAAAGAATAGATGCGAATAATTTTACCTAGAAACCGATAATTCTACTTAAGAATCCACCAAATAATTCTATTTGTTAAAAGATGTCGGTATTTGTACGTAAGAACAAGTTTCGCGAACGAAAGATCTCGCGATGCCTTTTAATACCTTACCCGCGATGCTCGTACGACACCCTGAACATTAAAATGCATTGTGCAACTTGTTGCGGTGCATTCGTCTTCCAGTCGCCGTACCGTAATCGTTGCTTGTAAAACGTCGTTGGAAAGTTCATTGCGACGAAAAATACAGAGTGATCGAGATTAATCGAACACTATCGTATATTATTCGGTAACCGAGTTTCGAACGTGTACTTTGAAACAATTCGGGTGTTAATCGATAACTTGATTATTCGTGATCCGATTCGTTCGAGACTAAATCAAGTTACTACGAAATAACAAAACGTTGAGTTTTTGAAAACGTTGAATAGTTTTCTTAAGATTTACCGTAAAACGAAAACCTGTGTTACGTTCCACCGATGTATAATTACATTTCTCGAATGTGTTTTCTTTCGTAATTTTCGTCGCGTTACGTGGACCGTTATTATTTTTCCCCCTTATATTTTTGCGGATGTCTGCGCACGATAAGTGCGTATCATTCTGTGGCCACCTGCCACAAAAATATTTTCCATAGAATAAGCGTGTATCCTGCAAACAGGGGCGTGTTCCTCGTTGGGTCAGTAACGCCGATGCTTTTACTCTTTGTCCCGACCCTACAAGGGAGGTTGGATGATGTCTCTCGAATAATTGGTAGGGCTGTAATGACAATTATGTAGGTTTTCTGCGCGGTTATTCGTTTCCGGCCATGCGTGCGACGATATTACCTGAAGGGAATCCTAAAGAGTCAACCAAGAGGGATGCTTTTCGCTTCGTTTAATCGGCGATAAACTCTGCCCGAAAACGAGCAATTTTTTCTCTCGTTTACACGTGTTGTTATTTACATCGTAACCGAACAAGGGGCGTTATTTCGATCGAATACGTAATCGATGTCTCGTCGACAACAGCTGTTGTTCGTTTATCGACGTATCCGGTGAAACACGAACGAAACGTAATAAAACATTACAACGTAAGTAACTCTTATCAACCGTTACGTTCAAATTTGACCATCCATATTGTCTCCGAGTAAAAAAGTTCGCGGTCGCAAAGTTTCTCGTACAAGTGCCCTCAAGTACCCATATTCCTTTCGGTGTTTAATGTACTAACCAACGCATTTCGTTCGTGCATAAAAGCATACACAATTTCGGTGTATTTTACGTACATTGTACTTTACTTTAATACAACTTCCGAAGAGGTCTCGGTCCGGTCGGGAACACAAAAGCAAAAGAAACTTTGAAGTACGATTCGTCTCGAGTGTACTTCGTCTCCCGTTTGTAACATTCCCAAGATACGATTCAACAACAGAAATAAAATTCTATTCTTTGTCCGAGTGGATACCGTACGAGAGTGTATCGAGAGAAAGAATGCCCCGTAAAGCAGAGACATCGACGCCGAGAATAACAAACACCTGAATTGTATCGAAGAATCTTGTATCACACCGAGAAAGAAACGAAATATTTTACCGCGATTTTTTCAAACAAATTCTTCGTTCGAATAATCAAGAAAAATTCAATGCTCGCGAGAAAGTAGCAATTACAGTCTCCGACACACTATTACGATATTACACCCAAGAATCAAGAATCTAAAAAACGTAGAATCTTGAACCCTCGATTCAATCCCCTTAAGATGAAATTTAGCACGAAAGATAAACAGTTTCGCCTTGTAGCGGTCTCTCGGTGCGTGTACACAAAATTTCAGAATTTTTTCAATCGCCTAGCGATAAAAAATAAAAAAAAAATCACTCGCAAGACGGGACAACGATCGTACGAATCCCGTACACGTTCAACGAACAACGAACCACGGCCACTGTCCCGATCGGATGCTTCGTTCCTGGTCCCTCCTTTGTCCTTTTATCCACGGATGGTGGTGGATGTTTGGTAAACGAAACGCGAAATTTCGACCGGTCGAACGTCGTCGTATCGCCCCAGCACCTGTCACTCCGCGCGTTTCCCGGAAATTATGGTGAATTTCCCAAACGAGGGCACGTCCCTCGGTGGGTCAGTAACGACACCCCTTTCGGTTCTCCGTGCCAACCCCAGGAAACGCCGATGCTTCTCCGAATAATTCGTCGGCCAGGAGCAGCTCGTATCCCCGGTTCCTCTGTTCGTTTCGTGAGCGCGTGTGTGCCTCGCCATTAATTAAAGGGGGCCCGGAGTGCGCCCTCCCCGATAAAAACCTTCGGGCGTACGAAGCGTGGGGGCGACGATGGTTTGCGCGAGCTCCACCGTCGAGAGGGGAGGGGAGGGGAGGGATAAGGGAGGAGGGTGCGGCCTCGAGATAGCCGGGATAACGTGGGGTCGAACGGTCCACAACGATCTCGGGGTTTTAGTTTAAATTTCGAGCCATAACCCGTGTCATTAACGACGATTTATCGGAATCGCTGGAGACGCGAAAAACACGAGAGCTGCTTATCGCTCGGTGATCGACGTCTGATTTCTACCCCCCTTAATAATCGCGTTCTCTCGTACGAATTATCACTCGGTTTCGCGAACGCGTGCGCGAACGTTGGAGAAGAAATTTTCCAACGTTCGAGACCAAGATTTCTTCTATCGAGAATAGTATTATTCTCGTAGGAAAGTACTCTACCGATATTCGTGACCAATTTGTACCCGTTCAACACTGCTCGGTTGAACACTGATTTTCCTGGTAAAAAGAAAAGGCACTTACCCGCTTTCCCTCGCTCCCACCGCACACTCTCTCGCACCCTCGTACGTTCCTCGCCAAATTTCGCTAACCGTACACACGAGTCGTTGTCAACGGCCATTTTGTTCGACCTGCTCTGTCATTACCCTCTTTTAGACACGATCCTTAAAACTGTGTTCTCTTAAAGCTACGTTCTCCTAAATTGTGCTAAAATGACGCTACCACGGTTTCCCATATTTTCTCACCTCTACTCGCAACGACGTCTAAACAAAAATAAAAAATCGTTACCTAAACATTTCTCCTCTACTCTCTCCTCCCTCTCCTCCCCGACCGAAGTTCTCGTTCGGATAAACGAATTCGATAACTCGCGTGGCTCTTTCCTCGGATCGTAGCGATATTTCGATCCCTGGATACTTGGCCGCGACTCGCGCGGACGATAATTCGACAAATCCTTTTTTTCGAGCGTCGAGGAGTAGGTTGATCCTCGAGACTGAATTTCGTTCTCGTCTTTCGCGACGTCAGACTCTCGGAATTGAAACGTCCCGGTGAACGCACGCGTCGTAAATTAACGAAACACAGACGTTGCGTTCCACGTGGAATGTTATTCCGCGAATCGTTGTTCCCGTGGCGCTTACAAGTCGGCCGTGCTCGTTCCATGGTTCCCGCGGACGGTAAATACCAGATACCGTACACAGGAAAGCTCTTGAGCGTTATCGTCGCGAGTCGCTCTTGTTCATATTCAGCGAGACGTCGGGAGGCTCAGGTCGGCCGTGTAAAAGCTTCCCGAGCACGGGAGCCCCTCCGTGCGGAATATCAAATCAAGATTTTGCCCCCCGCACCTACCCTACCCAGCCCCTCCTTCCTCTTCGGCTCCTTCTACGGGCGTTACTCCCCCTTTACCCCGCCTCGGAACGTTTTCGTTGGCTTCGCGAGACCGTGACGTTTCCTTTTCCGCGTCCCGACGTGTAATATTCATATTAAGAGACCCTCTTTGCGATTCGAGCACCCGTCGCGACGATACGCCTCATCCTTTGATCCGCGAGTTACTCGATCCGCGCGGCTTCTCTGGTCACTTATCTCGAAATCTCCGGTTAATTTCCAACAAAAATTTCCTTACCCTCGCTCGAAACGCGCGCACGTTGATTTTGTTTCTACTTTCAACGTTTTCGCAGAGGTGGAAAGACTGCTGCTTCAGGTCGATAGAGGTTTTTGTGAAATTTTCTTCGCGCGATGGAAATGAAATATATTGCGCGGAAGTTTACCGTCCGCGAATACTCGAGGAATGTAGCGTATTGGATCGATGTAATTTTCAATCGTTTATCGTACACCGTGTTATTCGTCGACTGTAAGTAACGAGAGTGTCTCCTTTTGTTTCAGGTACGTACCCGATAACGATGACACCCTGTACTGGAACGTAAGCGATAAAAGCAACTTCGAAATTTTGTATTTCTACGAGAACGCCGAAACTCGAAGACACTAATTTGTCTCCTGTACCTATAAGTTGATATTCGTTCATTTTACTTCGTGTTATTAAGCGCTACGCGGAAAAATATTAGTCACTGGTAGTTGCTGTACCGACGAAATTTTTTCCTTCGATATTCGAAATTTATCTCTTTGAAATTAGTAACGAAACAATCTCTCGTAAACAAAAAAACAAAGTTTGCTACCGTCCTTGTGTACAGATCGATCGTTGTCGATCGACGTGACAACCTCGATGCGCGCAACGAACGAATCGGACGATCCAACCGAATCGCTATTAAACGGCAGTTATTCCAATGTGGCCGATCGATTTTTACGGGGAAACAAATAAAACGACCCTGGTCGCAGCGATTAAAAAGGGAAATTATTCAAAGGGCTCCGGCACACGGGGTGGCTCGTCTCCCTCTTTATTCGAGCCCTCGAACCACCCGGGCTGGCTTCGTAATACGGGGCTACTTGTATACGTGGGGTTTGCGGCAAGCACTGGCATAAGCACAGTGCATATGGGTATCGGAAACGTGCGTAGATCACGCGGGATTATTCGGACGCCCCTACGTGCCCCGAGCTCCGTTGGATGCATGCTAATTGCCATGAAGACGTACACACCGCCGCATTATGATGCGTATACGTCACTGTTCCTGCCGTTTCTCCGTACATTGTTATGCGCAGGGACAAGCCGCGTAGGACTTAACACGTTACCTGTGCTAAGTCGCTGGCTCGTAACGTTTCTCGCTTCCCTGTACGCCGCAGGCGTTGCACCGCGAACGGGTTACCGGACGATTTGCATGCTGCCGTTTCCCTTCGACGCGATAATCAGCTGAGAGAGTCGGAACGATTCGAGTTAGTGGTTCTCTCGGTTATCGATCGGGTACGGACGACTCTCGACTCGATAAACGGGGCCCCTGGACTCGTTCGACCCGATACGCGAGATCTCCGATGCATCGAACTCGCACGAGAGTGCTCGCGAACTCGTGAGACTCGACATGGTCGATCTCGAACTTTTTCTAGACGATACGATCGGTTTTGGACGCGTGGGATTTCGTAGCGACGATCCCAGGCACTCGTCGGACTCGATAACGGGTAAGATCTTGAACGCGTTGGATTTCGAGACGAGTGATCTCGAACTCGAGAGACTCGACGCAGACCGTATGCTTTTGCAGGCGATACGGTTCGTTTTGAACACGTGGGATTTGTCAACGAAGAAACTCGATAGACTCGATATCCAAGACCGCGGAATCGTTAGATCCGATCACGGATAGTCGCGAGACCCGATACAGACGTCAGACTTCTCGAACGATTGGTTTTGGACTCGTGAAACTCGATATTGAAAATCTCGGCTGGTTGCGACTAGGTAGCGGTGGTCGCGAGACTCGAGACAGACGATATTAGACCTTTTGTGGCCGGTAGGACTAATTTCCGGCTCGTGAGACGCAACGTCGATGATCCGGAGTTCGTTAGACTCGAGGTCTAAAATCTGCAGGTCCTAGACGCGAATAATCTCGAACTCGTGAGATGAAAATTTGAACTCGAGGGACCGGACAACAACTTGGGGACTCGCTACACTCGATGCGCAACGTCTCGGACTTGTCGAACCTAACCGTGACTCAAAAACCCGGAATTGTCCGTGGCCACTGTCCACGAGTCCGATTCTCCTCGCGCGGAATTCCAATAGATCGAACGAGCCCGGTGTGGTGCATATCGTATCGGAGAAGCCGTATTTTAGTCTCTATACATCGAAACCAGTGCTTACAAAATTGTTGGCGTCTGGACCCTTTAAAAGATGAAAGTCGTCTACTCTGCACGGGTCTTTTATCCGTTGGCCTTTTATCGTAGCGTTTCTTTCTGCTCGGAAGTTTATCGAACTTCGTAGTCCCCTCGTACAATACAACCAAGTTTTACTAATGATCCAGAGGCTTTCCGTGATACGCGTTCGTTATGGTCTCGCGCAAGGGCAACGCCTTACAAAAGACCCGAAGGCGATTCGAGACTTCCCGAGATTCACTTTCGAATAAATTTTCAGACACCGTGGATTCGAGTTCTGGGACGTTCTCGAGGTAGTCTTTACACTTGAGAACAATTACGCGTACAATTGCACTCCTCGCGAGAATAAGAGACGCTAATGAACTTGTTGCAAGTACACCGTGAAGCGGGAAAATTAAAGAAAACTTTTCTTTTCGATTTGGCGAGACGTCGAATCGATACTCGAACCGGAAACTAGCCGTGTATTGCGTTTCAACGCAACGTTTCGATCGAAATTCATCCTGACACGAATTTTTCGCGATCGAAACGTTTGAAATATTCGCGCAACCGCGAATCTCCGATTCGAGGAAGCTACATTGTGTCCGTGAAACACGACTGATTGGAGCGAAGAATTTCGCTGCGAGTGTTCTGTCTTTTATACGTCGCTCAGGCATGCTCGAAAGAAAGAAAGAAGAAGGGTGGCGCAAAATCCCACCCCTTCGAGCGGCCCTTCGAGGGTGAAACACTCTCGAAAGCAGCGCAGTCAATGAAAAGCGCGACACAGTGCTCGGGGATGAACGTGCCGTGGATCGAAAATCGCGGATTAAGGAATCTTCCGCGACGCTTTCGTCTTGGAATTAGATTCTCCTCGGGGTTTCGATTTAATAACCGAGGAAACCACTTCCGTGAAAGTGGAACGTACCACCCTTTCTCGCGATTATAATAAACGCAACGATTTAATGAGATCTTTCGATCGCGGGGTACCAAAAAAAAAAAATGTAAAGCGGAGGGAAATAACTTTGAAAATTATTAATGTTATCTCGAACGCGTCGAGATCGATTTGTTCGACTGTCCACTGTTTCTAAAATAATCCATCGATACACATCTTATCCCCTTTCGGTACGGATATCACAATGTTGCGTTACCGTGCCAGGTATTTCCTAGCGCAGAAGATCGATCGATGTCGCCTACTTTCATTTTTTTTCCCCGAACCGAGTACCGTTTCAATCGCCGAGTAAAATTCTCGAACCTGTGCAACAACGATCTATAATTTCATCTTCTCCAAAATCATCCATCTTTTGGTTCGACTGTGCGTTTCGAAGACACATCGTCCCGATTAGAGTCGAACTTTACCAAATACGAACACCGGATTAAATTCTCGTTTAATATTCCACCTGGATTCCTCGATAATGCACAGTGCAACGATCCATTTGGTCGACCTTTTTTCCCTTTCGGTGCAGACATTACAACACACCCGACACGGGAGATCGATCAATGTCGTTTAGATTCAATTTTTTCCTAAACCGACCGCTATGTTTCGGTGTGGATAGAACAGTTTCCTTTCTATACAAATCCACGAGATTATTTCCTTCGAAACCACCCATCCTTCTCTCGTTCGACTTTACCTCTCGGACGTGCCGAGCTGAGATTCTCATTAATATTCCATTTCGCCTGGATTCCTCGATAGTGGCCGGCGCAACGATCGATTCGGCCCACTTTTTCCCTTTCGATACGGATATCGCAACATACTCGGTTAGGTAGATCGATCAACGTCGCCTAGATACAATTTTTTCCTAAACTAACCGTCGCCATTGACGGTGTTTTCTCCGATCGAAACTCTGAAACCTGTGGATACGATCCTCGCTCGTCCTCCTCTCGTTCTACTCCGCGTCTTTAAAGTACATCGCTCTGTACGGGATTCGATTGCCCGAAATGCACACCGGACGAAATTCTCGTCGATATCGTCCGAGTTTCTCGATAGGACACGGTGCAGTGATCGATTTGGCCCACTGTCCATTGTTTCCAAAATGGTCGACGAACCCTTTCGATACGAATATTGCAATGTCGCGTTAACGCACCAGGTACGTCCTAGCGCGATAGATCGATCAACGTCGTCCATTTTCAATTTTGCCCCGAACTTATCGTCAAAACTAGTACCGAGCTTTCCTCACCGACCGAGATTCTCGGATGACTAACCAAGCGCGCGAGAACGAGCAACGTTACCAAGACAAGTGTGTTCGAACGAATGCAACCGTAATATTCGAGCTCATCGAACGTTTTAAGAACTTGAAATCGTTTGTTCCAACACATTTACTACCGATTTAACTGACAAATTCAGTACCGGTTTAACCGAGTAACTCACGAGTTCGATCAGACGCGCGAAGACGCTGTACGATACCATTTCGAATACCGCGCGTCAAAACGTTCGGTACGAACGAAACTCACCGATATCCCGATCTCTCGTTCCGTCTAATTGTTTCGGTCGACTAGACGCGGCCAATCCCTCGAAACGAAATGCCACGCAAATTCCACTTTCACCCAAATTGCCCCGCGCGGCATCAACATTCAGACGACATGCCTCGGCCCGAGGCTTCTGTATCGATGATACGCGAATAGAGGAGCAGGACGAAAGCCTGCTTTCATCCTCGGCCCGGGGATCGCGCGTCGCCAGAGCTTTCCAATAAACGGAGAGATCTCGGCTTTGTGACTGTCGGAAGACAGATAAGGTATGCCCGAGGAAGGGTCCTTAGCAAGGACTTTCGCCGAGAGCCCGCGCATATTAAATTGTTTGCCCGACAATGTCGCCCTCCGTGAGAGAGGTGGATCCTTCCAGCCCGGTATCGAGATATTGGCAACCTGTTAATATACTTTGCGAAATGGCGGAAGAACGCTGGTATCGATCGCGGTGGATTCGTTGCCCGGATGGCTGTATATTTACCGACGGTTCTTCGTATTCGAATAGCGTCAACTATTGCGAAACACCCGCTCGATCGACTGCGTTGCGTTCGTCACGGGACCGTATCGGAGCGACGAGCAACAATATAAACAGTAGAGTTTCTTTCACTCGCGCACTAAAATGCACGATCTGGATCGCAACAGAAATACTTAAATGAAAACGGCTTAACTTATTCTTCGCTCCGTAGAATAATCGAATAAATACCGAAATTCACTGCTTAGGCGAATACCTCCGTAGAGAATACGTCGATTAGCGAAAGTGACTGTTTTAACGAAATACTTCCGTAGAATGTATAACGGCGAACCGGTGTAATAATCAAAGGGTGCGTAGCGGGTGACAGAGATTTACTCTTGACTAAGTTGGAACGATCAATGAATTTTTATTCAGAGGGCAGCGTCTTATATACACGATTTTCGTTTATCGGTGATCCCGATGTTTAGGCTTCGTAGCGGTTTTATCGGAGTGCTCGGTGGTCCTCACACTGGAGTCGACTCGACGACTGTTTACTGTTAACTCTTAGCGGTCAACGGCGAGTCTCGCACGATAGACTCCCGAGCTGCGTTGACGTTAATCTCGCGTTGCAAATATGAATGAACAAATCACCATTGCCCCTTCTAAAGGTGAGAACTTTCGTTTCTAAGAATCTGGCGAACAACTACGATCGAGGCACAAACCAACCCTCCGCGCGAGGACAACGCGATTACGCTCCGTTGAATCGAGGTGCAATCATCGGAGTGCGACAAACTTGCACCTATTCTTGTTCCTTTTTCTCTTTGTTCTTTTCTCCCACTCTTACTAGATCGTTACACGTTGCAACGTATACAGAAGTTTACTCCTGTTCCTTTCTTTCCTTTCTCTGCCCGATACCGTGTCACTATTTCTTTCCATCGATCTCGGTACAATATTGTCGTATTATCACCAGTATTAAACGTCAATTTTTTCATCGACCGATTGAAACTTGTACGTTTGTCCCTACTTTTGTTTCGAACGGTCTACGTACTCCCCGCGCGCACGGTGCAAGAGAATCTTGTTCTCGAGGCAAGAAAATTGTCGATCGTCGAAAGGAATATTTTCGAAACGACGGTCGTGGGAAGTCGAGGCACGAGTTCGGTTAATACGCTCGAATTGGAGTAAATAATTGTATTCGGGCGAGATCCGGTGAAATTGTTCCTGGCGGGCGACTCCCGTCGTTTTCCACCGTGGAAGACACCCGGGCTGTAATTAGGCAGACGGCGCGCCGAGGCGATTACACGGGCGCGGAATCGGGCCGATTACGACCTCGTAATCTCGTTTACTCCCCGGTAATAAATTCATAACTTCGATCGACTCGTAATATTCTTGGCGGTTAATCCGCTCTATGGGTTTTTAAAAGCGATTAACGCGGGAAGGGCGCAGTTACGGGAAACTCGAACGTTTGAGAAGAACCAGAGCGAGCCGATCTCGCACCGGGCGTGATTTATTCGGGCTCGATCCGCGTCGAAAAGGGCCCCGAGATCTCATTTTCTCTCGAGCGAACCTACGGTCGAGCGACCGCGACACACCCTTCCCTCCATCCCTTCCCCGTGCCCTTACACATCGTGCGAAAACGGCGACGCGAACGCCTTTTATATTTATAACGTGAATTTTTCGCTGTCCGCCGGCTTTTAATATAAGCTCGCCGGTGGTGGATATCGAGGCAAGGCGACGTTTACAAATCGACGACGGGCGGAACGACGCGGTTCTTGTTGCGGCCAAGGGATTTCCCGTTTTTCGAGATTATTCATCGCCAGTTTGCCCGTAGAGAACACCGGGGGGATTAATTTGCTCGGAAAATAATATTTATCGGCGGTGTTCAGACGTTGGACGAGACCGGTACAGGGGACGGTTCGAGAAATCGAAACGTAGAGAACCGTCTTCCGCGCTACGAGTCTTGTTCTTCCGCGAGTCGAACGTTGTAACTGTAATCTCTTTCACCAGGTCGCGTAAATTGTTTCGTTTCGTGAAAGTGTTGAAGCAACGCGATCCGAGGAGACGAAACGACGACGATATTGTCGGTAAGAGTATCGAGTGTCCAAGAGACGATTGCTGCTGCGAAATCTCACCTTCGAGGGCCAACTTGAAACCGACCGAACCGTTGGGTCGATTGGAAAATCGTTTCGTTTTTTCGGTGAAAACGAAACACGGTTTTTTTAGAGCGTATAGATATTTTATTAAATTGTATATTCTCCATTTTGGAAAACGAAATGACTTTCCGAACGACCCGATAGGGTGATCTTTACCAGTAAATCTCTCAAAACTTTACTTCGTACGCGAACCTATACGCAACTCGGTAACTAGAGGACTCTAGTCGGTGTATAATAGAAAAATGAAGAATCAACGGTTCAACTAACAACAGGGAAAAAACACTTCGCACGCCACAGACGTAAAGCATCGTCGAATAACCCGTAAAAGTCTGGGCTTAAAAATATCGCGATACCGTCGATAAAGGGAACGTGGACAGCGTCGAGTGATTTTTCGATCGAGGGAAACTTCCCATCCAACGTGACTGGCAATATCTACCGGAACCTCTTCTTTTTCTTCCTAGAATACATCCGGTGCAGAATCTTCCTCGCGAACTTTGATCGAGGTTACGCAAATTTCTACTCCTTTAGAGACGAAAATAAAACCGTGTCTCGCAAAGAAACGAGAGTGTACTCTAACGAAAGAAAATTGTTCGATACGAAGAATATTACACGGTGCAAATAATGGAGAAAAGAACACTTTCCCAATACGATCGACGACTCTCGAACCGAACCAAATGGAAAACATCCACGCTCCGTACCGTTGACACCGAAAGCGCCTAAGTACGCGTTTAAAAAAAAAAGGAAAGAAAAACGTTCTTCCTAGAAAAGTAGTTCGCGCCGCTCGGTAAACTTCTCGTCCGATAACCCACAAAATCTCGATCGTCGCGAACGGGTCGCGTGCCCTGCTGTCCCAGAATTCAACGGAACGCGGTGGCTCGCGGACAGGACGAAAGGGAGAAAAGAGAAAGAAAAGGACAAGGAAAGGACGGCGCAACGTTTTCTCCGTTTTGTGGGCCGCGGGGTTGTTCTCTATGATTTTTCGAGCGTCGCGATAGGAGCCGTAAGAACGCGTCGGACAATCGTCAGGGTCCGAGTAGCCGGGTTGAACGCGGCGCGCGAGTTGTTCCGCTGGTGCACCACGCGCCTAGATGTCGGGAGTCGTCGACGCGCAGGCGCAGGCGCACCGACGAAAATCCTCCCCGAGGGTTGCAGCGAGTCGGACGAGGACGACGACGGGCCAAGGGAGGCCCGTTAATCGGCGATAGACAGTCAGTCGGTCGGCAGCCAGCGCGCCTCACGGACGTCACAGCCCGCGTTCCCGAGCCGAGCCGCTTCCGAGCACGGTCGGTTCCACGTCACTCGTCGCGCGTGACAACCTCGATCGTTCCTTCTCTCTCACCGGTGGCGTCGGAAGATCAACGAGGACACCGAGTTCTCCTCGAGGATGCCAGAAGCGTTCCGCGATGCATCGCCTTGACACGGGTGTTTGAACCGACGACCTTCGACATCGAAGGGATGAGACCCCCGTCGTCGAGTACCACGATCGAGTACCCGGTGCCGCGCCACGACTCGACTCGACGTTGACTCGACTCGGCTCGTCCCCGTTACGATCGACTGGACGCGACTCGATCTCGTTGGATCGGTGGTCACTGGTCGATTCCCCGATCCGCGCGCAGCGAGCCCGAATTCGTAACTCTTCGAAGTCGCGCCGAACGACGAGGGAAATTGATTCTGTCACCCGGTGACGAGGATAATCGATTCTGTCGCGGGGGACGAGGATATCGATGTCCACTCGACGCGCATTCAAATGACACCGAGGATCATCGCGGAGGACATGACAGTGAACGAACCGTGTAATGGAAGTTGACAGGCGAGTTGCACACCGAGTGCGTTGAAGCGACGCGCGAGGCCCGCGCGGAGATGAGCGAGGAGACGTTCAGCTGATGGTGTCAGAGAAGACCCCCTATCCCCCCGGCTGTACCGAGAAACGTCCGTTGCCTTACTCCTCCGCGTAACCTCACCATCGCGCTCGGTGATCGCCGATCGGTTATCGTTCTCGAGCACGTGAATCCTCTACCTCGAAATCGTGATATATTTTTCGTATGTATTTTCTACGTCCCGACGGAGCCACGAAAGTGTTCCCGGTCGGTGCGAGTAATCCGCGCGTACTTGGGTCTTCCGGAGACCGGAGTTTCGGTGGAGTTCTTCCAGGAACGTGTTCGTTGTCGCGATATCGTTCGAAGTCGAACGTCGTCCTCGGGTTACGCGGATACTGGTACGATCCGCGTAGGTCGCATCGACGCTCGTTGGACGGTACTCGGCGGTGGTCGCGTTCGATCGTCACGAACCAAAGGGAAAACGAACGAGAGCCGAGGAACGGCTGCGGCACGTTCGTCGCTCGAACGATCGCGTTGCAGCTGCAAAGATTTCGGGACAGCTGGGAGGAGAACGGTGTACGGAGGGTGGCGGTGATCGCGCGGTGTCGTTGCAGCGATCCTCGAAGGTGACAGAAGCTGCCGCGGGACGCGCGGGGCTGGCGAAGACGGGGAAATCGACGGTGGAAAAGGAGGCGGTGGAGGGTGGTGGCAGTGTCGTCGATAGTGGTGGTGGTGTTGTTGGTGCCAGTGGAACTACCGCTACCGTCGGCGGTGTCGACGATAAAAATACCGCGGGTAGCAGCAGCGCCAGCAGCGGCAGTAGCGACAGCGGTAACGGCCGCGGACTCTCGTGCAGGGGTGGCACGTTGCGACTTCTAAAGGGACTGGTGGAGGGCCCGATAGGCAGGGTGGCCGCACGAGTGCACCGCTGGGGAACAGCAGGAGGGGTCGATCCCTCTGCACCCTCAGGACGGGGGGAATGTCCCGGCGGAGAGGGTACCCCCCGTCGGAGCGTCCTCGACGCCACGAAGAATCGCCGGCTGATGGGCGCCAACCTCACTAAGCAGAGCAGGGTGAGTTCTTCGGGGTGGACGACCACGGCTCGGACCGACGACCACCTACGCTCCTTTCCTTCGGAACGATCGCGCGTGCCGTCTTACCTTTCACCGTCTTCTCTTCTCGTCTTTTTCCTTTTTGCCTTTTTCTTTCCTTTCGTACGATCCGGAACGAGCATCGACCGAAAGATCAAAGAGAAACCGAGCACAGAGAGGGCCGAAAGATATCGAGTTGCAACTTGGGAAACGCGCTTCCGTCCCGAGGAGAAAGGAAGATATTAGCACCGACACGGTACACTCGGTTGTTCGAGCGAATTGAAATCCGAATCGAGGCGAGACTCGATTTCCGAGCCGAGAACTCGAAACAACGGAACGGCCCGGAAGACTCGACAGGAATCGAGTAGCTTGTCTCGAAAGTATCGAGTAGTTCGGATCCACCGAGTGGACTGTACACTGTGCGGTACAGATTTATACCACTGTAACGGATCGTACGCCTCGTAAGACCCGTGACTGAGAAAAAGTTACTCGACCCTGTCCATGTTCCACTTACTCGTAGTACATTCCCCTTAACACGGAACCGATCTTTATTTTACGCTGTAAAACTTTCGATCGCGATAACTTCATTAACGCGTCGATCGACACGTTTGAGCACAGTTCGTTCGAAAATATCGTTAGAAATACTATACCGCGCGATAACGCTCGCGTTTAATTTTTACGCGCTAAGAGCGAGATTGCAGGAGTTCGAACCGAACTCTCTACGTATGCTTTGTACCGAGACTTTAAAACTGTTTCTTTTTTTTCGAAACAACTTTTTTCGATCCGACGAACTCGGTCTCTCAGGATGTAATTAACCGACTGGAAATTTAGCGGAGTAATTTTTAAAATCGCTACAAGATTCGTCGTCCAGGTTCGTCGTACTTGTGCGCACAAAGGAAATGTAATTAGTGGCAAAAAGAAGAATTATTTCGGAAGCTTTGTTCCGCACGAAAATGTTACCTTCGGGAACGAAATAAAACGTATTACAAATGAAAGACCTCTCATTGTTCTTTCGCGCAGGATGAAACGAAACCGGAGGAAACGAAAAATTTTACATTCGAGGATGAAAGAGAACGTATCGCGGGCGGGAGAGAATTTTTCGTTCGGTTTCTCGGCCACTTCAGGTTTACGCGTACAGGTGAACACGAATAGCGGGAACGGGGAGATGTATCTTTTTCGAGTATCGTTACGTACCAAAATACAACATTCACGGACGAAGTAGCACGCGCGGTAAATGGAAAATATCTATTTTTTCGTACGTTGAACGGTACTTTGGAGGGTACAATGAAACGTAACGATGTTAAGAAGTTCGGTCGATTCGCTGGATACGTGTAAATATCCGAAACGAATATGATAAAAAGCAAATAGAATTTAAAAGCATCGAGGAACTCGTATCTTACAGAAATCTGTAAATTTTAGTATTTTTATCGCCTACGTCCGTTAACTGTGAAACAACGTAGCCCTGTATCCACTCGCCGGCACGGGCCCCGTGTCCAAAGGAAACTTTCCGACCCCTCGTTGAACACGTTCACAGTCCACGCGTGTAAGCGTGAATACCACTCGAACGTGCAGAAAATTGTATCGATTTTCGTAGTAATCTTCTTTTCCGAACGTCACGCGCTAGTATCCCTATGATGCATTGTGCACGACTCGCACGAAATCACCTGGAACGATATACTCGCATACGTGGGTATGCCTCTTTTCCTTCGCTTCTTATACTTTTGACCAGGATTTACATTGTACGGTTTATCTTTACAATTTTGTAACAAATATTTTTACGGTAAAAGATGGATCTGTAACTAATTAAATCAGTTACGATCTCCGATATTAACTTGCGCGCAAATCGGTACCGAAAAAAGTGCAGAAGATGCACCGTCTCGAAAGTCACAATTTAGACAAACTCACCTTTGCAAGTTTCTTTCCACGTGAAAATATTACACTAGCGGACAAATGTGATACATCTACGTTTCGTAATTTTAAAAAATCTCCCACGACCACCGCAAAATGAAAAATCCGCCCACGATCTCCGATATTGGCTTACGCGCAAATCGGTACCGAAAAAGTGCAGAAGATGCACCGTCTCGAGAGCGACAATTTGGACGAGCTCGCCCCTGCAAGTTTCTCTCCACGTGAAAATATCACGGTTGCGGAGGCTAGAACAACGGGACGCGTTACCTCGTCCGTTGCACGGGGCGCAATGGGGCGAGTAATTTGTTCTCGAGAACGGTAGAATTTCTCTGGCAAAAAGCGCGAGGTCCGCGAAACTTGTTTGGATATTCGTCTCGCGCCATAAACGATAATCGGTAGGAAAGTTTCGCGAAGTTCTAAGCGGCCCGGAGACATAACCATTGTCGTGCTGCGAAATCGTCGCGCAGAGCGGCCGAGAGGGCGGGTTCGGGTCGGGCGGGAGTTTTTCGAGTCGCGATTCTCGTCCGTCGTAAGGCAATTCCCAACGATCGCGGAAGAACTTGAGCAATAATCGAGGACAAAAGCCGTGGTATACCTCCGCTCGTTCCCCGATGAACTTCCAAAAGATGTTCGACGTTTAGACGAGGCCGTTGCACGCGCTCGTAAAAAATTCCGACGTGGGAATCTTGTCGCGCGACACGACCGCTGAATCGAGAAACGCCTCGGCGCCCCGGTGCTGCGATTCCAGGTGTCGGGCACGTACAATATTTAACAACCGGTGGAGATAAATTATTCACGAGAGAGGAAGTTAGTTCGCCGCGAGTTTTCACCTAGAAGAACGTTTCCGCTTGGTACGCCGTTCGAAACGATTTCGCGCCCGCGGGTAACCGTCGCGGGTAAAAATTCTTACCCGGGCAATCGCGCGTCTTGCAAATTTAACGACCCCGCCAATTACGGTAGACGCGGCCACTTCGGAACGAGGGGAAGTAAATTATTCGCGGTTTAAGGAAGAATTTCCGCTCGAAATTTTCACCTCGACCGGGAGACGTTTCTTCTTTACGCGTTGAATCGGTCTCGAAGTCCCTTTGTGACTACAACGGTTCCGAACACGAAGCCTTTCGGTTACAGAGTACGAGGACTTGTATGATATTTCGAACGAAATACATTCGGAAGAAATTTTTCTTGTATTTCTCTCGACAACGTTCAAGCGATATTGCGAATCAATGAGTGTTTTTATCGTTTACAATGGATTCTCTTTAGCTTGTCGATCGTAACATTTTTGCATCGAGAACGTTCGCGAGACTGATCCTTTTGTTACTTTTATTCGGTCAGTGAATAGAAATAATATCTCTCGTACGATCGCAACGATTGCGGTTTATTCTTAATAATGCACGCGCAAAAATAATCTCGGTGAACTTGTACTCCGTTTCTGATATTTCCTACTTTCCCGATGTTTAGAGAAAAATTACTCCGCGCGTTTTTTATTTCTATTCTTACATCCCGAGGAGGGCCACGTGATCGAAACATGGACGAAAAACGAGATACGTACCTGGAGCAACTCGCTCCTTAGAGTTCCACGTTACCAAGGAATACTCGAATACTCCGTCGCATTTCGAAACAAGAGTATGCGAATTATTCGAGAAGCGGTCTCTTCCGTCGCTTCGTGTTTCCATTGTCGGAGAGAAATATTTCCTCGGCGCGTACTTCGTCGAACCGATTCCTCCGTTTCACGCGGAAGAAAACTGTTATCGCGAGGTTTCCGATTTGGCAGGCTCCTCGTCGAAGCGGAGACGGCCAGAAGCTTCGATCGGAGACGATACGAACACAGAACGGAAGGAAAGGGGGGAAAAAAGGTAACGAGGAAATTCACGGACCATTTAAGCTCTCCCGCAGGTATCAACGCGTAGATATCTGGGCTCGTGAGAGACACCCATTCACTGGCCGCTTTCCGCGCCGATGAATGAAGCATTCATACGCCTCGCGTTCGTAAAACTCCAAGTTTACTTTGATGATCCGAATCGTGCCCCGTGCAGCTGGAACCCGCTCCGTCGATTCGCGTCGATGCACCCGTTTCTCCCAACGGACATTGTCGGGTTAATGGAAACCGTACAGAAATCGAAATACCGTTCAAAGGAGCGTTATATTATCGACTGCTGCGTAGTTTTTGTTTGCCCCGGGCAACTGTACACAGCGCGAATCGAAGGATCGACCCGTAACCGATACACCCAAAGAAACTCGTACTCAAGATTCGTTTCCCTTTCTCCGCGAGTAGATCTTTCAATGCCCCTAACGATTAACCCAATTTATCGTTTTCCAATTAAGAATACTCTTAATCGATGTCTCGTGGGAATTGTGCAACGAAAATAAGTATAAATTTTATAAATTTTGCTATCGTGGTGATCGAAACGTGTCAAGTTGCACACTTTTTGGAGTAACATTTTTGAATGCCAATATACACGAACGGCTACGTTTCTTTTCATTGTTTTTAAACCTTTATCGCATCACGCCTGTACAATTAATATTTCGAGTTCAAATACGAATCGCAGTATACAAAACTTCAATTTTGTTTTCGAAATTGTGCCCACTGTAGCGCGTAAAACTGAACACCGTTTACGAACAGGAGTCTGAACGTTCGTTACTGAAACTTCTCGTTGAATTTCTCATTCTCGTCGAATTTCTTATTCTCGTTCTCGAAACGATTCTGGAACAACATCCGCCGAAAAATTTCAATACAATTCCCACAGTTTGCTTCCTCGAACGTCGTTGCATTCTTCGCGGAACGCCATCGACGATTCACGAACGTTCGTTCCTGCTCGCGGTACCGGAAACGCAGCCGTGCTACCATTCGCAGCGCATACCAAAGAAATTGATACGCCTCGAACGATCCGCTCGAGCACGGTAATGCTACGCAACATCGCGGCACGAAGCAACATCCTCCGTGTTATCATCGGATGTAACACGCGATTCGATGCATCGATGCGCGTTTTCGTCGAAGTGCGTGCCACTTCTACGATAAATGCTCGCGAAAATGGCCGTGCACAGTACAATTGGACGTAATACGCGATTCGATGCATCGATGCGCGTTTTCTCGAAGTGCGTACCGCCTTTACGATAAATGCTCGCCAAAGCGGATGTAAGTAATATCATCGAACGTGATACGCGATTCGATGCATCGATGCGCGTTTTCTCGAAGTGCGTACCGCCTTTACGATAAATGCTCGCCAAAGCGGATGTAAGTAATATCATCGAACGTGATACGCGATTCGATGCATCGATGCACCGTTTCTACTATAAATGCTCGCGAAAATAGCTGTGCACAATATCATTGGACATAATACGCGATTCGATGCATCGATGCGCGTTTTCATTCAAGTGCGTGCCGCCTTTACGATAAATGCTCGCGAAAGCAGACTTACGTAATATCATCGAACGTGATACGCGTTTCGATGCATCGATGTACAGTCTCTACGATAAATGCTCGCGAAAATAGCCGTGCACGATACCATTGAACGTAATACGCGATTCAGATGCATCGTCGCGTGCTTCGATGATAACCCCCCGCGCTGCCTCTACGATAAATACTCCCGAAAGTGGCTTTACGTAACACGACGTCGGGGTTGATCGTCGTTGCGCACGAAACGCCTAAAATTCTTCGAAAAATGCAACCTTCTCCCTGTTAACTCTCCAACGAGCCGGAGGGGGAGTCGAAACGTAAATCACGACCTTTATCACGGTGCAGAGTTAACGATAATCGCGAAAGGATGCAACGAAACGTTCCGTTCGACGAGCGGATTAAACGAAACGCGAAACAGATTTAATTATTCTTCGAACAGAGAGAACGCCGACGAATTTGCATTCGCTCGTTACACGAATTACAGTGAAACGGGGAGTGGAAGGGAGATGAGGGGTACGTCCCCCTCCCCCGGCGATTAATGGTTTCTTTGATAACAATATGGAAATTATGACGATAAAACGATCGGCGCGAAAGCTTTAGCGCGCGACGGAATTTTACGGGACGAAAGCGTACGAGTCCGGCGGCGAAACGTTCACGGGTAGAAACGGTGGAAGGGGAACCGGGGGAACGGAAAATTGCGATTTTATGAAAACCGCGATAATCGATAAACCGAGCGTACGGGAAAAAAATTAAACGAAACGATGCAAGAAAGTTTCTCGCGTGAACGCTATCGCGGCTCGAATTTTGCATACGCGGGTCGCGAGGAATTTGGCCCGCAACCGGCCGTTTTAATCCCGGCGAAATTATGAACTGCTCTCGACCGTCGTGAGTTACCGTTACTTTAAATGCGAAAATCTTTTCGAATAAACATTATACAAACACGGCCTGCGAGTACATATATACACGCGACTTGTCCGTGTCGTGGCTACAATGGCTCGTATCTATGTAAATTATATCCGATACGATGATAACGATACGTAAACTCGAGTGACAGACTTAATCCTGTTACGCACGAAAGGCGACTCTCGATCACCGTAAAATTTCATGCAACGATCCGCGACACGTCGCACCGTGAAAAATTGCAAAAGTTCCCGTTCAGGTGTCGCGTTTCGTGAAACCTTGAAAATACACCAAAGTGGAAACTTACTTTCGCTTTACGAAATTTCATCGATCGATTACGAGTGATTATGAATCTTCATCGAAGATTACTCCGTCGAAGAATCTTCGAGCGAAGAAAAGAGTCGAGAAAAACCCCGAAAAAAATATTTACGCGCGTTCAATGTAAATATACTAAAAAACTCGCGACACTTTTCCACGTTGTTTCCGTATATTCTTATTAAAAAGAGGAAACCATTATTAACACGGCACAACGAGCGGCCGTTTGAATTCGCGTTGAACGAGTACCTGTTCCCATCGAGTATAAAATATCCTTAATGGAACCGTGCGTCGTTAATCCGCTGGAAGTTCTTTCGCGAGGCAGTCGGGATCGCTCAGCGAGCGGGATTTACGATATAATTACAAGTTCCGGCGACGTTTCGTCGATGTTGCTGCGCGAACGTCGACGTATTTGCGCGTCGTTTATCGCTGCAAAAAGAAAGGGTAGGGGAAAATGGTCGCGGAGCAAAGGAAAATCCCCGTGGAATCGTTGCTTAGCCGTTTGTCGGAGCTAAACGATTACACGGCGACAATACGAGGCAAAAAAACCGAATGGACCGCAAAACCAGAAGAGAAAGGCGACTCGTAACCGCGACGAACAGAGAGACATTAACGCGTGCAACGACCCGGCTCGTTCGTATTCGCATAACGAGCCGCTTAACCGTACGCAGGAGCGCGGAGCATTGGAAAACACCATGGGGTCGCTCACGATGCTAATCGCCACCGATCGACGACGACAACGCCACTCCGTTGTTATCGCAGCTGCGACGCGAATTTTCGCGGAGATTTCGCGACGATTCGTGTCGTTCGGGATCGAACCTCCGTCCGCGAACTACGAAACCAAGATCCCGTCCGTGAAAGTACACAGACCTCGTGTTGCACCGCTGGTGTGTCCAGATCGAGAGGTGCTAATTATTCTGTTTGCACAGTTCCGCTCGCGAGTCGATCGTTTGTCGTGGCTACCCTTTGGTGCGCGCGCGAGCGGGGTTTGTTACAAGCTTTCCCGATTCGTTGTCGGTGCTGGGAATTTTTTAACTCCGTTCTTCTCCGGACGGATCGCTCGTAAACGTGCTCCGGTCTTTGAAGTGTTTACGGATAATATAAATCCGGAATAATCCGTCTGGAAGAGAATGGAGTAGAAATTTACGAAAGATGTAAATTTTGAATAATCTGCCCGCAAGAGAATAGAACTATTGCGTCAAACTTCGTTACAGCCGTATTATTCTTTGCACAATTTCATCCCCCGTGATATAGGAGTAAAGAAATTTTTTAAAGACACGAATTGTGTGTCAACCTTTCGTGTGAAAATAGTGAATCTCGTCCTCCGAGCTCTCTCCGTCGAACTCGTGCTACAATTATCGTCCACTTTGTGTACTCGTACCGTCACCTTGCGAATCTAGCATGTAAAAAACAATTCTCGTACCTTCGTGAACAAATTCAACGGCGACCGCGATATATCGATTGCCCGCGTAACGGCCACAGGCACGGACGCGTCTGCTGCCGAAGCGAGCAAGTAAAGTACGTAAAGTAAATTACAAGGCAAGGGTTAAAGCGTACAAGCAGAGAAAGCGACCTAACCGAGATATTTTTCAATCTAACCCCAGCTCGAATCTCGAGCCGTTCGCCGACGCGGAATACGAACAGCGATAATTACCAAAGTGTCGCCCGAAGATTCATCAGCGTAATATTCCGCGTCGTAATCGTCGAACGCGGGTTTCGTAATTTTACAGGGGTCGGTAATTGGCACGGTGGGCGTTGGTAATAAAGCTACTAACGTACAAACGACTAACGCATTCACGGTCCCTTCGGATCGCACCCCATCGCGATTCTCCAAGGTGCGAAGCCTGCAAGATTTATCGCGATTCCTAGCCAGCGACGAGTGGCGAGGATCACTGGCACGTGACCCAGCTATCAATCCCGTGGTTGCTCGAAGAACGCGTTCACCTGCCTTTCCAGCTTTTACTTTCCCTCTAGGCGCGCATCGGCGCGCGTACGAGGGCGGCTTGGAAATCCGATCGAGGGCGAGAAATTCGCCGTTGGTGAATTATTGAGGCTACGTTCCGCGATGGTCGTAGAGCTCGTAGGGGGATACAGAACTCGCGGACGATCGCGCGCACTCGTTCATTACTTATTTGTTGCTCGATCACCGAACCCTCGGACCGATCCCCACCACGGTCGCGCGTTCTAACTCGATGACGTCGATTGGCCGAGGCCGAGCCCGAGGCCGAGCCGTAGGTCTTCTTGCAGCTTCCTCGGCACGCACGTGCCCCGAATAAAACGCACGCGTTCACCGTGCACGCGCGCCACTGACTCACCCGGCACTTCCAACCGGCGATGCAGCCCGTGTCCGCCCGAAAAACCGGGAATACTAATACCAGAAGGTGAAAGGAACGGCTGCAGGAAGCGGAGAATGCACCCAGGTGCGACTAGACGCCTCTTTCCGTCAGGAGGTAGCTAGCTTGCTTTCTTTTCTTCGGTTTTTTCCGTTCGTCTCGGGGGGCCAGTTCGACGTTACGAGGGTTCGACGGTTTCTTCCTTCGTGAATGCGATCGAACGAAGATCGGTAGGCGTGCATCTTGCGCGATGCAATTCAACGCGGTGCGTATTATTTTTTTTTTTAAACCTTTTTCGTTCCTTCTCGTGCAAAATGTGACAAGCGACGAAACATCTGTCTTCGAAAGGAATCGAATTGTGAGATCATCGAGTGAGTCACTCGTGAAGCCGAAATTTTTAAAATTAAGAAAATTCCACCGCTTTGAGTGGAAATACTCGATTGTTCGGTCGCGTTTGTATTTTTGTACGACAACTGCGGAATTTTGTGCATTTTTCTCCACGCTGGGAGAGAAAACGTATGCGGAACGCTTTTCACGAGTTGCAGCACCGTTGATTCATTTTCTACGGTCTATCGAACGGCGAGGAACAGAAATACGAGTCCGAGGAAGAAGAATGTAAATCGACCCTTTGCGAAATAATAGGGTTATTGCGTTCGAGGTACGCGAATACGAATCGACCCTTCGGGATGGGTGATCGGGTTACCTAATTTAGAGAACAAGAATTCTGTACGACCCTTTCTCGATGGCGATATTAAATTTCAAATTATTGAGATTTCCGTATCGCGAGTTCTGTTTTAGCCCCGGTTCGTTGCAAGTGTACACCGCTCAAAATAAATAGAGGACCGCCTACTCGAATGACTTTACTCGCTCGGAGAATTATCCAATACTTTGAAAGCTTCCGTAGGTCGTGCACCGCAGACGTTCGTTGGAAATATTCATTGCGCGAATCTATGTACGATTGAAATTTTTATTTCCAGCGATTTAACAATTTTGAATTCCCGAATTTTTAACAAACGTATCGCGAAATATTTCCTCGAGCTACGAATCGAATTGACACAACCGAATCTAATGGATGTAACCCGAAAGAAAAGTCCGATGTATTTAAAAAATTTTTAAAAACGAAACGAGCATCGAACCATGGAAACGCAAAAACGAAAGCTGTTGAAACATCGAGAAGATTTATCGTAATCGATCAACGAGAATCCTTTCGATACATCGTCGAGAGAGATGGATCAACGCTGAATCTTGTTACGAACGTAATTTTTTCACACGATGCACGTGTCGCGGATGAAACTCACGTGCAGCTATCGATCGAGCCGCCCCTCTTCTAGCTCGTTGTGTAAGCGATGCGGTCCGTTTTAGAATATGTTAAGCTCCCCTATTGCACACGGCTACCGAACTCGTCGGTTTTTTGTTTCGCCGGTTCCACGACTGAGAAAACACGGTTTGGAATTGCTCGATTAAAAAATATGTATCGTAAATACGCGTAACGACGCGTTATATATATATATATATATTTATAATTTTCCCTTTGCCCGGATTCGTTCCGCGCGATTGCGATTACCCGCGAAACGAACGAAAAATGATCGGAGAATCGCAATTGTCGAGCGGCCGGTACGTTCGTTCGGATTTATTACGCGAAACTCGAAAGGTTTGAAAGCGACATCGTTGCATTAATCGGGGCAACGTTTCGAATTAAATGTACATTTCTGCCCTCGTGGTTTCTTTGTTCCCGTTTAGTTCTTTCGCGTGGGCGCACGTGCGTCGCATGCGAGCGACGTTCCTCATCGTCGGACATCGATCGGCGCCCGATTCTCTCTCTCCGCTCGAGTGGCAAAAATGGAACTAGACGGATCGAATTTTTTTTTTTTTAATGCGTTATTTTATACGAAGCCACTCGAACCCGTTCCCCGTTCACCAAGATCGTTGCGTTCAATTAATGCGATAACGTCGTGCTTGACATCCTTGTTTTCCATCAATTTGAAATTACATGTAACATATTTACGAATAGTTACGGATAAAATATATTTAAAAATAGTTACGGATAAAATACATTTACAGATAGTTATAGAAACTCAAGTTAAAGAGGCTGGGGAAACTAAGGTAACAAAATTAATTTCTTTCACTTCTTATTCATGGATATGTAATGTATTAACAGATATGTAAGAAACTTTTTTCGGGAAAATTTCATCTGGCAAATCGCGATTCGTACGTAATTTCAACGAAGCGTTTAAGAAGAAAAGAACGGGATGAAAATAATAAAATCGCGAGCGAAAACAACTTAACCGCGAGATGCGTCCTGCGAGTGAAAGCGAATAAAGGGGATCGAATGGAGCGAATTAGAACGTACACCGATTCAAATCCACGGGAACGGACCGATGTTGACGAGTACCGGAGAGAACGGACATAATTGGAATCAATTGGCTCGAATGATTAAATAATAGGAAGGATCTAACGCGAGGGTTCCGAATCGACGTGAACGAAAGAAACGAGGAAACGGGAGTAGCTATCGTCCGTGGGAAATTGAATTCTTTCCGCCCGATCTTTATCTTCTTTCTTTCGCGAGTGAAACTTTTACGTTATCTCGTCAACGAACACGGTTTCGAACAAAAAGAATCGTTCGGTCCGAGTTTAGGTACGTTCGAACGAGAACGGACGAAAGTTATAAATGTTCGTTTCTGGGTACTTCTTCGGAGATTAAATTCGAACAAGATCAACCGATAAAAATACTTCTCGTCCGTTCCGATGGCCGCGTAATTATATTTACTCGTAATTATTCTATCATATCGTACGCGTACAGTTTGAATACTTAAGCGTCACAACCGTTGTTATACTTTCCAATTGTATCCGACGTATCTTCTAACGAGGACTAAAATTCTACCGAAGATACTATAACTAAAATTATTTGAATATTTCCCGCTCGTAATTCTGCCACAGAAAATTCAAACCCCCGCGATCGAAAATATTTCGCACAAATAACCCCAGTGAAGACTTCGCAAGACTTCGTGAAACTTTCCTAACCACTCGTGGCGATCTCTAAATATTTTTGAAAATTCAGCTTCGTACATACCAAGCTGACGTACCAAGCGGATACTATTGGGTTGTTGGGAAAGTCATATCGTCTTTTTTTTTTGGTGAAAACGAAACACGATTTTTTTAGAGTGTGTAAACATTTTATTAAATTACATATTCTCCATTTTGGAGAACGAAATGTTTTTCCGAACAACCTGATATTTTTTTAACTAAACAAGTACCCTCGATTTCGTGCCGATCGAAGCCACGCGCGTTGTTCGAAATGCGCCAGGTTTATGTACACGAGCGGGTTCACCGAGTACAAATATTTTGCTCGTCGGGCTTGCACAAAGGGTGCAATAAACGTAATTGAAGATATCCCCAAAGAACGCGAACGACCAGGAAAAAAGGGGAACTCGTTCCCTTTAAACTTCCGTGTCCGCGTCCATTCAGATCCTCGTTCGAAAAACGAAAGTTTGAAAGTCAAACGCCGAGAAGTTCCAGCACGACCCTCCTCGAGCGATCGGAGTAGGGCTGCGCGCAACCCCCATCGTTGGCAAACGACAGCGGTTTTCGTTGACTCGCAGCTCGCAAAGAAGGACAAGAAGATCGCATTACGCATCGGCTACGAGCGAGCGACCAACCACCCCGCCCCCGTCTTCCTCCGAAAAAGAAGAATGGCGCGCGGGACGGCGGAGAACGTTCGTCGGGATTTAAGGCTCCATAAATCCGCTCGGAGCATCCCTTAAGCCCTACCGCGCGGTGGTCAGTCGGCTTTTACCAGATTGTATTCCGCGATATCTTTCGTTCGGACCCTCCGCTAAAACGCCTTTCACCTGACTCTCTTTAATAGACCGCCTCCTCCTGATTGCAACGACCGTAAGTATCGTCGCTTAATTCCCCAACATGGCCGTTCCAGCGGGAGGGAACCGCCGGCGAAAGTGTACCGTTTACCCGAAAATTGAATCCTTTGTCAAACGAACGGGAACCGAGAGATTAACAAACATCGTGGAAACTGTACGTTACACTTGCTCCGCCGTATTCCGATTCGAAGGAAACTGTAACGCGAGCATCGAAATCTCTAACGGATCAAACGTTCCTACGATTCGGCTACGATCTCCAAGACGTATTTCGAGGTTTATCGGAGTACAGGCTAGGTTCGATCGGTTGCAAATTCTCGAACGACGTAAGTTTCTCGAGCTTACTGGTCAAGAACATTTTTCATCGTACGGACACGTTCGCGTGTATTATTTCCATTCTTTCGCGGTTATCTTAAAAGGAAAAACGTACAATGCTCGATCGCGTTCAAGACGAAGATACGAGTGTGGAAATTTTATAATCGTTCTCTTTTCTCTTGTACCGAAGATAGTGTTTTTCTTGAACAAGTAAATAAACGAACGAATAAAACACAAAGATACGAGTGTAGAAATTTTACAATCGTTCTCCTTTCTCCTGTACCGAAGATAGTATTTTTCTCGAACTAAACAAACGAACGAATAAAACACTCGAGTACACTTTCGTAGTTACTTCCGTCTTGAAGAACTAAAATCGTGCAATCTGCGTACTCTATCTTTTCGAATCCCACCGAGATAAAACGTGTAACGGTAAAAACGATAAGATCTCGGATTTGAATTTACTCGACGATTCGTCTCGATCGTTCTCCCTTGGGTATCGCCGTGTAAGGTGGTATTTTCCGCTACGTTACACCGATAAATAAACGAACGAATAAAATACACGAGCGAAGCGATCCTGATTCACCCGAGACGCGTACACACGCGAGAAAGCACCGGTTCGGGATCGTTGGTCCGGCCGATAAGAAAGAAAAATCCAACGGATTCGGGAACCGGAGATTCCAACGGATCCTGGCGAACGCCGTGAAATAACGGAAGTCTCGCACGAATCCGGGGAAATTGAAACGTTAAGGGAAAGGAGATACGGCAGTCCGGCCGGGATTCTCGACAAATATTCCGCCTCGCAGTTTCGAAGCAACGATACGAGGTCGACACATTTTCCAAGTTCCGCGTATCGACGATTTATCGTTCAGCGGCCGTAGACGCGACACGGCCGACGAGTTAAATCGCGTGAAATACTGCTTTCGGCACATCGGGCCGCGCGCAATTATTGATAGGCCAGGAACCGAAGCAGATATAGGTGGAGGCGATTCTAGCCGCGCACAGAATCGAAAGGGTGCAATCAATGTACCGTGCAACGCTTCGATTTAAATTCATGAATAATTCCTCCCACCGCCGGGACCGAAGATCGACGAGCTCTCTTCCATCTCTGCTTCTTCCTCTCTATTTTTCTTTTTTTTTTCTTTTTTTCTTTTTTCGACTCGATCGGGCCGAGCTCGAAACTCGCTTTAATCAAGAAAATGTCCCGATCGCCGACCTCGAATCCTCTTTCATTTCGAGCAAAGATCGCGCGAACGTTACGAGAAACCCGTGTCGCGCTTCCGAGAGAACCGACACCGAATTCGACGAAACTTTGAGCAAACGTTGGCTACGGTCCGAGTATCTCTTCGATAGAGTACGTTTAAGGGAAGTGCTTCGAGTGCATCTTGCGCTTCATTTTCTTTGCACGTGTTCCGGTGAGCAAAATTTACTCGAAATGGTACAAGTTCTGTGGAAAGAAGACATCGAATACGAAGAATATTTCAGCTCCTTTTTCATTTTAACCCTCGCTCGAATGCGAGTGCACCTTGCGCTTCATTTTCTTTGCACGTGTTCCAATGAGTAAAATTTACTCGAAATGGTACAATTTCTACGGAAATATTTCAGCTACTTTTTCATTTTAACCCTCGCTCGAATGTACTCCGCATCTATTTTGAGCGGTGTAACATTTAGGTCGCGGGTTTCGTGCTCGTAGCGATTGAGTACGCGCGATCTTCGATAGCAATTTCACCCGACTTGTTCAAACGCGAATAAAATTCCAATTTTGATGGATCCCCGAAACGATTCGCTGTTCGAGATTCAAAGGAGAAACTCCTAGGCGCGAGTCTCGTTAGTTTTACTCGTGTCTGCGTAACTTTCGATTGCAAAAGGTATTTAAAGTACCTTTCGAATTGAAATACCATCGTCTCCAAAGGCGTGTCGATTAAAATGTATTCGCGGAACGTGTACAAACAACCGATAGAACGTTTTCGAATTCCGTTGTCGAACCTCGCGGAACGACGCGGGTCTCGGTTCGCGTAATTGGAAAAGCTGTGCAAAAGGTATCCGTAATTTTAGAATGTTAATTCACCGATGACAGGACGTCCACCCGTGGAACGATAAATAAAAAAAAGCGACACTGTCGTGGACAGAAACGGGCGCACGTTTTCGCGGACGCTCGATCGACTCTTTTTTTCTCTCTCTCTCTCTCCACCCTCTTCCATCTAGTTTCGAAAGAACGACGAAAATAAAAATCGACGCACGAACACGTGTCCTGTACGCCGGGACGAAATAAAAATTGCGTCGGCCGAGCCAATTTATTTTCATTCCGTGCGAAAAGAGGCGAAATTAATTCCAGTGCCGCGACCGATACGAGAATCGTGTATCGAATCCTGCGTGGTATCGACGCGTTACGCGGGACGTTGAATCATCGATCATGCGTCCGCATAAACGATTCGCGACCGATTTATCGTTCCCTCCTCTTCAACGGCTCGGTTCTCGGTTCTCGAGTGCGTAAAATTCGTGTTTTCCGGTCGACGGTGAAACTTCGCGGTAACTTCGAATCCACGACCGAATCAACGCTGAAACGCATCCTCCGTGGAAACAAGACACGAAGAGAGGAGGATTCTCCGTTATCGCTGCACATCGGTCCCGGTGGGACGCGAAATCGTAAATAGAACGCATGCATTTGCCCGGAAGAGTCCCGGGCGAAGTTTTATTTGCTCGTTAAGCTCCTCCTTCTCATCTTTTTCTTTCTTTCTTTCTTTCTTTCTTTTTTTTACGATTCATTTCGCCTCCCGTCGGGTACTCCCCGCGGCAATAAAACCGCTCGCTTATGCTCGTCCGAGCTGAAAAGCGTCGACAATGTCTCGATAAAGTTCGCCGGACTCTCGCGGAGATCCGAGGGACGCGGGAAAGGGCGTTGAAAATTATCGCGACGAGGGGAGTGAATCGTTCGCCCGAGTCGATGAACATCTGCAAAAAGAAAAAATGCTGCCGAGGGTAAGCCCGGGGATCAATGATCTTGAAAAGCTGGAAATTTGCATGAGAATAAGACGAAACGGCGAGCAACCACGGTGGTCGGTATGGAGGGCACTGGAACGTTCACGGATGACGCGGGGATGAACCGGTTCGATAGGAATCGAATAATCTCGCGAAACGGATTCGCCACGAACTGTTTCTCGTCGAGAGAAAAAATTCTTTCTCCCTTCTGGTACAAAATTCGAAGAAAATCGTAGCGATCTCTTCGAAAGATTTTCAACGAAATTTCTTTCTCCCTTCCGGTGCAATATTCGAAGGGAATAGTGGCATCCTCTTCGTTGGATTTGCAACGAAATTTTCTTCTCCCTTCTGGTACAAAATTCGAAGAAAATCGTAGCATTCTCTTCGTTGAATATTCAACGAAATTTCTTTCTCCTTTCTGGTAGAGGATTCGAAGAAAATCGTAGAATTCTCTTAAATAAACGATTGTTCGAACACGTATCGATTTGGCGAATTTCGGTGCGGACACTATTGGATTTCCGCGCGCAGATTGCGCGCCAAGTGATTCACTCGCGGAGAAGCGACCTTGAGCAGTGAATCGAGTTTGGTTCTACCGTATGTAGTTTCACCGGGCAAACGCTCCGACAGACCCGAGACGAAACGTGCTTCCCTTTACTTTCATCCTCCCTTCGTTCTTTATACACCGCGATGTTCCTTTTGCGGAAATTCCCGCGAATTCTTGAATTCACGCGCCTCGATGATCGAACGGAACGTTCACGAACGCATTCGGAAACTCACCCCGACGATTGTTTAGAGGCGTTTAACTGACGGAAAAATCGGTTTTGTTCGTTGCAGAGAGAGGCTACGCAACGAGATGTGGAACGCGAACGACGACAACGAATGGAGGCCGAAGCTCGGGTACGCGAGGCTACGGCTGAAGCTGAAAGAGCACGTTCCAGAGTCCATCACCTTCAGAGAGAATTGGCCAGGTAAGAAGAAATATCGCAGATTCTCTGCCCGCGATCCCTCTCTGTCCGGTACAGTGATTTGTTTCGAAAGAACAGGGCCGACGATAAGAAGACTCGTTTTGTAAACGATCGATCGAACTCGGTAATTGTTTTTCTCCTCTCTTCAACGTATTCTGATCTTCCGTACTCGAATCTCTGTTGCTTTGTGAACAATTTCGAGCAAAAACAGTTTCGTCGTTTGCTTCGAAAGAACAATATCTACGGGAAGATTTCTTTTTACCAGTGATCTATACGTAGTTGGTTTTTTCTTTTTTCTAATATATCGTAGCCTCCGCGAAGAAACATCTTTGCGATTTGTTTCGAAAGAACAGCGATGCAGGAAGATTCGTTTGGTTAATGGTCGATCGAACCCTACCATTGTTCATTTCTATTCTCTCTGTTATATCGTAGCCTCTGTACAAAAATATCTGTCGCTTCTCGAACAAAGAAACATTTTCCTCGATCGACAAACGACCGCGTGAAATCTTTCGGGAAACGCTGGAAAAATCGCAACGCGAATCATCCCGGATTCCGTTGACGAATCGATTACTCTTTTAATTTCCCAGCCGCGGCTCCGGTATTTGCGCGATGCGTTTCAATTTAATTAAATCCCCGCGAGCCTGTACATAGTAAAAACAGTCGATTCGTTGGTATGGAAAAATATATGGAATACAAAATACAGGAGAGAGAAAAGAGACACGGATCGTACGTAGATACGTTTGTTCTGGGAATCGGGCATAATGCTACACGCAGACCCAATCAATTTCCAACATTTTCCAGTCGTCTCGTTACTCGTTTTGTTTGACCGTTTCCAACGCTGACTCGATGACACAGACTTTCATCAATTTAGTCGAATTAACGGTGAATAACCGTGCTCCCCTTGTATCGTATCGATCGACGCCCGAATCTTTTCCAATTTTTCGCGCGTTACCCAAATCGCGAACGCTTCGATATCGAGGAACGTGCTACACCGATTTGCTACGAAAGAACAATATCCGCCGGGAGATTTACATTGACAACGATCCACGTTCTCTCGCGCAATATTCCCTTGTAAATTCGACGCGTGGACGTTAAGAAACGGGTCTTTCCCGGGGCGTAGAACCGTCAAAGTACGATATCGAAGCCAAATCGAAGGAGAAGTTAACTACCGGTCCAGGTACGAGGCAGACTGCCCGTCGATCCTTCGTTAATACTTGACCAAGAACCCTGAGGGGCAATCGTATCTCCTGCATCGACTCGTCCGCTCTCGAACGGTGATCAAACCTCGGTACATCGCGTTCGAGGGAAGATTTCGTTTCGAAGTTGGATCGAAAGGTAGGAGAACGCTCGATTCCGCGGCGTCTACCGCCGGTGCTCGACAGACAGGAAAAGAGAAACCAGGCCTGTAAATCGATGCGGTTGCCAAACATCCGGCAATAATTCGAGGCGCTTGTCCGACATCGATTTCTCCTTCCTTTGCTTCCCTCCGTTCCTCTCTGCCTCTCTCTCTTTCTCTCTCTCTCTCTCGTGCGGGCGTTTTGCGTCTCTCCGTGGCGGGGCTTGCGAAAATCGCTTATTTCATCGAGCCGCAGACAGCACTTTATTTCCCGTGCAGCCGCCTCGCCGGAAAAGTACCGCCGCGATATAACGTATAAATAATGAGACCGCGTTTCCCACGCAATAACTAGCGGATTTCATGGTAAATCATCGATATTGGCATTCTTCCAATAACGTATCGCGGCTACGAGGTGGTCACCCCCGCGGATATATTATCGGGGTGTATCGAGGTAGCCGAGATTACGATCCTGCGCGTACACCCCACGGATGCCTCGGTTCCACATCCGGTGTGCGACGCGCCGATCGAAAATCACCGTGGATCCTGGTAATTCTACCTTGGACGATCGTTTACGTTTACATTCACTTTTCCCGCGTACCCGTTACCCGCGAATTACCGGGATTTGTTAATCGAACGTTTCGCAGATTTCCGTGTTTGCGTAACGCTTCGCCAACCGCACGGTTTTCCACCGAAGATTAAACTTCTGGAGGGAAACGGATACTAGTTTCGAACTATAGAGACGAATCTGTTCAATTTTCTATTGTACCATTTATATTATGTGGAATAAATTACTCCGAGGTACAATTCTTATTCGAATTATAGAACGATACGTTTTCAGTTGGACGAGGAAACATTCATCGAAGTAAATTCGATCGAACAACCTTCGTTGGAATTGAAAATAACGCGACACTTTTCGGGGAACATTATTTCACTTCCACTTTGTTCTTTCCGAAGGTTACGGTTCGATCGTTGCACGAATTACGATTCTTCCAGTTTTATCCGTACCTTTATCTACGATTGTTTTATCGTACTTCCGCAATACACTCAATCTACATACTGAATACTAATGGAAAACGAATTAAGGTGGGACGCGGAATGAGATATGTGCTCGATAACTTACAAAGGACCCCTGGGGAGGTGTTCGCAATGGGGATGAACTCGAAAAACGAGGTGTCTGCTGATACTGTCCGAAAGACACAGGACTATGGGAAAATCGCAAGGACCGACCTCGTATTGCGAAAATTGTTTTTACATTCGGAACGCTGATACTTTATACCGTTACTGTTCCTTCGAGCGACCAACGCTTTTAAAAAAGAAAAAACTCGTTTAATACGAACTCGAATAGCCTCGAGGTACCATCGTCGAGTAATCGAAGGAAATAAAATAGAGTTCGTGGGGACGTCTGGTGGGGGAAAAGAGGCGGGGCCAGTGTCCTCCCAACGGGGGTCATTTCTAATTTACCGAACTGTATCTTTCCGCTCGAGTTTCGAGCAATGTTCCCTAATAGCTACCACTTGCGTCGTTTATGGTTCAAGACTGACCATTTAATCCCGGAACACTGCACATGTACCCGATAACGTCGATCGTATAATTCTTAAAAACCAAGTAAACGAACTCGAACAGTACGTAACCGGCGATACGTTAAAATAATTAGAAATCGTCTCCCGTCTCCGTTTTCTACCTCGATCGTTCATAGAACGCGAAGTGCTTACGAGGAGTATGCGACCCGGCGGCGAGAGGTCGATAATAATTCTTACATATTGGCTCCTTCCTCTGCGGACAAATCTCAGCGTCGAAAATGGCACCCGGCGGATATATTACAACGGATATTGGAAGTCAGAGCCGCGACATTAAATCGCAAGAGGTCGTTCGATTTGCTAAAGGATTACATTCACGGGCGAACGGTGTACGTAGCCGGGTACTGTACCCACCGAAAGCTGTTACGGATAAATCTTCGTTTCTCGGCTACTGTAAAAGGAAACGGCGCGCGCGTTTTACTTCGCGCCGCTATGAATACTTTACGGTTTGAATAACGGTGAACACGATCGGTTTTACATCTCGTTTATCGCGATACTTTCAATTGATTTCGCTACGCGTCGGCCGGACAAGCGACCGTGACAATCATAATTCTAATCCTCCCGTTTCTTCCATCGTTCTGTACTGTTAAGAAAAGAAGAAGAAAAAGAAAGAATTACTGGAAACGGTCCATTAACAATGCTTATCGGTTCCTTATTTTACACCCGGCGGCGTGTAACTCGATGTAACGGCTGGCAGGAATTTATGGTCCCATAGTGCGGCACTTGCCGCGGAAGATTAGAGAAATCGATTTCTTCGCTTTCCCTCTTCCACGTCTCGCGTAACTATAAATCCCACGGTAAAAGGAGAAAGAGAGAGAGAAAAGAAGAAAAAAAATGCTGCCGCATCGTTTCGCGTTATCCGTTAATAATCGCGACCGGCTGCGATCGCGAAACGAACGAACGAAACGATACTTTATTCCGGGAAATCGAACGAAGCCCGCGCGTTTTCACGATCCGCGGGAATCGAATAATTGCTTAATTATCCGCGATTCATTAGTCATGTCCGATTATACGATTCGGGTGTTAAATGGGGTATTAAGTGCGGTGTAAAATACAATGTTAAAACGTCCCGATGCGTATCCCCGTGCTTCCCGTAAACCGGAGAAAATTTAATTCCCGCGTTCGATTGTATCTCCGCGCGCGAACACCGCGGCTGAGGGCGTCAAATTCGAAAATTTTAATCGGCCGCCCAGAGACCAGGGAGAAGGGAGAGAGGGAGAGGCTGTCGTTGGTGCGGCATAAATTCGAGAATCGGGATCAATTGTTTTTCCGTGTATTCGTAACGTTGGAAATTATATTACCGTTATTATTATCATCACCGTATCGCGCGAATATTTTTCCAATTAACCGTCCCGATAAATCCGGAGAGGCCGAGTATCGCCATCGAGTGCTAGAGTCCACGTTTTTGTCACGGTTTTCGCGATTTCGTTCGTGCAAAAATAATTCGTTCGACCAAAAACGAGAGAAGAAAACCTTCGAAAACGGTCCACCTTCCCCGTAAAATTTACATTCTTTTTCTCTCGAACACGTTATCCCCGAATCGAATTAATATTTACAAAGAGACGTACGTACAATTTCTACTTTCCAAAGAATCTGATTTCGAATATCCTCTTACTGGAACACATATATATTATATGTTACATATATGAACACATATATGGGTTACTCCACCCACGTTGACACTTGCGCGACAATTGTCCGAAGTGTCCTTCAAAGATACTCTTTCGATACACTTTTCCATCGCTTCGTGGTACAAGTGCTCCCCTTGGGAACTCGGTCCGCGACGAGCCTCGAGAATCTCTCTCGCGAATCGAACACCGCGATTAACTTCCAAAAGGAAACGGACGAGACGCGCGCCAAAAGCTCGCGGAGGAAAAAAAAACTTGGGAAACTCGGGCGTGTCTTCCGCGTGTATCGGAGCCAGCCGAGCAGACAAGCGAAAGAGCACGTTGAACCGGGGCCACGCGATCTCCACCCCTCGACGAGTCACGTCCAACGCATCTCGGAAGCAGGACATGGTCGATCCTACGTGGGGGTTGCTCGTGGCAGAATGCCACGAGAAACGAGACGCCGCCGTCGCGTATTGTGCGTTCAAACGACAAAAGCACCGACGCGTTTCTCACGGGTCCGTGGTTCGCGCGGAGCGCCACACAGACGCCGAGCGTCGTTCGCCACTCTCGTTCAACCGCGTGCAACGATGTTAAGGGTAATATCGGCGACAATCGCGGCCAATCTTCGCGATCGCGTTTCGAGGCGTCGTCACGAGCTTCTAAACGTCCCCCGATGAACTTACTCTAACTCGAACCGCTCGTCCTTCCGACGAGATTTCTACCGTTAAAGAACCGCGTCTAGCTTCACCGAAGATTTCCTTCGAGATTTCTCGTCCGATCTCGTCCAATTCCTCGTAACACCAGGAATTCGATCGAACGTTGCGCAGCGTCGAAACACGACCCAACAACGCGAAAACGAACGAACGCAGAGAGCGTCCATGTTGATAACGCGTGCGATAACGCGTGTAACGATAATGAATGATTTTAAAGAATTGTTCTTTGAAGCGCGAAAAAACGCTTCAGAGTATTTTACCGTAATTATTTTCATTGAGAAGAAGTATCTTTGAGTTTGACGCGAAAGAACGCATCAGGGTATTTTACCGTCATTATTTTCATTGAGAAACAGTAACTTCGAGTATTTTACCGTAATTATTTTCATTGAGAAACAGTAACTTCGAGTTCTTCGAAGACGTTGATTAACTTGGTCGCAAACAGTACTCGACAGACTCCAGTAAATGGAAATCGTCGCATCGTAACGAGACAGTGTGATACTCTTTTGCGTGTCGCTCACTCTATCGTAACGCAGATTTCCTTGAATCAGTGGCGCAAAAACCGATAATACTTCAGAGTAGGAATTGTCTCGATTTTACGACAGAGTTTGACTCTTCTCTTCCCCTTGCACGTGGTCTTCGACATGCCCAAACGGTAACGTTTGGTTCGGGATCGGAGAAAGTGTTGTCCCGCGGACCGATGCGACTGGAGAACGCAGGGAGTCGGTTCCCGTGTTGCTCGCGAGATATTTCACTTCGCTTCGTAACTTTTTTTACGAGTTCGCTGGAACGAATTCCGATTGAATTAAATTCCACGATGTAAATTATTATCTCGATATCTTTCGTTGAATTTTTAATTTACTCCGTGGCTCGCTCGCTTCACGTACTTGCGAACGAACGCGTCGAGATGTAATTTCGTCGATAAGGACGCGAAGCATTTTACGTTTGGCCATCTTCTGGCTTGTAAGCATGTCTCTGACGATCTCTGCGCGACGCCGTACCCCGACCAACGAAACGAATTTTTATCGCGAAGCCCATTTGGCACCGGTATCGTATTTCCCGCAGCCAATAACCCTCCGAAACAGGAATAGTATGCATTATACCGCGGTAGTTTGAATTTTATCAAAAAACTTCTTGGCCCCCTGCCGGACAATAACGTTACATCGATTGGATTATTCATAAGCTCGTTCCACGGTTGATAGTTTTCCACGAGCGTTTACGATATCTTGGGTTCATCTTTTACGGCGATGTATTATTTTCATTGCGATCGGGAGTGTCTCGTAATTTTAAATCCGTGGAAGCGACGCGAAACGACCTTCCTCTTTCGAATAAATGTTAACAAAGAAAAATGTAAATAATATACGCATTTTTTTAAACGTTTACTCGTCTTCGTGAAACGGTACCGATGGATATCCGAAACGGACGTCATTTTTTCTATTCTTCGAACAAATAAAACCGTTCCAACGTTTTCTCAAGCTTGGAGATCAAAATGTGCAATCTTTTCTTCTCTCCTCCCGAATCCTATTTAACCCTTTCAAACAACGACAAAACTTATCGAACAATCTACGAAACGGCGTTACTTTCTCCTTTCTCGATTTAAACAATTATCGAAGAACGACATTGCCCGATCCGAAATGTTTCGTCTTCTAGAATTACACGCGGTATTCGACAACGGAGGATATCCGGTAACGAGGATCGAAGAAAAATTGCATTTTTCGAAATTCGAAGCTTTCACTCTTGCGCAGAATGCATTCTTCGAGTTTCTTTCCGTTGAACTACTTTAGAAACGTGTAATTACCGTGTTGCGAGTCGACCGTTTGGTCCATGTTCGGTGGGAAAACATCGTCCGTTGGATGAAATCCGCGACGGAAGTAACCGACGAAGGGGAAATAGAGATGAATCTAAATTTAAAGGAAGCGAGCACTGTAGACGCGGCATTAAATCACTCATGACATCGATCCGCACCCTTTTCTCGAAACAATGTTACCAAGCCCCGTGTGGTTGTGCCGCGAGTCGAGTTCGACCGAGCAGAAATGAACACGGAATTTGTCTTCGTCCTCGTCTCTCTCTCTCTTTCACCACCCTCGCCTACCTACCCCTTTTGCCCCGAGTCCGAACCACGCCTCGGGGATGACAATCGTGGAAAGCCTGGCAGAAACTTTCTCGTGCGACGATATTCGTATTCGGCCGGGCAACGAATACTTGACAAACATGAAACCATTTAGTGCCGAGTTCGTAGGCAACGATACCTACCGGATGAAGATGTCTAATAGAACCGCGCGCGTCTCGTTAAAATGCAACTCGGAACTCGCGGGACCAGCTGGGAGAACTTGAAATTGCTCGAGAATAGCGCAGACTTCGGCCGACCCTCGGGGCTAACGCGCAGTTATTTATCCGCGACTAGTCTACGTACCTCGATCGCGCAAGATTTGATTCCGTCTACCGGGAATCATTATGCATACCGTTTCAATTCCCAATTTAACCGTCTCGCGATTTCGAATTGGCACCGGGAGAGATTCAAATGCGTGGAATCGAATGGGAACGAGAGTACTCGCGAGAGAGGGCAGTTGCACCGAGATGGAGGTATTCGATACGATTTTGGAGAGTGTAAGAAACCGAGAGTCGTGGAAAATCGGTGGCAAAAATTGTGCGGTAAGACACGAGTGCGGATCTCGTCGAATTCGGTGAGGGTAGTTACCGAATCTTCGAACCCAAGTTCGAGGAACGCTGACCGATGCCACTCGAGTAGTCACTCGTGGGGTGGAAACTCGACTTCTCGATGCTGGAGGAGATATCGTCGCGAACCGGTGGAATTTCACGCGAACTGCCTCGAACTCGCGAGACCATCGAGTGACAAGTTGAAACACTTGGGAGTCTGTGCAGCTAAAGACGTTAGACACGACCCTGGGACACGGGTCGTAAGATAGGATATCAATGGGACGAACGTCTCGCGAGACCTCCGGTCTCTAGGAGACTCGAGCACTCGAGATTCCTAGAAGCTTCGAGAATCCGGGAATCCGTGGCCGAAACTTTCGATGAATCTCGGAATCCTCGAAAATCGTTGGTGACTAGCGTCAAGTTCCGTGTGTCCGAGACCGCGTGTATTGAATTCCAGCGAGTACGATTTTATTCGTTCACCGAGTTCAAGAATAGTCGACATCGTGTGCGAAACAACACCGCTACCTTTCGTTCTGTCGTCTAAGTTTTCGAGTCTCGCGAGTCCGAAATCTTTCGCGTCGATTCCATCGGGACCGAGTTCCTTCGTATCGAACGTCGTACCTTCGAGAACTGTTCGCGTCGAGTGTCTCGTTTACCGAGTCTTTGGAATCCAGAGTCGTCGATGTCGAGTGCCAGGAGTCGCGAAATAACACCGCTACCTTTCGTTCTATCGTCTAAGTTTTCGAGTCCGAAATCTTTCGCATCGATTCCATCGGGACCGAGTTCCTTCGTATCGAACGTCGTACCTTCGAGAACTGTTCGCGTCGAGTGTCTCGTTTACCGAGTCTTCGGAATCCAGAGTCGTCGATGTCGAGTGCCACGAGTCCCGAGTTTAACCGTGTACGCTCCCAAGTGGTTATCTTGGGTTTCGGGCGCAACGAGTCTGAAAGCTTCGGTCTCGGTTCCCCGTATCTTCCGAATACGTTCGCGTGTCGTGCTCCGTGTAGATCTCGATCCGTCGTTACGGTGGATTCACGAGTTATCGTCATTGCGGCGGCTGTCTGTTCCCAGATCCCTTGTGTCGGGTCTCACGAATCCGGAATCGTCAGTGTCACGTTCCACGAGTCTGGCGTCGCCGTTATCGAGTCCCATAACCCCGGGTATTGCCTACATCGATTCCCATAACCCCCGGTGTTGTCGATATCAATCCCCGTGTCCCGAAGATTGTCGATACCGTGTCCCGCGAGTCGAAAATTGTCGGCGTCGGGTCGCGTTGATTCGACGCTCGTTTTTATCGGTCATCGTCGCTCGTCGATCCGCGATATTATCCACGGATCGGAGAATCGTCGACTTCCCGAACGTTTCGCTCTCGATCGAACATCGAATTTCGACGATTCGTGGACGCGAGTACTCGCCGCGATCCCGAGAATTCTAGGAACGTCGTGGTTCAGTTTCTCGTTGAACGGTTAGGTAACACGGTTTCGCCTTCTGGCATTCGAATCGTCTCGGTGGAAACGCGTGCACCCCAATTTACCTCGGCGCGGTAACGCGGGAAATTTCATCAGCGTCGACGTTGGACGATTTCGTAGTGTACTCTGTGTACCACGGGTTGTTAGCAATATGAATTCTAACGGGCGTTTTAGTGCCTATAAAGGACGGGTCGGCCCGTTACGCGTAATGCCGCTTTATCTACCGTCTCCGGCGTAGCACTCGTCCAAAAAGCTTCGGGCGTTGCGTGGCGCGTAAACTCGAGTCCGAGATTCCGTAAAAATCGTAAACGCGGAAGGCGTATCGCGATCGATCGGGACCGGTATCCGTTGGAATAGTCGATAACGACCCCGCGCGACTGTTGTATCTGTCACGATGTCGACGTAAATGGCAGTCTACAGACAGCAATAACGCCACCAACCCTTCGTAGATCGGCATCCCTCTGCTCGCTTTTGCGTCTGAAATCACCTGAACATCCCGCCGGGACGTCATATCCGATAAATCTGCGCGGTTTTATTGCGCCTCTGAACGAAATTATGGCCCACCGTCTACTTTTCCCGCACCGAGAACCATCCCCGTGTAATTCCATCGCGTGTTGTTCGTCTCCTCCGTTCGATATCGTTTAACGGTGAATCCACTTCGGTGACGTTGACCGATGCGCAATTAAAACGATCCCCCCACACCCTTCCGGAACCGATTTCGCGGGACACCTTCGAAACCGTTCGCGTTCGAGCCGAAACATCGCCGAGGAAGCTCCAAAGGCGCGGTGTGTTTCCGATGCCCGCGAACCGTGTTTCGAAGGCGGTTCAAAAATTTACGAGCTCCGTAGTACCTACTCCCCGAACTGAATAAAAGATGTTAGTCAACATTGGGTCCGCGAATCGATCCGTTTAAAGCGAACGGTCGTGTCCCGTTTCGATCGTGTGCGTAACCCACCCCCCGTTCGCGCGATGCTGAACCAGAGGGTTACAGGACGTTACACGGAATTATTTAATCGCTGTAATTCACGCGAGACGTTTCGCATCCTCTTTTGTGAGCAACGAATAACTACACGGATACGATACGCGCAGAAATTAACAAAGCGGAGAGGTTTCGCTCCGAAACGATCGAACCGCGAATTTACGTACGCGATGGTTTATCGCGCAACGCTTCGGTACGTTTTTGATTAATTGAATCTTCCACCCCGTACGAACATCTAGGCGCTCGTTCGTTTCTTCCAAAGCCGTTGGTCGCGAACTCGTCTTTTTCTCTCTCGCGTGGAATTCAATCTTGCTTCGTCCCCTAATAAATAGCCCGAAAAACGTAAGCCCTCGTTTACGCGAGAGAGGAGCCGGTAAGTCGGCGAGAACGTCGGGCAAAAAATAAATATGCGATGATCCATCCACGATCCTTCTTCGGGGACCGTGGATCCTAATCATACGCTACCCTTGTCACGCGTTACCGTCGCCTCGCCGGTTAAAAAAAAAAAAGAAAAAGGGGGAAAAAACCTTCCCGAACGGGTTGAAGGATCAATCCGCGCCGCCCGTGAATTCTTCGCGCCACCCGTTCCAGGAAGGAGGGGAACGACGAATCACGCACCGCGTAACACGCGACCAGAATGCGTGTACACCGAGCGGACATTTTTGTTTTCGAGAATGTAACGCAACATGATGCATTACAACCGGCCGGATATACCGACCGACGGTTTTCTGTCCTGAATGAATAATCGCGCCGGTTAACGCGACACGTTCGTCCATCCTTGTCGAGGTTTCCTAGCTCGTGTCTCTTGTTCCCCTCGCGTAAGTTTCTCGTTACCAGATGAGACCCGATCGTTGCCGTTACTTCTTTCTACGAGCTAACGGAGGACTCGTCGCTTACGAGACCGTGGATCACTCGTACGCGGTAAGGAATTCCGGATTCGTTTACCAAATTATAAATAATCGATACTTTAACGATGGTTGGACAACGATAAATAACGCGACTACGATACGACTCTCTACGATGCTTCGCGACTCTTGGCTCGACGCTCGACTCGATGCTCTACAATGATCCACGACTTTTGGCTTAACGTTTGGTTCGATACTGCTCGGTTCGACACTCTCGGCTCGACCTTTCTTTCCAAAAAACAAAAAAGTAAAGGATCTTGCCCTCTTTGTCTCTCTTGCACGTTGTTCGCCAAATTTCGCTAACCGTGCACCCGAGTCGTCAACCGCCATTTTGTTGGGCCTTCTCCGACCCCTGCTAACCCCTACTTTCTCTGTCATTATCCTCTTTCAACCACGATCCTTGAAACTATTGGGTTGTTTGGAAAATTATTTCGTTTTTTTCTTGGTGAAAATGAAACACGATTTTTGAAGAGTGTATATTTTATTAAATTATATATTCTCCATTTTGGAAAACGAACTTACTCTCCGAACAACCCAATACGCTGTGCTAAAATTACGATACTACGGAATCGTTCGAGTACTTTCGGATTTCTTGACAATACGACGATACGACCACGAAAATTTGGACGAAATTATAGATACAGCGTATAGTGTGACTCGATGAGAACTATTCGAAATATCTCGTCTCTACCGAGTGGATCGAAATAAAAATTCTTTAGTGTCTTTAGCTTCACGGATATCAAGGTATCCTTGAGTTTTCTAAACACTGACTTTCTTTGAAAGGTAAACTCAAGATCGCTTAATTATTGTTTACTGGATGTGTTCAGAGCTGTGCAATGTTAGAGAATATTAGTATCGTTTAAAAAAAGAGTATCAAGAGTCGTATCGCGAGTCCTTTTCGAAAAAATATAAAATACAGCAGACTCCATCGAAGATGAATCTCTTCCTCCAAGAAATGAAAAAAGAAAAAAAAATACTTGGTAAAAAGTAGCGGGATCTTCTCGAGGAACTTGCGAAAAAGATCCGTAAATGTTCGAAAGCTGTGTAGATACCTGGAGAAGGTGCGCGAACATGCAGTAAACGCGTATACTCGCCCGGTTCAATTAGTTACACGCGTTGATCTATTGATCATATTGAATTACACGCGGACCCATCGAACGTGTTTGAACGGAATTAATAATTAACGCGATCGGGCATTAATTTAATTCCCCTGTCACTGGATTCGTACGCCGCAACGGTCAGTTGATTCCAAAACATACGAGGGGCAATTTATTATTTAGCCCGGTGATTAATCGCTGAAATAATTATCGCGATCGGCGATCGCGTCGCGATAATGAAGAAGAAAAAGAAAAGAAAAAAAAGAACAGCAACGAACCGGTACGATGCAACCGTTTCGCTCTGTACGTGGATTTCGCGGTTTATCCTATCGTTGATCCGGGAGAGGAACTAAATCAACCATTTTCTCTTACTCTCTCCCCCCTCCGTCCCTCCCTGTACAACAGCGACGGAATTTCTATTTATACGAGCTCGAGAGAAAGCCCCGTGTATTTTCGTTCGCGCACCGTTTGAAAAAAGCAAATACGAGAGATAGCGAACACGCGCTCGCGGGCCGCGGAATAGCGGCGAGTCGAGGCGAGTCGAGGCGAGTCGGGTCGAGTCGGGTCGAGTCGGGTCGAGTCGAGTCGAGTCGAGTCGCGACGCGTGAATCAACGATAATTAATTTCCGTAATTTCTCGGCTAAGTACGCGAGCCGTGTGCACCGCCGCAATTTATGAACGAGCTGCACGAAATGTCATCGCGCACTGCGGCCCGAAGGGGGAGACCCGCCGCGTGCACGTTTCGATCTTCATTCTCGCGCGTTAATGCGCACTCGGGCCCCGTAATTGCGTGGCGAACTTTCGACTTTCGATCGTCTCGTAAATGGCGGCAAACGTGTCCGCGAAATAACGCGGTGTCGGGCGCGCAACAGCTGCGCCGCTCGCTTAATACAAACCCCTCCACCTTCCACCTACCACCTCCACCTTCCACCTCCGCGTAGCTCCGACTCCCACCACTCCGTGTCTTCCCACTCTTCGCTTTTTTTTCCAACCCCTCGTTGCTCTTCCGTGTCCCTTCCTCTCTCTCTCTCTCGCCCTTATTCTTCCTTTCGTTCCGTTTCCTTTTTCCAGCCTCTCCTTTGTCTTCCAGTTGTTTGTCTTTTCACCGGTCTCTGTTTTAACACTTTCCCTTCCTTTGTCTCGCTTGACTTTAGTCCCCCCCACCCCGACCCCGCCGCCCTCGTTCCCCGTGTTTTATTTACTTCTCTTTGTGTCTCCGTCATTTGTCCCCTTCTTTGATTCTCATTCCGTGAAATTTACCGCTACCGTTCCATTCGGCGAACGTTTACACCGTGTCTGTTTTGTTTAGATTCTTCCCCGGGCTCGTCCGCTTTCTCCTCCATGCCGGATTTCACTCTCACCCGCTCCCTTTCTTTTTTTTTTTTTTGTTTTTTTTTTTTTGAAATTCACACAATTTGAATCGCGAGGAACGGTGGCAGCAGTTGACAATGTTTAAATTGTTCCCGCTCTAACACAGATCATGCTATACACACACACATAGGCTCCTCTTTATTTTACGCGTAGGTGCACGCGCGAGTTGTTACCTCTTGAGTAAACAAAAGAGAAACGGACGTCCGAAAGGGCGACACATGGCCCGGCGGAGTCACTCTAATAAAGAACGTTAATCCATGCACACGTGATACATCGTCCGGTCTTGTTTCCCTCTTCTTTTAAAGATAAACGCGTAAAAAGGAACGAATTGTTTCACGTTTGCAAAAGAACGTGGGAATATCCAATGTATCGCCATAAATCGCGCGTTTCTCGCGATTCGTATTTTGTATCGAGGTTGCTTCAAAATTCGACTCCGGAAGCCATCTTGCACGGTGATCATGGATCGCGATTTTTCTTCGTTTGCAAAATATAAGAAAAGACTCTAGATTCCCAACTGCCGATCTTTCTCACTTCTCTTTTTTCATATCTTAGATACGTTCAAGCATTCAAAATCTCCTTTTCAATCTTTCCAATAGTACAGTAACATTTAATATTTAACCAATAGTGACTCGTATCGGTTCCACTGCGCAGATCTCTCCAGTCGCGTCGGTCCGCAGATAAAATTCTACCACTCGGAAATTCAACGTGTTCGGCTAACGTACCTCGCAGCTCGGATTAAAGTCGCGCCAGGTTAACTTACCGACGAATACACCGGCAAACCTAGAAAATAACGCGAGACACTCTCCTTTCTTCCTTTTCCTTTTCTTTTTCTTCCAAGCTCGCACACTTAAATTCTCCCGTTCCACTCCCGATCGCTCTGTCTCGCTTTCGGGTTAAGTTCGCACGGTCGTTCGTTGGTCCTCTCCTTTGGTCCTCGTTTTACCAAACTTTTTCTCTCTCAGCTCGCTTATCTCTCAACCCTGTATCGCGTCCCCTCTCTTCGACCTCTTTTCGTCCTCCTCGACCCGAGGTACCCTCTCAGAGCGCGTATTTAGCACTCATTGTTCCTCGGCGTCGCTAATGGGTCCTCCCGGGCGCTCGCGGAGTAACGCTAGAGGCGCGGCGCGTCGCGGCGGAGGTCGGAGGGCGGAGTGGAAAATTCAATTTCGCGTTTGGCCGCGCAAAACTAACGTAACAGATCCAGATGTCCGCGCACGAGGGTCGCATTTTTAATTTCACCGCGGTCGAGCCGGGTTAGACCGCGTCGTTCCAGACGCGGGGCCCGCGTTCGCTCGATCCGACGCGAGAATCACGCGCGGACGAACGCGCTTAACAGCCTGTTAGGTAATTTCCGCTGGCCTGGCAGAGTGGAATGTTTGCCCGTGATTTTTAAAGCGACGAGAGCGTTCGTTGCACGGCTCGCATCGACAGGTTCGTCGAGAGGACAACGAACGCGTCGCGTCGCGTCGCGTCTCGTCGCGTCTAGTCGCGTCTCCTCTCGTCTCGTCTCGTCTCGTTCCGTCGCGACGCCATCGATCGATCTACTCTCGAGGCGCCCGTCCGCCACGATTCCAATCGCTGCGACCGATTAACTCGTAATGCGAGGAATTTTCACGACGGACCCTGCCAAACGACACCGGCGATTAGATCGAGCGAGACGTCTTAATGGGATTTCCCCCCAACGGGGTAACAGAAACCTACGAATTCGACGTCACCGCCCGACGAATACCCGTATCGACGACAGATGTGTATTTAGAAACGCGAATCGTTGAAACACGGGGTCGTGTAATGTTTCGATCGATACCTGTCGCAAGTAAGGTTCTCCGATCGAAATTTCGACACTGGTGTCTTTTTGGTTTCGAACGGAGAAAGATTTGTATTTTTATAGCGAAACATCTCTGTGAGCGTCATATTGTTCTGATATCAATACGTTTCGTTCGATGAAATTTCAGTTTTAAAGGAACAACAAATAAATTTACTTTCAGAGAAGAGTCTCGAAATAGCAAGTAACCTGAAGGTGTGTAGGTTTAAATTATTACCGGTTGCTTGTCGATTTTTATCGACTCGTCAAGGTATATATCTCCTCGCTAAACGGGATTTTGTATCTCTAAGATATCCCACGGATAGTATCTGCAACCCTAATTGCAAGTGCAGCCCGTGGATAGCTCCCTCTCGAATTCTTTCCAGGCAAAGAAGCGGTAGCCACGAACCTGCCGGTGCAGTGACCCAACTCTTTAAGAACCAGTCGGTTAATTGTACCACTCGGTCGAGTTTGTAATTAGAATTCCGAAACGCTGTATATTTTGTCGTAAGAACGGTACTTGAAGAATTTAGGTAGCATGCAACGTCACGTGCCTCCGTAGACGCATTAACATAAAGTTCCAGTTGCGACGTTCGTCGCCAAACGAACTACATTGTACATACGACGGAGCTGTATGGGAAACGATGGTCGAAAATCGAAAGTTCGCCATCGCAAATTACAGTCTGGGTTTCCCATCGGCGTAGAAACTGGCCGAATTATTTCCAATTCCGCGAAAGACCGGATTAGGCCGAAACTGGCGCGTGAGCGCGCGAACACGGAAATGATAGGTGAAAATTATTCAATTCCAAAGTCCGGCGTGGAAATGGCAATTTCGTTGGTAACGATCGAAAATTGCCGTGAAATTATGGCCCGTCCGTGTGTCGACGGCCATTAACGTCGAATTAGCCGCCATTTCCTCCCGACACTTTTCATTTTTCCGCGTAATTGCGAATCTTCGTAGCAATTACGCTGTAAAATATAATGCGCAACCCGCGCGTCGTTAAAATATCTCACCGTCGTGCAATATTTGGGGACTCCGCGAGACCGTTATAAAATTCTACGCGTTGTAAGCGGCGAATTTTCGGCGCCAATTTGCCCGATAAATTTCGATAACCGTTTCGAAAAAATTCCACCAACGTAAAAATACACGTGGCAACGGTTGAAACATTAAACGATCATTTCCAGAAGGTTCTCCCATATTTTCTCGTAAAAGAAAAAACAAGTTTTTTAAATTTTAACCTACCCGATGTATCTGCTCGCTTGAATCTATGCAAAGTGAAAATACAAACATTTAAGGTGCTATTCAAAAATTTACTTTACGTTTTGGATAAAGAATCGAGATTGGATGAAACAATTGTATTACGAAATGATTGTAAAACTACATTAGTGTACCGTTTCGTAGCCAATCTACGAGTTTGTTTATTCTTCGATACTTTCTAAGCGTCGTTCACCTTTCTCGAGACGAATGCGTAATCCACTTGCAGCTTTCTCGTTACTTGGAACGTCCAATCGAGATCGTCCACACGTGCTACATCACTGTTCGGTAAAACATCGCTATTTTTCACTGTTCGTTCCATCGAAGGAACATCGTTTCCGGCGTAAAATCGAACGAATAAATTCGAAAACGCGCTCTCGTTCGCGTCACGGAAACACGCGTCGCCCGTGTGGTAAATCTCTCCGTGGCGAGATTTAAGTACGAGGTTACGCGACCACGTGAAGCGAGGCGAGACTAATGTCTATCCTATAAGCGAGATGGCGAGTTTGAAGGTTTCTTGGATTCGCACGACGCGACGATAACGCGTTTCCGTCTTAACAGGTCGCCTGAACGCGGTCAACGTAACCGAAAGCAAACCTAAATAGTCGATGGAACCGTTCCGTGGTTGTTGTTGTGTTCGCGCGGGATCGAGCGACGGTATTTCGTCGTTTGACGGTCATCGTTCAATTTACGTTACCGAATAGAATTTTACGAGTGACTGTTAAACACGGTTACCGTCGCATTGTATCGGCCAGATACACGGGGCACCGTTTATTACGGGTTTTACGGCCAGAAAGGCCCTTCCACGGTCTCCTGTCCCCGTTGAACTCTCTCGTCTCCTTTGTCGCGGGTCCGTTCTCGTAAATGCATCGCGCGTACGACGGTTATTCCGGCGGAGAATAATCGTCGGTTATCGTTTGCGGATCAAATGAATTGGACGTGGCGCGGTTTCAGCGTTAATTAAACGCGGCTCAAGGCAAAGGAATATTGCCCGGTGGTCGCGGATCGATCCCCGGTATGAGTATAATTAACTTCTACGGTGGACTTGGAGTTATTTCGTGTACCAACTTCGCTCGACGGTCACTCGCGACTCAACGTTGCGAAATATTTCCGAGCTAAACTCGCGTCGCGTTACTAACGATTACAGGAAAGCATGGATCGTCCGAACGAGGGGTATTTCTTTCGAAACAACTTTCTCCGCGAAATCTGTTTCGAAGCAATGGAACTACTTAGAGAAGAATGGATAACAAAAAATTGACTCGATTGGACGCTAACTGCGACAACGTTGCGTTCAACGGCGTAGCGTTTAAATAAAAGTGTACCGGATCGAAGGTAGCGGATTTGATTTCTTTCGGATATCCTTAAAACAGTTTTGCACCTTGTCGAACGCAAACTTTGAACGTAGAGGTTCGAAGAGCAAGGTGGTTTGTTCATCGAGGGAAACATCGAAGAATTTAAAAGCATTTTTCGACGCGGCCGAAAGTAAATTCGTCACCCGCATAGTTACGAATAATTCCGATGAAACGGAGACAATTTTCGACGCTATCGATTCCATTTGATCAAAGGTGTCATAAGCGAGGGATAATCGAACGAACGGTGAATTGAAAATTGGGGTAGATTTCGTTTTCCATAATGGGATTCCCCGAATGACACGCGATTCCATTCGATAAGCGAAACCTTTGTGGGAAAACAATCCGGCGAGCTCTGTCCGATTATTATCGCTCTTCGACGAGGCGGCGTTAGAACAATAAACCTTCGGTGCTCGTACACCGTGGATTTCGTTTATCGTTTTACGCGTTCGATCCTCGTAACGCGACATTTTTGCAACAACAACACTGTGGATCGAATTGCACCGTAATTGATTCTCAGAATCGAGTGCCTCGAAACGAAAAGATTTGAAAATTTGATCGTACCGTTTTCAAAAGAACGAAAACATATAAAACACGAACGAACGGAAGATTTTCTTTTTAATGGAAAAGAACGTTGCAATGTTACAAAACGTAACGATTCCCGTCGAAAAAAAAATTAACAACCACAGTGGTGCGTTCCGACTATTTTTTCGCGAGCAATTCGTGCGTGTTGGACGAAAGCGCGATCACGACTAATAAAGCAGCCATTATCGTGTCACCACTTACCATCCAGGCTTGTTCGTTATCAAGCTTCGCTGGCGCCTTCTAAGAAAAGGTTCGCGACCACCCTTGTCCCGCAAACCGCGTTTGTCTTTCCTGTCAACGAAACATCGCCCCTTGCAATCCATACGAATGCATCACGAGACTCCTTACCCTATATTTCACTCAGTTTCTGCAAGTCGTAAACAAATTATGCACTTCTACGGCTCGAAGAGACGAACGGGCTTCTCACTCTCTGGATGTTCTCTAGGCTTCGACGATACTTCGTCGTGGAAACTGGATCTGGTTTTACAGCTGTTATCCGAATCGACGATTTCTTATATTATTCCGATATTCCGAACCTAACCGATCGTTCATTTCAAAAGGACAATTTGTTACACGACGAGAACAACGATTCTCGAAGATAAAAATTACAGCTAAAATTACACGAAGCGCTTCTCGCGTTCAAGGAACGAAATTAAAAGCAAACCTACGTTGAAAATTCTCTGACCCGATAACGTACCTTTAACTCGAATTATCTATCTCGTAACCTATCCGACTCCTCGCATCGTCACTCTATTTTCTTTCGCAACGTACGCGTGTCAAAATTTCCTGTACAAATATTTGATCAGTCTACCCTTTCGAACCACGGTCACGCTTCGAAGTACAATTCCCCGAGCCTCGTCGTATCGTATCGTTCTCATCTTCGTCTCAACGACCCTTAAACCCTAGAGAACACTCGCGGATAGAACAGTCGAGTCTTCGGTATGCAATCGGTACCCTCGCGGATGAAACTCTATTTTCTTAACAACCCTCGGCATTAAACATTCCCGAGCCCATCCATTAGAATCTTAAACGACGAAAACAAACACTTCTCGAATTCTACGAAAATCGAATAACTTAAAGCTCGATGTTCGTTTTTTGCAAATTCTTCAAATTGAAAACTACGAAAACCAACATGGATAAGATCGTAAAAGAAATAAATCTCACCTCAAAATATTAAATTGTTCCGAAAGTCGTTTCGTTTTTTTTGGTGAAAATGAAACACGATTTTTGTAGAGTGCACAAACATTTTATTCAATTACATATTCTCCATTTTGGAAGTTACTTTCCAAACGACCCAATAATTCCGTACTTTAATTTTTTCCTACGAACAAGTCGACAAGACCCCCGATACTCCATCTCGCGATTAAGTATCGCGTGAATCTATTTTTCGGTTTTGTTTCGTATCGTGTCGCGCGTTCAGAAACTGCGTCCTCGTCGAGCGAAACGAAGCGAGTAGAGCGAGAATTAAAATCCAAGTTGCGTCGATGACTAATTCGTATTCAACGGGTCTTGAACCCCGACGAATCTCCGCGAATTCCCCCCGCTGCTTAAAATTCTCCTATGGATTCCTTTTTCACAGATCGGTGACAACCCTTGTCACGGTCTTGGACAAATATTGGCGTAGCATATATTGCGAGCTCCGCGGAGCGTGCGACTAATTTACAGAAACGATTCCGTCGGGCGCGACCCCTTCGCGTTCCGCCGCCATCGATCCGTGACACGCGATCGGATTCTACGAACGTTTCGCCCGAAATCTTCGCGGTCGCCGATGGTGCCCCATGCGCGAACGAACCAACGGCCCGACCGAGCACCGAGTAATTATTGTTTACACGTTAGATCGCACGCGAGCGATAGGAGAGAGGCACGCACGTTCACGCACACGTGAGCTGTGCAAACCCAGACGCCGGCTAAGGCAAACAGGTATCCACGAATATATTATTGAATCGCGTGGGGCGGGTGTTAAAGCCACCCTCGCGGCGGTGGCGTGCCTTTGTGTGCCGGCGCCATTATTGTCCGTGGAAATTATTACGCGTCCTGGTTAGGACGAGACTGCAAGGACCTCGTCGTCGTAGTCGTCGTCTCTGTTCCCGTTTCTCGTTGCAAGAGAAATCCCTTTAGCTTCGGAACAGCCACTGTCAAGATTTCATTGCGAACGATTTTTCAAAGATCAGTTTTTGGTGAGAGTCAATCCGATGCTCTTTGATCGACTAACCCGTGACAATCACGAACTTACGAATCGTATAGTTTTTTACCATACTTATTTCGTGGTAAGAGCGTTTAGATGATCTCTTTCGGGTAGTTTACGAGAAAGAGAATTGTGAAAATTTTGCGAGAGTTTTTTCTTCATTTTTTAGAACAAAAAGAACTTATTTATTCACCTTTTCTTTTAAATCAGAATAGCGTGAAATTCATGAAAAAAAATAGGTAGGCTTTTGTGGAGCGATTTCGCTAACATCGGTGTAAAAATTTGTTCTTATCGCGAAGAAACGAAGACTACGATGAGTGACGCGGAGAACGCTGCACCGGGTTTATCGTGGATGCAAGTAGTTCGAGTAAGAAACAAAGCAGGCACTCGACGTTTTCTGTTACTATCGAGTTCTTCGGAAAGTTATTTCATCCAAAATGGAGAATGTATAATTTAATGAAATGTTTATACACTCTAAGAAAATCGTGTTTCATTTTTACCAAAAAAAAAAAAAACGAAATGACTTTCCGAAATATATTGGAACAGAGAGCTGCAGTGTCCACTGCTGTGTCTGAGTAACATCGAATATTCAACGACGATGATTTCTTTATTAACGCGTTGACCATCGCGCCAGTTTGCCATACTTAAAGACGTCCACGATATTTGTCCAAACCGTAGTGTGAAAAGTAGAAGTATTCGATAATTTCTGAATGTACTTGTTATTCTATAGTATCGCTAAGGAAAGTGATGTTACTTAAGAAGTTTGCAAGTCTACGAAGTTAGACTAACGCTAAGTCGGTCTTGTAAGCGCTTTGGAGCACCGTTGTAACTTTGGAGAGCCGATCACCAGTGACGTTCGTGACAATCGATGAAAATTATCGTACACTAACGAACGTTCATTTGCTTCGTACGTGTCACTAGAACGATCAAACAAGGGACATTGAAACAAGTATTCGCACTGTCATTTATTTTTCAAGCTTCCGATCTTCCGAAGACGAGTCGTCCTTGGCAACCTCTTCGTGAAGCTAAATGAAAATTTACGCACAGTGGCACACGAATGCTAACAAACGAAGGTATCTCACCCCTTACCATACCTAAAGACATCCACGATATTTATCCAAACTGTAGTATAAAAAAGTAGAAGCATTCGATAATTTCTGAATATACTTGTTATTCTATAGTATCGCTAAGGAGAGTGATGTTACTTAAGAAGTTTACTAGTCTTCGAAGTTAGACTAACGCTAAGTTAGAATTTTGGAGAGCCGATCACCAGTGACGTTCGTGACAATCGATGAAAATTATCGTACACTAACGAACGTTCATTTGCTTCGTACGTGTCACTAGAAACAAGGGACGTTGAAACGAGTGTTCGCACTGCCATTTATTTTTCAAGCTTCCAATCTCCCGAAGACGAGTCATCCTTGACAATCTCTTCGTGGAGCTAAATGAAAATTTACGCACAGTGGCACACGAATGCTAACAAACGGAGGTATCTTATCCCTCTTACGGGGATGAGGTAATAATTCACGGGATACGGAAGTAACCTTCTAACCTCCTTCGTTAGAGTTTTACCCCGCGGTCGATTCCACCGACGAAACGGAGGGACCTTCCACGGTGATTCCGCGTAACTTATCAACTGGGGTGCCATTCCAAGCGGCGGGCTTAAGAACAATGCTCGGCAAACAGTAATTATAAGTGCAAACAGAAGAGCGATTGTCAGCGAGCTAGTCGCGCGACGGATAATCAAGATCGCAAAACCCTTGGGTTCGGTTTGCGTAATGCCCCCTTTACGCTCTTCGTACAATTTCACGGATTTCTAGTAAACCGCGCGATTTGAGGCACTCGGTGCTCGATACTCCTCGAGTCTAACGTTGGATTATTTTCGAACATCCGACGGAGCTGTTTCATATCTTCGTTTGTGTATTCCAGAGGCGTAAACTTGAATTTTTCCAAGCTTCAGTGGGTGAAAATGCAAACCTCGCTTCTAAATTCGAGCCTCGGTCACTGGTAACGGGACCGATCTAACGACACTCTTTTCGATAAGGATACTTATCGATTGGAGCGAGTATTGATCAAATACAGGAGAAACCTGCAAAGATCGTACATTTAACAAATTCTACGAGTAAACAGCAAGTTTCTGTCGCGATCAGTTTTAATTGCACAATCTATTTTCTGAATTAAAAGAGACACGAAGGTGACCTCGAGTTTTTTTAAACTACGCTACGTATTTCGGAAGATAAACTCAAGATCGCTAGCTGATCGTTCGATTCTTTTTATCGCCCGCGTCGCTAAAAAAAATACACAGTGTCGTGTTGAAAAAGGTAAGATCGTCTCGATATCTGTTTAAAAATTTAATTAACAAATTCGAAAGTCGTTCGTTCGACGAGCCTGCTCGAATACAATGCACTCTTTCCTATCGAATCGATGGACGATCTATCGCGGATAATGGCGAACGATATTTCTCGTTGAGTCACCCTGTGCATCGACGATACAAAACGCGTCACGTCACACGGCGCTAATAATATTTCACGTTGTGCTCGCAAAAAGTGTCCGTGTCTTTGTACGGAATTGATAATAAATTTCACGGTGTTTCCCCTTTACGAGCGTCGCGTTGACTTTTCCGCAACGTTCGCGTCGTCGAGCTCGCTTCCCCGCGGGTGGTAGCCGAGAATCCGAATCGCAATAAAAGGCGTTGCAACGACGGAACAATGCGCGAAAGACGCATTGTTCACGGGTTCCGGGCGTTCCGGCGTGCGCACGGAAGATGATTATCGTTTAATGAAAGTCCGGCGTCGCGGTTCCGCGTGTAATTCGGCGCGGCGTGTTCCTGCATCATTATAATCGAGTTTGCACGGCAACGGCCGTAAATCACGTGAAACGGCCGGCCGCTACCCGTGTCCGTTGGGGACGGAAACTCGACCGCCTCGACTTTAAGGGGTTGCGCCACTTTAACGGCTGGGAGAATAAGTTCGTTTTTAGAAATTGTTTTCGTGGATGGTTGTACAATGGAATAACGTAACTTACCCGAAAGTGTCCACGTACATTGAAATTTAAATTTGATTCAAAAATCTTAATTCGCGTAGAAGTTGTGTAACCATCGGTGGGAAAGTAAGATCGGTTTTAGAAATTGTTTTCGAGGACGGTTGTATAATTCTAGGGAATAACGTAACTTACCCAAAAGTGTCCACGTACGTTGAAATTTAAATTTTATTCAAAAA